>NC_056744.1:413641746-413834246 GCF_019279795.1 Protopterus annectens | reverse complement strand
GGCCTTTATCCCACCATTATGTATGGCTTTGTCCAGATTTCTTCCTCTATGAGGTTAAGAGATATGCTACTAGCATTTAGTGGCATGGCCTTATATTTGCAGTTTGTTGACTGTGTTATGTTGGTAGTATGGACCCCATGAAATTCTCTACAAAGGCACTATAGGTGAGGCATGGGCCTTTGACAAGGGCCTGTAGACCATGTGAGACTGATGCAGGCCTTCTGTAGCAAGGCAGTGCATTCTGTTACTCATATGTTCATAGGCTGCCAGGCAGTGGACCCCCCCCTGGGGTGACAATGGTAAGTGACAGAACGCACTGCTGTGCTACTAGGCACCATTCCTCTCTACGTATGTGAGCCAGACATCTGGACAAAGTCATGAGTAATTGGGTGACAAAGGCCTAAATATAGGGACCATTGTAATTATTGACCTTACAAACCTAGAAGGGTGATACGATAATAGATTTTTCATTAGCATGCATTTTTCTATAGGGTATGAAGTCTGAGACACTACAAGCCATCATTATTTTCTGACTTTAGACTTTCGTGGTTGCCAATGATATGCCAGACAACCACTGTTTCAGAATAAAGACACCACAAATATGATGCAAACCTCTGTACATTTTGCAAAAGGTCTGTACAATTAGGAGGTATGGTATGCACTGTGTAGGTTACTCCAACCTGTGTACTGTTCATATGTGTGGCCCCCTGTAAATGTCCTGTCCAACTTTCCAGCAGTAATGGATATTGACATCTAGACAGTGTGTACAACTCCCACCATAGGTGAAGCTGACATGCAAAATATTTGGCACTGTAGTTCGTGGAACATGACCCTGTCTACCACAATACAGTACCTAGGCCACTAGGACACAAATGCCATGAAAAGTTGCTTGCCACATCCTGACAGTATTTCCTTACCCTATGCATAGCTCATTGACCCCTGCATATTGTGGACATACAACAAGTTATCATGTTGATTGGGACAGCCCTGACAATGTGTGCTCTGCTGCTATTACCCTACAAACTTACATGTTCCCGCATTTCTATGGGAATATGGGTGTGGGGGGCACACCTGTCAATGGTACAAATTTGCACAGACTGTGCTGATATTAGCTTTACATTTTGGTTCCATTTAGAATAGTATTGTGCCCTGTCTTGGAGAATAGAGGCATATCACTAGAGAACACAGGTAAGATTTTAATGGCATACAATTGAGTCTCAGACTTCTTAGCATTAAGAGCCTTACTGCAACTGCAAGGCCAGATTTGATATCACTGTGTAAGTCTGTAGGGGGTATTCCATCATTGTCACCATTTGTGGGCCTTTGCCAGACATTCCTTTATGGTTTTCTATGGCTGACTTGCTGGGTGAGTCTGAGGGGTGAGTATGGGATCCTCACATTGACATCCATGCATGTGACCTATGACCCCCCTTAGTTGGCCCCCCACATATACTGCAGCAGGACTTGTCACTTTGAATAATACTGCATAGTGTGGGGAAGCCAGTATTGTGCAGACATTTCCTGGTGTCCCACATAGCTTTCAGTTGTCTGCTGCTATCCCAGTAGACCACCCCATTCCCTTGCATGCATGCAGCAATACCATAGATATGCTGCCAGAACATACTAATCCATTCATTTATTGTTAAGAAGACTGACTTACCTTGTGCCTGCTGCAGTTGTGAGGATGGTGCTTGAGGGCTGCCTATGTTGGATGCACACAGTACACTACCTATACATTGTAAGTTACAGGTAATGTGATGTGTGTGTCATCCATTTTACTGTGTGTGCGAGTCAGAGAGAGGTGTCAGTCCCTGGGGTCCTACAGTGTCAGTGTGTGTGCTATGCGTTGCCTCTTTGCCAAGGCCTGGGCATACTGGGTATGCCTCAGTCTGCCTACAGGAGCAGGCTAAAGGGCTTCCTCCTCTGAGTCCCTCTGTGCCTGTGAGGACCTTGGCAATGGTGGGGGGCTGTGTTGCCCTTCACCATACTGTTTCTGCTGTAGCTGTTTCCACAGGATCATATTGTGTAGCATGGTACATACTATGAACATGTGTGCACATGTGGTTGGAGAGTATGGCAAGGCTCCACCAGATATGTCAAGGCAGCAAAACCATGACTTGATCATCCCAAACACATGGTCTATAATGATCCAGGCTTGTGGGTGTGCCTCATTATGACATTCTTGAGTGGGTGTGTGTGCATTTCTGATGGATGCATTGCCAGCTTCCCCCACCAGGTGGCCATACGGGATGTCCCCACTGGCAAATGCCTGGTACAGCTGTGTCGAATGCCAGACGTGGGAGTCGTGATAGCTTCCAGGGCTGCCAGCACACACATTCATGATAATGCCCTGGACATTGCACATGACCTGGCAGTTGATGGAGAGAAAGCCCTTGCAGTTTATGTAGACCCTATCCTGTTCACTGGGTTGTACTTTGATGTGGATGTGCGTGCAGTATATCACATCCAGTATCTCTGGCTATTCTGCTACATGGTGGAAGAGGCGCATATTGCTGGTCCTCTCCTCACAGGTTTTGGGGAAGTAAATGTGCTCACCGGGATGTGGTAGGATGGCATCCAGGAACTGGTGGAGTACCCTGGATGCAGATGCCTGTGAGACCCCCATCATGTCCCCAGTAGGCCTTTGGGAAGTACCTGTAGGTAGTATTCTTAAGGCTACACATACCTTGGTCTCCACTGGGATGGGTTCCCGTCTTTTGGCTCTGGGTCTGAGTTGAGGCCGGCACAGCTTGATGATTTGCTGAAGTATGTCTCTGTCCACCCTGTAGCGCTCTACTATCTGTAGGTCATGTAGCCCCTGGTAAGTTACCTTTGGTCTGAACACTCTTCTCCTCGTCCTCAACCAGGGGCAGTTGTCAGCATTATCCTGCTCACCGCCCTCAGCCTCTAGCTCAAACAGATGAATTAAAGCAATGGCAGCCCCTAACATTTTTCAGTTAAAATTCCCTCACATGTGTACACCAATGGTCCAGAGTTTGTGGGAAAAAAACAGACTGAAAGGTGTTTGCACAGCTTATACTGTTGTGCTGCCGATGCTGCCTGTATGATTGGCTGGCTATAATACATTCCACCTGCTTGCTATTTTATTTGTACGTGATTGATTTTATTCTGCTATTTGCCTTTTTCCCTTCCCATTTCCGCCCCTTAAAAGCCCCAAGGCACACCATGCAAACCTGGTGCCCAAATGTAAAGAGTCCTACTATTTCCATTTTTTTTTTGTTTTGTTTTGTTTTAGACCTGGTGGATGCTGCACAAACCCATTTACCTAATGTAAAAACTTTGAAGCAGAGATGGCCCTCCCCTAGACATGAACATACTCTTCATTTCATAGAATAAGTCAACACAGCCTGAGACACACCCCCTTACTTAGCTGTGCTTAGCTAAGCTCAACTGGGAGCCATGGAGCTCCAATGTGCTTACACCAAGCATGGCACACACCCTTTTCATGTCAGCTGCTTCTCCTGCTTCCACAACTGCCTTATAGCTCCCACAGTTAGGTACAGTTTGGCACTTGTCTCCTTTTTGTGATTCAGTAAATTTCCCTCATTAGCATACCCCACTGCCTTAGTCCCTAGTTACAGTACTACACCAGAGCCTTTCCACTTAGCAACCACTGCTCCCTGCTATTGTTTTGACTCTGTATACCATAGACTATAATGGCAAAATGCAGACTTCTCTTAAAATTGCCTTTTCACATTTTTTTTTTATTTTTGGAATGATCCTGTTTGCGCGCTGCTGCCCAATGCTTAAACGGCCGACATTGGCCAAAAATTTTTTATAATTTTGCAATACTTTTCCATTCGAATGGCCATATATTTGGTCATTGGGATGCCTAAGTATTATAATACATGCTTTACTTTGAGCTGTCATGCCTCCATTTTGATTTTTGCAGAAATGTATTCAGCTAGTAGCTAAATACATTTCTGCAAGCTACACTATTGTGCCACGGATACCTGCCTGCTTACTGGATCATTAATTAACCTCAGTTGCATGGTTTTCTCCAGCAAATGAGGTCATTAGCATAATCCAGTCATGTCCATGGCAGAATAGTGTTAGCAGGCTCGTGCACGTCCCCTGGCTTGTTTACTGGATTGCTCGGCGGCCATATTCCATGCAGGAGTTGCTACACTATTCCTGCATGGAAAAAACCCTTATTGAATCCTGGGGTCTGTTTATAAGTTTATTTACATTTAAGTTACAAAGCCTCATTCCTGATATGTTTGTGTGTAATAAAGCTGTTTGAATTGAACCCATGAATGTTCGTCTGTTTTATCCTGACCAAACAAGCGACATGGTGTCAGAAACAGGACTGAGACTGCAACTTCTTCAAGCCATGAGGTGCAGAGTTGAAGGTGAAGGCAGATTGAGCTGGTTGAATGAAATGGAGCTCAGACAAACAAAAAGGGCCAGAAATGAACTTGGGGTAACTAAAACTTACACAGATTTGTTGGGAGGGTGGCCTAATTGTTAAGGTGGTTGACTTACAAACACAAGGTGCAGGGTTTGAGTCTCACAAGAGATAATTGGCTAGGCTTAAAATGGCTCGCAAGGGCAGTTAGCTTAGTACTAATCTATGAACCTATAAGATGATTCATTTTGCAAAAAAAATAAAATGGAGCATTTGCAAGGCATAAAATGCATTATTAATCAAATGAGTAGCACAAAACTTATTATTAATCAAATGAAATGCACAAAATACATTATTAGTTAAATTAAATGTTTGAAACTATGTTATTTGATACAACTAGCAGAAATATTCATGTGGGGCTCAGAATTACCTTTGGTTTGCATAATGAGCACGTTTAAAGTAAAACGAGCACAAGAAAAGTATAATGAGCATGATAAGAGATTAAATGGGCATAATGAGTGCAATAACAGGGCCAATTAAGCTTCAACAGCAACGTGACTGTATGTTTTTTAGTAAAAGACCATGTTTGGGCACAAACTACTATCTCACATTGACCAAAGCCATTCAAAGCATAACTATAGTTGTTCGAAGTATCTCAGTGTGCAAAGTGTTTGCAGAGTGTGTGCTTTATTATGGTGCAATTATTTTAAAGAGTTTGCTGTGTGCAAAGTACAGTTATATTGCAAAGTGCAGTCAAAGTACAGCCATTTCAAAAATGTTCTTGTGCTGTGTGCATTTATTCACAGAGTGCTGCCATTTCAAAGTGTTTCTTACATTGTACAGAGTTATTTCACAAATTACAGCCATTTTGAAAAGTTCCTGTCCTGTGCAGAGTTTATTTGCAAAGTGTATTCATTTTGAAGTGTTTATTACTCTGAGCTTCTGCTGCATGCAGTTTATTCATAAAGCACAGTCATTTTGAAGTATTTCTTACACTGATAAGGAGTGGGTTCATAAAGTACAGTGATTTTAAATTGTTCTTGTGCTATGGAGACTTATTTGGCAAAGTACAGTTGTTTCAAAGAGTCTGCTGTGCTGTTGGGCATAATTACAAGTTCTGGCATAAGATTCTGGCATATATTTATATGTGTATGTTCATATATAATAACAAGCACCTTCACTACTGTGTGTTGATATGGCAGAGGCATTTCTCAGACCCAGTCCACTTGTGTTTGATCATAATATTGCAGAGAATTGGAGAGTATTTTAGCAGCAATATGATATTTTCATACAAGAAGCTTTTTCTGCCAAAGATGCACATACAAGGGTATTAACTTTGTTTAATTTAGCTAGGTCAGAGGCCACTTGAAAGAGAGCACTCATTTGTGTATGCACGAGCAGTATATGCAGGAGGGGGGAACTGCTGTATTGTGGTACTGGCTGAATCAAGGGAAGACACTGAGTGCTTGAAACATACATTTAGAGAAATGTACAACCCCCAGACAAATGTTACACTAGAGAGGCACTTATTTTATACAAGAGATGCAAAGTCAGGTGACACCTTTGCATTTTATATCTCTGACTTGAGAAATGAAGCTAAAACATGCAGATCTGGTGACTTGAAAGATGAGTTAATAAAGGACAGGCTTGTGTGTGGTGTTAATAATGCTGGAGTGAGAAAGATTTTGCTTCATGACAGTGATATAATGTTAAGCAAAGCTATAGAGATTTGTCAAATCCATGAGCTCACAGAAAGGCACACAAGTATGTTTGCAAGTGATAAGAGCACGGTTTCATAGCCACTAGAGCAAACATAGACAGTATGCAGCACATAGCAAGCATAAACAGGCCTAAGCATATGGCAGCTGCAACCCCTGTGGGTCTTTCTGGGACATCCCCTAACTTTCTAGTACGTTCTAGCTCAGCAAAATGAACATGCTCAGTGCAGTACAAGGGTGAGTCAGCAAAACCGAATCCAAGTATTATTGTTAACTGTTGTAATTGTGGAGCCAATTATGAGTCTAAAACAGAGAAGTGCTTAACATTTGGTCGGCAATGCCACCAGTGTAAAAAATGGAACCACTTTCAAAGGTTTTGTAAATCAAGCAAGCCTCATTCAGTAATTAAGAAAGCTCACTCAAAAATCAAGTTGATCATGTAGAGAGCTGCAACCCTACTTTTTATGTGGATGGTGTATCAGTGGTCAGTGAAAAGGTTAATGCAGTATTTTTGGTAGCAAAGAACAAAGCATTTTGTACTGTCCTGATCAATGGTAAACCAACAGAACTCAAAGTCGACACCAGTTCAAAGTGAAATGTAATGTCAGCAGAAACATTTGATAGAGAGAGAGCTGGCGAGCAAGTTAATTTGGTCAGTTGTGTGAAGCTTGTTTATGGAAGTGAAGAAATTCAAACCGAAGGCTCAGTAGTGATTTTATGATATTTGGCTGGAAGCAGTTACAGTTTGCAATTGCATGTAGTCAGCAGACCTGTGCAGTCATTATTACATCTCAGAGACAGTTTAAAAATGAAAGTGCTTTCTTTAACCAAAGAAATACATCGTTTAAGCATGTCCCAGTTCCATCTTTACTGATGATATTTTCTCAGATTATGCTGATGTGTTCAATGACAAATTAGGCAAACTTCCAGTTGTGTACTCCATGAAAGTAGACCCAGAGGTCAGTCTGGTGGTCAGACCAGCAAAGAGAGTTCTAATAGCTATGCAGGACAAAGTCAAGGTCCAGTTAGACAAAATGGTGCAGCAAGGTGTGATTTGTCCGGTCACAGAACCAACTGAGCGGCTGTCTTCCATGGTAGCTGCTCATAAGAAAAATTCATATGAGATCAGAATATGCATTGACCCAAGAGACTTGAAAAAGGCATTAAAGAGACCTCATCATCCTATGCATACAGAAGGAGATTGCCACCCATATGCAACACATCACTGTTTTTACTGTCTTAGATGCAAAGAGTTCATTTTGGCAAGTAATGCTTGATAACAAATCTTCACTACTGACTACATTCAGTACCCCATTTGCTAAATACAGATTCCTCAGAATGCCTTTTAGAATAAATTATGCCAGTGAAGTCTTTCAGTGTAGAATGGAGCAATTTTTGGGGGGTTATCCGTGTGCAATAATAGTTGATGATTTACTGGTTGAAGGTGATAGTGAAACAGACCATGACAGAATCCGCAGGAAAGTTCTGGACAGAGCGCATGAAGTGAACTTGAAGTTCAGTCCTCTGAACTGCGAATTCAGACTACCAGAAATTACATATGTAGGTCATTTATTTATTAGTACAGGCTTATGACCGTAGACCCTTCTAAAGAAGCAGCCATTCCTGAAATGCTAGTACCAGGCAATGTCCAAGATTTACAGTGTTTTCTTGCTATGGTTACCTATTTGAGCAAATTTATCCTTGACTTTAGTCAGTTATCACCTTTAAGAGAGCTGACATGCAAAAATGTTTCCTGGTCATGGTTAGAACAATGTCAGAGAGCATGGAACAATGCCAGAGAGCATTTGATAACCTCAAACAGCAAATTGCCCACCCGCCTACATTAAGGTACTATGATGTCCACAAACCAGTAGTTCATTCCTGTGATGCTTCAAGGTTTGGTCTTGGTGCAGTTATTCTTCAAGAGGGCAGACTTGATGCCTGTGCATCTAGAACTCTTACCCAAACTGAGAAGCAGTATGCTCAAATTGAGAAGGAACTTTTGGCAATTGTGTTTGTATGTTCGAAGTTGCATAATTATATTTATGGCCGAGCTATTCAAATCGAAACTGATCCTCAAACTCTAGTCACTATTTTAAAGAAGCCTATGTATTTAGCTCCAGCAAGACTACAAAGAATGATACTCAGATTACAAAAGTATGATTTCAAAATGGTCTATACAAAAGGCAAACTACTTTATCTGACTGATACCTTATCCAGATCTCCCAGAGATACCACAGAACAGCTTGAAGCAGATAATTTTGACTTCAATGTCATGGAAGTGCATAATTGTTCTACCACAAGATTTGATGAGCTGCGAGATCATACAAAAACTGATCCTATTTTGCAAAATCTCAGCCACTACATTGATGTTGGATAGCCGTCAAAGCAATCCTGTGTACCACCAGAAGAACAACCTTACTTTCCATACAGAGAGATGCTGATGGAAGATGCTATCATTTTCAAAAGTCACAAAGTTATTGTTCCTACTACCTTACAATGTGAATATATTCAGATTTTGCATTGTGGCCACCCAGGTTCCAGTTCTACCAAAAGAAGGGTGAGAGGACTAGTATTTTGGCCTTCTCTGTCAAAGGATATTGATAAAGTGCTTTCTTCTTGTTCACTATGCAACTGTACTAAACTGCATTTGCAAAAAAAGAACCCCATCATCTAAGCCAAATTCCTGAGCTACCTTGGTCAACAGTAGCCACTGACATATATCAGTGGAACAATCAGCATTACATAGTGTTGGTAGACTCTTTTTCGAACTGGTTTGAAATCGATTTGCTACCTAACCTAACGTCCAGTATCACTAAGATGAAATGTAATTTCTCAGTCAATATTAGTCCACACAATGTTATTTCTGACAATAGCACCCAGTTTACCAGTCAATTTTCTTCCGAGATTTGCAAAAGAGTGGGACTTTATCCATGTCACCAGTAGTCCTGAATGCCCACAGTCAAATGGCCTTGCTGAACGTGCAGTACAGAGTGCAAAGCAATTACTAGAGAGGTCAAAGTGTGTTGATACTGTTATCTTCTTGAATTTACTTAATCTCAGAAATAGAACCCATCACAATCTATTTGGCTCACCTGCTCAGATACTTTTATCTAGGCAAACCAGAACAACCTTGCCTATCAGTCTGGGCCTATATCAGCAAATTGAAATGGCATAAAGCCAAACACAGTTTCATCAACACATATGTGTCAAATCCCAGTTAACCGAACGACCAGTTCACCAACATTTTTTCCTAGGGGAAAAAAAATCAGTTGGATGTCGCTGTGAATTTGCCCTTTTCTCCGCTGTAGTTCAATCTCAGATTTAGTATATTTAGTTAGGGGTAGTGTGGTGGGCACAACCCCCCCCACTTTGTAATGTTTGTACTGGTGTGTTGCGTGTAGTTGGCCTACCGATTTCTTTCCCTAGGGAGTTCAACACATATGTGTCAATGAAATGGTGTTCGGCTGTATGCCGTTTTGATTTGCTGATATAGACCCATCAGTCCTAGTATGTTGGTGCCTAATGCTAAAAACAACAAAGCAATCAAAGCCCAACTTTTTAAGAAGCGCTCTTCTCAGAAGTCCAGCTATGATATAACAAGCAGATTTCTTCATCCATTAAAAGAAGGAGAGAGGGAGGATGCAAACGGTGAAAGGCTTTGATTGAATTGGTCAAGTGAGAGGTATATGTGCCAAGCTGAGATCTTACATAGTGGAATCTAAGGGTACAGAATGCAGGAGAAACTGCGGGCATCTTCTTCCTATATCAGAAATGATATTGCAGCATCGTACCTGTGACACAGACTCTAGATCTCAAAGCAACCCTGACAACGTTCATACCAAAGAACATGTCTCAGTATCTATTCCCATTCCTGACTATGTCCCAGATGTCCCCAAAGTTGGACATTCCTTGAAGACAGTCCCTGTTGCTAGATCCAATTCTTTTATGTTACATGATCAGGTCATACCTGGACGTGATTGTTTTATATGTGTCTGATTTTGTATGACTGCATGTCAAAGAATTAGTTCTGTATAATTGCATGTTAAAAGATTATTTCTGTATAATTGCATGTCATTGAATACTGTCATTTGATGTATGAACCATTTCTCAAAAAGGGAAGATGTAGAACAGAGAGTGTGTATGTACCTTTATGAAGCATTTCCAGATGTAGCATGTGCATATAAATAGTGAGCATGTGCAGGCAGCAGTGCCATTTTGAGAGAACAGCCAGTCAGAGTGTTAACATGTATGTGTATAGTAGTCAGTCTGTTTATACGTTTATTTAAGTTTAAGTTACAAAGCCTCATTCCTGATGTGTTTGTGTGTAATGAACTGAACCCACAAATGTCCAACTGTTTTATCCTTACCAGACAAGCAACAGCTATGAATTCTGAAAATGCACTGTGTAGCATTACTTTCTATCTTCTCTCCTTAATGATTTTCCACTGGTGATAAACTGAGGGCATGCAGTGACCATCACTACTTCTGAGTGGTATGACTTTGTGAATCTTTGATGCTTGAGGCCTACTTCTTAATAATAGACACATATAAGTCAAATAAGTCTCTGCTGTAACATGCTATGGTCATTTCTGTGCAAATCTCCCACATTTTACTTCCTTACACTACCAAATAATGAAATGCAAGGATATGCCACTCATTCCTATTATTACACAATATGCTCCAGGTTCAATACTTACCTTGTAAATGCAGCAGTTGCAACAGTTTTAGTTTAGGGCTGAGTCTGTCTGATGCAAGCAGTACACAGCTAATACATGGGGAGGTAAAAGTTTTGAGAGTTTCCTGTCATCAATGTTACTATATGTATGTGCATAGGAAGAAAGTTTTAAACCCTTAGTGGTGAGTGAGTGTGCTACAGTATACATTGATACTTAGCCAATGCAAGGGCATATTGAGCACACCTATGTCTGCCTACATAGGCCTACATACGTCTGCTGGTTCTCCCTCTGATTCCTCATCTGCATGTGACTGTGGTGACTTTGGCATTGGTGGCGGGATGTGTGCTTCTTCCCCATGCTAAGCCTGCTGAAGCTGCTTTCTCAGGATGATGTTTTGTAGCATGGCACATACTGTGAATATTTCAGTACATGTCTGTGGATTGTACTGCAGGGCTCCCACAGATGTATCTAGGCACCAGAAAAGCAACTTCAGGAGCCCAAACACATGCTCTATGATATTTCTGGTTTGAGTGTGTGCCTCATTATGGCGTTCATTACCGGGTGTGTATGTATATTTCTGATGGGTGTCATCAGCCATGGTTCCAGTGTATAAGCTGCATCCCCCAGTAAATGACACCGTGGGGTATCTGGCCTAGCAAACATCTGATACAGCTGGGATGTGTGCCAGATATGTGAGTCATGGTAACTGACTGGGTTGCCAGCACCCACATTCAGGATGATTTCCTTGGCATTACACACAACCTGGCAGTTAGTAGAGAGGAAGCCCTTTCTATTAATGCAGAGCCTTCCCTGTTCCCCAGGTGGTGCCTTAATTTCTACATATGTGCAGTCTATAAGTAATGTGCTACAGGGTAGAACCCCTGCATATTTCTGGCCCTATCCTCAGGAGTATGAGGAAAATATGTGTTTTCACTGGTATGTTGGAGCAAAGCTTTTGTTGTAATTAGCACGCCATGGTGTTTGTTTGCAAGGCAGTGTGTGCTGCTTACTGTATCCAAAGTGTTGGGCTATCATGTGTCAATGGACCGTGGAGGCCTTAATGATTTTTCTTTTAAATTCTTTTTCTTATTATTAAACTTTCCATGCACTTATTTCTGCTTTTCTCTTTAAGGAAATATTATTCCAGTCCATTTCTTCAATCTGCTCCAGTATTATTTTTTTGTTTTTTAAAAAGTCATAGCAGAATCTAGGTCTTCAAATGTTTTGATTTCATCTGTAGGAAATATTTTAAGTCTTGCAAGAAATAACAAATTAAGTTTAATCTATCTTTTGTTGAGTTCTGTTATTGGTAAAAAAAACTATTCTTTTTAGTCATCACAGCAATGGAGTAGTCATTGTCAGATCTTATTATACTGTCATTTATTTTAATTGGAGAATTAGACCAAGCTGTTTTTAGAATTAGTTCTTTGTCTTGATTAGAAAGGAATCTAACAATTGTAGATCTCGGTGAAGAATTATTTTTTGATGAAGTGGCAACCAAGGATCTTTCAGCCCTTTCAATACCGAATAGATTCAGGTAGATTTAAAGTCTTAGGAAGCCAAGATGTAAGAAAGTTTACAATATTTTCTCCGAAATTTTAGGTAGACCAAAAACATCAAATATTATTTCTTCTTGATCTATCTTCTAGATCATTAATTTTATTTTGTAATAAGGCATTTTGTTTCACTTGAAATTCTGTATTATTGATATTTTCTGACATCTTTCTTTCCATGTCATTTAGAGCATATTCTATTTCAGAGATCAGAGTTTTCTGCAGCTTTAATGTCTTATATGTTTTCTCCATTTGTTTTGAACATTTTTTCTTTAAAATTATCTAGTTTGTTAGCTTTTGAATGACTCATTTCAAGTTTACAAATAAGAAACCTTTCTGTTGAAAATTGATAGGAAAAAGTTATAGTGTATGAAGATTTTTCAGATAAATTCCTTCAAAATTATGTTAGGTTATATATTCCACTTGTAAATATTATTTGTGATATCTTATAAATAAAATTTCCTGTCAGAAATATAATAGAATTATAATATCATAGCAGATTACTAGGCTACCAACCCAGAGGTCATTTTAAGCCTAGCTGTTTCAACACAATGTAATACCATAGACATACTAGTCAATACTCATAATTGCACATAGTGATGACTGCCCATTTCCAGGAGGGTTATGGGAACTATCCCCAGTAAGAATTTACAGTGCCCCATCCACTCATCCAGGTTCCTCCTGACCAGTGTCATAGAGGTGCTCTGTTTCACATGAATTTGGTAGCCTGTTCCAAAGACGTGGCAGTCACTGGGAGATAAATCTGTCCCTCCAACATGTCCTATTTAAGTCTCAGGCTATATTTATGTCCCTGCAACAGGTAACAATAGACCCATTTGATTTACGGATATGCAGTAAGTTCATTAGGTTTGGGTCTTGGGTTGCTCTGCAGGCCAGGCATAAATCTCCCCTATGAAGTCTATACGATATGGAGTACAGTGACAGCAATTTTAGTCAGTATGTGTAAGGCACATGCTGGAGGCCCTTGATCGTGTTTGTTAGAAACCTCTGAGTTCTCTCTAATTGCTGTACATGCTTAGTGCGGTACATACGGAATGGGGCATTATACTCAATTATGGGACAGATAAGTGCTGAGTATAGGGAGGGTTATAATTTCTTTTGCTCTGAGGTGATGCCTTTACTAAGCAAGTGAGCTATGTGGAAAGCTTTCTTTACAACAGTAGACATGTGGTGGTTGAAGTTAAGGCCATGGTCAACCTGTGATCCTAGGTCCCTTGCCACTTCATGGGTACTTAGGGTATTGTTATTGATTTTATAGTGTGAAGGGATATTGTTTGTGCTGAAAGGAATGATGGTGCATTTATTTGCATTCAGTTTAAGACTGTGACTAATACAACAGTCGCGGGTCTGTGTGAGACCATCCTGGAGTATACTGACATAATTTGGGGAATAAATGATTGCACCCAGTTTGCAGTTGTCTGCAAACTTGGTCAGCCACAACCCTTTAGTTTTGACTTGAACTTCTGAGAAGTATATACCAAACAGTAGGGGGCACACTACTGACCCCTGTAGCACCACGCTGGTAACAGGTCTGCTGGTTGATGTGGAGTTACCCACTTTGATAGTGTGTGCCCAATTTGTGAGCCAGTTGGCAACCCATCTTACAATAAAGGGGTTTACATTCAGCTTGCTAAGTTTATTGGTAATGCCTGAATGTAGGGATTTTGTTGAAAGCCATTGCCAAGTCGAGGTATGCTGTGTGCACAGATTTGCCCTCATCAGCAGCCTTGGTCATACTTTCAAAGAAATCCACCAGATTTAACAGGCAGGATCTGCCCTTCATAAAGCCGAATTAGGTAGGGTTCAGGGTTTGGAGGTCACCTATTTCTTTATTTATGAGGTCCACAATGATACATTCCCTGGCATTACAGATGATGCTGGTCAGGCTAATGGGTATGTAATTCCCTGGGTCTGTTGCTAGGCCACCTTTGTGGAGGGGAATAATTGCAGTTGTTCTCCATTCCATAGGAACAAACCCTGTGGATAGGTTATGATTGAAAAGGATACTCAGTGGTGATGTTAGTTCATGTTTTAGCCTGTCTAGAGGACAGCCTAAGATGTCATCTGGTCCCTTAGAGGACATGCTCTTTGCCTTGGACAGGTGTTTGAGGACCTTCTCCTCAGATATGTAATATATATATATATATATATATATATATATATATATATATATATATATATATATATATATATATATATATATAAAAACACACACACACACACACACACACACACACACACACAAATATATATATATATATATATATATATATATATATATGGATCTCGTACTATTGAACAAAAGTTCAATAGTCCGAATACATGTCTACCGAAACACTTTAGCGAAAGCGCTTTTAATCGAAAAAGCACTTTCGCTAAAGTCCCTAAAATAAACAAAAAAATAAAAAAATAAAAAAACAAAAAACACATAACTAACATTTACGTAGGGGGGCAAGCCCCCCTTGCACCCCCATGTGGGGGGCTGCCCCCACACACCCCCACACTTTTATATTCTCACTCCGAGATCACACTACAGTGGGGAAAAGGGAATATTCCCTTATCCCCACTGTACTCCGATCTTAGTAACAGCCATTCCCCGCTGATTTCCCCTATTTTTTATCATGCTTTCGTGAAAGTGCTTTTTCGATTAAAAAGCACTTTTGCGAATGTATGATCGGCAGTTTCACTTACAGTGAAATTGCTGTTCGTGCATAAGTATGGATCCCATATATATATATATATATATATATATATATATATATATATATATATATATATATATATATATATATATATATATATATCCACACACACACACACACACACACACACACACACACAAAATATATTTATATATATATATATATATATATATATATATATATATATATATATATATATATATATATATATATATATATATATATATATATATATATATATATATATATATATATATATATATATATATATATATATATATATATATATATATATATATATATATATATATATATATATATATATATATATATATATATATATATATATATATATAGATATATATACACACACACACACACACACACACACACACACACATACATGAAAGCCAGTTGTCATGGTAAGGGGAACCGGAAGACACTATGTTTCACAGAAGGAATGGTGAGAAAGGGGGCCTTGGGTGTTAGACCAACACTCAGCACTGAAAGTCATCAGTAATCCTAGTTTGGTTATGGACACAGGAAGCCCATATACAGAGCAGCAAGTGCATATTTCAAGTTTGCTCTTGAGATCAGGATGCATTTGCCAGTTAGTCACTGAAATGCCACAAAGCAAAACAACACAAACCAGATAAATGACAAAAAAAACAGCCAAAAAGGCAAAATGCAAGAGCAAATCCAAGAATAATCCAAAAGTTATTTGAATGTACTTTATTAAAATAAGAAACATAAATGCTTTCATTCAGACAATGTGAAGTTCTTCAGACAATGAACCTACTTAATTTCACCTTTAAAATACACAGTTAAACCAATTGAAACAATTACGTTGTTAACTTACTTACCATGTCGACCCCTACAACTATTATTTCTCTTAACACCCTATCCTTGAACTGCAAAAAACTAGTGCATTACATAAATCTCATTTCAAAAAATACTATATACTTTTCAAAAATTACGTAGAAAAATACAAAGCAATTACAGTTTTAAAATGGGACATTGTTGGTAAAAATCATAGATACTATTAAAAAATTATTAACAAAATACATATATAAAAATATATCATTACTAAAAGGGCTTTTAATCTAAGCATGCAATAAATTGACATATATTCATTAAGCCCAGGTCATGCTGAGGCATTTAGTTTTAACTGCCATTATAACTCTTTCTTTTCTAAGTGGAGACCAAAAGGGCCTCCTCTTATGTTTACCTTAATTTGGTCAATTGCCATATATTTAAAATGATGATCCGGAAATTCCATCACATGCTTGGCCAGGGCATTTGTGTTTTTCCTTTTTGGATTATCCTTGGATTTATTCCTACATTTTGCCTTTTTGGCCGTTTTTTTTTTTTTTTTTTTGTCATTTATCCATAATTAATCACTGAATCAAATCTGTGTGTACTTTTTGAGTTTAAACTGTTGGGCAGCTGTAGTGTAATTTAAGAGGCCATCCTTCTAGTGTTTGGAAGACCTGTTTAGGGCAGTAGAGCATATTTAAGCCCTTATACCTCACATACTCATGTGGCACATTGGTTTGCAGTGGTTGGATGCAAACTTAACCTGTCTTAAAAGTATGTTCCCTCAATATTAAAGACAATTCTTCTTACACAACATTCTGTGCTCAACTTGGATCACACATTAAACAACAAGCTAGTTGTGGCTGCTTCCCATCTGGAGATATCACCTAACCATATCTCTTAACTAAGCATCAAAATCTCTGCATGTACCCTTAACACCAGGACCTTACTGCATCATATATGTGTGGATAAGAGAAGGCTGAGTGTCATACCCAGTCCAACATAGTTACTGCTATGGGTTGCTAAAAGCCATGGTATTAGGTATAATGTTAACAAAGCACAAGCTGAACTTGACAACAGTTTCATGTTGACATAATTCTGGGTGTGGGCTCACTTCTGAAGACTTGTTGGAATAAAGTAGATTGTTAATGCATATGAGAAAATTATATATCTGTAGGACTGTTCACTGTGTATAGCTACTATTATGAAAAAGGATATTTATAGGCACTTCATTCTTTCTATGAAAGGCTTCACCATCTTTTAGATCACAAAACAGCATTGACTCTTGAAAGACATAGAGTACAGTATTAGTCAATGACACCTAGAACTCGCTAGTCACTTTCTTTGAGAATGCAAATCACAACTATTCAAACCTACACTGAGACTATACAGAACCCACTAACTTAAAAATACATACAAATGAACAGTCTTGTGATGCACTTTAAACACTTTTATAGAAAACAGTTCCCATAAACTTGTAGACTGGAGTCTAACTGTTATTAGAAGTTTGGACTGGTCAAGGGTATATCCTGCCTAATTAACCTGGTTGACATCTTGGCAATGTCACTAGAGCAATACATTAAGGTAAATCAGTACACACAGTGCATTTAGATCTCTCAAAGATGACCATCTAAATTCTCCCAGCTAAATGTAAATCCCTATGTAATTCATTCAGTAACAAATTGCCCTCCAACCAGAACCCAGCAGATTGGGTGGCTGGCTCTTCATCCTGCAAAAGACCCAGCACTAGTGGTGCACCTCAGGGTTCAATCCTTGAGCCAGTCCTCTTTAACATTTACTCCTCGGACATCAAAGCAAATGTTATGGGTTTACGAGCAACTATGCAAATGATTGAAAACTTAATGCCATCATCAACTCCCCAGGGGCAACAAGATCCTCCAAGAAGGCCTTTCACAATTAAGTAGCTGGTGTCAAAATCATGGAGTAAAACTAAATGCCAAGAATTCTTTAACAGCATCCTTTGGCAAAGATGACTTCATTTGTAACTAGCAATTTGACAACACATTCCTGAAAGTTGATCATGTAGTCAGGGATCTGGGAATAAATATAGACAATGAACTGTCCTTTGCTCAGCACATATCTACTGTTTTAAGGCAGTTATTTTTCATTGCACAGTTTATATCTAAAGGTGTGGTGCCCAGGTCAAGGTTGTAATCATTCCACTGTACCTGGCTCACATTAGACTGATCACTGAGTATAATGTCCCTTTTGATATGTACTTGTCCAAATACTTGTCACAACTGGAAAGATAAAAAAAAAAAATACTGGCCTAAATCATAAAATTTATGTAGACCATTTCAAAACCTTGTCATTCTTCTTGGTATCATACAGGCTGCCAAGAGGCAACCTCTGCCTTGCATATAGAGCATTACTAGATCTGAGCCATTCTGACATATTACATATTATTTGCAAGTCTAACGGTAGAGCAAATACCGACTTAAGGGACTTCAATCTCTTTTTGCAATATAAATAGGATATATTGGAGGCATAGGTACATATGACAGAAAATGTCACTTCTTTGGACCCATCTTCCACTCCACATAAAGCAGACTAATTCTCTTAATCTATTTAAATGTAATTTGGATGAATGTATGATAAAACACAAATAAATCCCTGGCTTACCTAAGCATCTATGCCCCTCATGGATTGGGACAGCAAATAAATGTCCCAACACATCCTTGTTCTGTTGGCCTTAGGGTTACTCCTACAGAAAACACAAAGGACATAAAAATGAACATGGATATGTAAGGCTAGTTTTCTTAAGATCATCATAGATTAGTAGCCTAATAGTACATATGAATGCATGAGCCAATGAAATGATGTACAAAATTTTTCCCAAGACCTTAATTTAGCATTAATCTATAGATAAAACCAACTAAACCTGTCAGGCAGTCTCAATAGTAGATGTTCAAATTAATGTTAAAATATTCCTAAAACCTGATGGCATATTCGCTGAAATCTATAAAATACTACTCCGCCCATCACTGCAAATTATTCTAGAAAGGTTTAGTCAGATTTTGATATAAGAAAGCATACCTCTTTCATGGTGTGCTTTGTGGATGACTACTGCACGTAAACTGTACAAGTTAAATGCATTATGTATCTCATTTAGACTCACTAGCATGGATTTTAAATTATTTTTGCAAATAATATCACTGAGGATTAAGATGCTGTTAGACAAGTGAATTCAGGATGATAGACAATGAGGATTCTGTATGGGAAGATATAATTACCAGGAAATATTAAGAGGGGACCTATTCTCTGCAGAATTAGTAAATAAAGTGTTCAAAGTAGGACACGGCTTAGTAACATAAGAGATACGAGCATTGATTCAACTAAATGCTTGCATCTGTACTTCTCGCTGTAAAAAAATAAGTTTTCTTGATGAAATCATGAACCTACTCCAAGAAGTAAACAAGGACTCATTCTTTACAGTTAAAACCAACTCTAGATTTCATCATGGTTTGCCTTAATCAGAGGTACAAAGCCTTTCAATATCTGTGATGTCATAGCAAACAATCCAGGTGAAACTGCAGAGCTAAACTTGCAGTCCCATAAAATTCCAGGTAAACAGTTTGATTTAAAAAAAAGGCTGACTCGTATTTTTACTCTTTAAATAAATTATAATATAAAATAATTTATAATAATAATAATAATTATAATAATAATAATTTATATTTATTTATATAATAATAATTTTATAATGATAAAAATGATTCCCTTACACCAGAATCATAGATAGTGCTAAGCAGCTCTCCCATGTCACCTCCTGCTTGTGTTTCAACTTCTCTGTAGAGGTGTTAGAGAACTAGAAACCACATCAGTATACTCACTTGCTTGCATTTATATCTGACTAACTTTGTAACATCTGTGAGTGTTGTCTGTACTTCTAATGGTACTATTGATGTTACTGTGCCTGATAGCCCTCATAATTAGTGGGATAAAATGCTCAATTTGAAAGCATGTTTTAGGTTATAAAATGTAATCCAGAAGAGCTGCAGTGGTGCTGCTGCGGTAGCGTTGTTGCCTCACAGTAAGATGTTGTCCTGTTCGATTCTCAGCTAAAGCGTCTTCTGTGTGGAGACATGTGTGAATGGGCATACCATTGTTGAAGGTTGCGCGTCAGACCTGGCAAGTTGGTATGTAAAAATCTACTGCCAATCATTAGCGGACTAGAGTTCCACTGTGGCAACCCCTAACCGGGAAAAGCCGAAAGATACAACATCGTCTGTCTTTACTGCAACCCCTCTCCCCTCTTTTTCACTTCTTACCCTCCCTGTCCCTTCCCCATCTCATTTTCTTTGTTTAGAGAGCAATAAAATGGTTAATACTTATGAAAAATGTATTTGGTTTGTTCGTATAAAATTTGTTGTGGTATGAAGTCATCCCTTTTACACAATCAGTCTACCCGCGTGACCTTCTTTCTTGCACCCTAAAAGAAAACAAAAAATAATGGCGCTTTGTTTTCATATGTGTTCCTCAGATGATCTGCCTGTGTCACTAAAGCTTACTTTTTTATAATGTGAGATAATCCATTTTATTGTATGACATCATCTTGGGAGCATCCAGATTAAGTTAATGAAATGGGATGGACTGAAATATTTGGCTGAGTGGCCGAAGTAGTGCAATTGTGATTGGTTAACATTTCAAAGGGCTTGTATGAGGTGTGAAGGGGCCTACATTTTTGTGTGTTTAGAATAACAGAATATTTGTCATTTACATATTATGTTTAGCTCACTATGGCAATAGTTGGAGAATCACTAGTGGTGTCAGCTGTAGCTCCAGACTGTAATATTTTGTCAAATATCTGTGAAGAGTGCCATCTCTGTCACAGACTCCATTAGTTCAAGCAGTGAGCGAAATAACCTGTGAAACATGCCAAATAAGGAAACAGCAAGAGTCATATCTTGCGATTATTGTTTCAGAGTTTAACATAAGAGCATTGGTTAGGTTTACATGTGGAAATCCAGCACTGCAATATTAAGAATTCATTGCAAAAATAATCTTCATTGGTATGGGTAAACTTCACTCCATGTTATTCATCCTACTTCAGAGTAACAGGCTCAGAAAAATAACTGTTTTGATCAATGAAGCAGGATTTGACAAGATATTAGCACATATCAGGAAAACTGTAAGACGTTCAAGATTTCTGGTATCTTCTTATGGAGTGATACAGTGATGGAAGGAAATTTCACCTGGATTAAGCACATTGGCACAGTCTGAATGCATGAAAGGCCTTGCATAAGCTTTTCAAATGAAAGTCGGGTTACTTCTTTAAAAGTGAATCCTATAAATGTTGGAGGTCGCTACTGTGAGCAGATAAGTGTATTAAATAGTTGACTTTGAAGGACTTGTGTTAAGTTAGAGTGAAAGACAGTACAACACTGTTAATATGAGGAAGGTTGAGCCTGCCTGGATGGAGTATTGACAGACCTTGTTATTGTAATGTATACTACATTTCTTCAAAGTATTAGAGTCCTTATAGTTTTCACATTATCACCATGTGGGTCATATAGTCCAGTTTTCTGTTGTACTATTACACAACCTCAGTAGTAGGCATAACTTGCTGGCAGCACTCCATCTTACGTCTGTCTGCATTATTTCTGATTTTAAATGCAAAATGTTATACTGTGTCATAAGTGAAACCAAAGAACCAGAAAAGTGTGTTGTAAGTGAAACCAAAGAAGCAGTAAAAGTTTGTTTCTTTTTTTTTTTTTTTATTTTGCATGAACAACCATTGGGAAGACTCTGCCTGCAGGGAAACCTAATTGTAAACTGTAGATCTAAAAATTCATGTTTTTTTTCTATGAGCTGAATATTGGACAATGACCTTGAGAAGGTATATTGTGCCATGTTTTTGATTTTTCAGGGTAATAAGTATTAACAATGCATAACGAATTTAGATTTCAAGAGGGAAAGGGACTTAATACAGCAGTGATGAGACAAAATTTTCAAAGTTACTATTAGCTGAAAAAATGCCATATATCCCCAATTTTCCTTCACGTGGGTACAAGGACCTTATGAAAAATATAGTTGCTTGCTTTACTGATTTAAGGAAATAAGTCAAACCTGTGAGTTACGTTATTTATTATTACAATACAGAATTATATGTGTGGTTTTCAAAATTATCTGATGAGGGGCAGATTGGTACCAGAAGCAGATTTTTGTATATCATTTTACTAATCCCAGTTACTATTAACCACAGCTAGCCCATTTGTTCCTCGTGGATGAGAGTCGACTGCAGGAGGTGACACAGAGGCAGCCATCAGTGTTTTTGATGGTTTGGCCATAAACCAATCCATCTCTTAGATGGGAGAGCATGTGGCTCACGCCACCTTGGTGAGTACGACAGATTCTCCATTTAACTGCATTTTTCAATGTCCCCGTGTGGAAGGTTCCATCTGACAGCATCTTATTTGCTAAATTCATACTCCCAGTTTGAATCAGTATCTGTCACCTCTTGTCTGAGAGATCAAGACAACTTATGAATTGCTATGTCCCTCTCTCTAGGAAAGACCTGCCCATTCTTCCCATAAGCTACTTCAGCTACTAATCACACCCAGGTCAGTGAAGTCATAATCAGGGCTTTACCTCTCAACAACAATCAAACTGGTTGCTTTGAGAAGCAGGTGTAAAATTAAAATAAAAGAAGTAAGAGATATCTGTAGAGTAAGTGACATGTCTTTACTTCAATTAAAAGAGCTAATCAAAAATTAGAAGTCTATAAAAATGCATGTAAAAATAAAAACAAGAAAGAAGAAGTGGTAAAACAGACTGAAATTTAAGAATAGGAACCACAGTAAGTGTGCTGTTGATAATGTTGTGCAGGAAATGTGGTTATGAGCATGACAAAATGTTATGTAATTCTGTGAGAAAACACTGCTGAATTATGCATTCTCTGACAAATGAAACTGCAACTAAAATAAATACCTGTAGTAGAATAAAACAAATAAAAAGTATTTATTTGTGGTCAGCAAATGCAGAAAATGATTACTATGAAGAATGTGACAGAGAAATTGAAAGAAGAGTACCAATCAGAAATATAGGCCTCAAATAATCAAATATTTTGTTTAAGTTGAACTTAGGAACATAGCGTAATGTGATGTCTGCGCAAGGAATTTGAATCAGGAAATGAATGCCTTCCATGTGCATGCTACTTACTTATGAAATATAACAAAAGTCAAAGTCACCACTGACCAAAAATATTTTGCTTATTTCCAGAACCTATATTCTAAAACTAGTTAAAAGTTCTGGTCTACCACCAAGCTCCTCTTGAAATCTAGGGAACCTACCCAACTCTTTCCCCTAGCCCCTGAAACTGGGTTTGACATAACCTGTATATTTAACAGCTATTTCATCAGCGCAGCCACAGCACTTACTAAACACAGCTGCAGTTCTATCTCACTAACCAAATTTCTACCTAGTAACAACTCCTACTGCTGTACTCTCTAGCATGTACCCATCCTCATGATAAAGCCAACCACTTTAGCCCAAGGCAACCTTCCTGCAGAATACCCGCAGCTAGCTGCTGAAGCCATTGCCTAACTTTTCTTTATCCTTATAAACATATCTGTACAGCAATTCATGTTCCCTGACTCATGGAAGCAATCATGTGTATTGCCACTAGACAAAAGTGGCCCATCTACTGAACTCTCTAACTTCAGATCAATTTCTATACTCTCTTCTTTGTCTAAGATACTCAAGAAACAGTTCCAATCTCAACTACTAAAATCTCTCAAACAACAATATCTCCCATCCCAGCATAGATTTAGACCCTTCCACAGCACAAACATTGTTCTTATATCTTTCAGAAACATAGAAACAATTGCCTTATGTCATAAGTCTTCCCTGACTTATCAAAATCTTTTGATACAATTTCTCACTCCAAACTTCTCTGACAATTTTCATACCGTGATCTTTTCCCCTCAGCCATAGAATAGATAAATTACCTACATCATCAATAATAGGACCCAAAGTGTAAAATAACAACAATGCACATCCACCTTTCTTGCAATACCAGCTGGAGTTTCTCAAGGCTCTTTACTTGGCCCAGTATGTTTCAATATATTCATCAATGTGCTTCCTCTTGCCACAACTAATTCAGCTCTTATCCATTATGCTAACACTTCCACCATCATTTGCACAACCAAAACAATCCCTGAGTTTCAGAACCTCACCCAACTCTAATTCACCTCCATTGAGACTTGGGAGAAACACTCCAATCTTGCAGTAAACACTAAAAAATGAAGATAATGCAGTTCAACCCCCAAGAAAATCTATTTTGAAAAAACTAACCTCACCCTTCTTTCCTCAAACGGTACCACCATTAAATTGTTTCCCAGATAAAACTCTTAGATATCACCATTGATGAAAGTCGAGAAAACAAGACAATAACATGGACTACTGAACATGGAAATATTTTACTTATGAGAGGGCATTAGCAAATGCACAGCAACTGCCCACTTACTTCTCAGACTCTCATATACTGTCCCCATCTAAACAAATTTGAATTCATCCCAGCTTGCTAAACTTAAACAGTGCTGCAATAAAATAGCTAAGTTTGCTACAAATACAATCAATAGAAACTACCAGTATACTGACATAAAATAACTCAGTTTGCTTGACTACTCAACTTACCTGACCTACTACCAACACAGAATAGCACACAAAACTGTATGCTTCCTAGACAACTACCTGTTCCTCAAGAATTTTCTTCAGTTGTATACTCCCACAAGAAATGTTGCTGTTCTGATAAATTCTTGACCAATATCACTCCCTCCCATAATTCTCTTGGTTGACTCCATTTACTCTAGCTATGTTGTTAAAATATTGAACTCCCCACTCATGCCTATCCAACAGATTAGCAAAACCAATTACTTAAATTCTTAGCTATAATCATATTTCAATATGATAAATTTCTCTTACTCTACACATACTATCTACATTCTTAACCTTGAATTCAGCTGTGGGAGTGTATTGTTATTGTGCTCATTTTTAACCTTCATTGCTGATGTGTTCTATTTATGTACATATGTTTGTTGTAATTGTTTTGTATATGTATTTAAGAATGTCTATGTACATCTGATTTTTGTTACCTATTTCGTATAACTGTGGAGCTTTGCTTTCTAACCTCCACTGAAAATGGGCTTTTAGCTCAATCAGATTATCTTCAATCAACTCATGGAAACTATAAATATATATATATATACATATATACATATAATCCCGAATTTCAGTAACCCGAGACTATAAAGTCGAACCATTCACAGCAATGAAACCCACAATCCTGAATCATACAATCACGAACATACATACACCATACACCACATAACACACACACCATTCCACCCACAGCACACAAACCAAACAACCCTACACTACATATAAGCAGGGAGGCAAGCCCCCCTGCACCCCCCACACCCCCCTACTTATATATACCAACTCTGAGGTTGCACATAACATAAAAAAAAAAAAAATTCACACCACGCCATCCTCCACATGCATGCACACAAATACACATCACACACACACAAACACCAACAAATCCAACACTCACACTTACACCTCCCTACCCTTACCCACACATACAATGCACAAAAACACACACAGTATCAGGCATCATAACACTACACGCAACATACCAGAAATGCATAAGCGCAGATTTGAGATATTCAAATTCGGTCTTATGCACCTTTGGCATTCTGGTTTTCGCCTTCATGGTCTCGGGTTATTGAAATTCGAGATTTCAGTAACTCGAGCTTATGAAGTGAAAAATATATATATATATATATTGTATGTTTGTGTCTTTTGGCTTTTTCCCGGTTAGGGGTCGTCACAGCGGAAAACTGGTCAGCTAATGATTGGTAGTTGATTTTTACGTACTGGCTTGCCAGGCCTGATGCACAACCTTCAACGAAGGTACACCCATTCACGCATGTCTCCACGCAGAAGACACTCTAGCTGAGAATCGAACCAGACAGCGTCTTACTGTGAGGTGACAATGCTACCGCAGCACCACCACCGCGGGTTTGATATATACATATATATATATATATATATATATATATATATATATATATATATATATATATATATATATATATATATATATTATATATATATATCTATATATATACATATATATATATATATATACATATATATATATATATATATATATATATATATATATAGACACACACACACACACACACACACACACACACACACACACACACACACACATATGCCTATAATAAGATACGTTTCTATATATCTATGAGTTTGTAATAAATAATTGATGGTGAGACTGACTGAAACACAAAATATTGAACAAACTCACTGTTGATTACCATTAATCCCTACTAAAATCATCACAAAAGGTAATTACAAATGGAAACCAATAGGTTACATTTGCGATTACAAAAAAGTAAAACAAAAAAAAAAAAAACAGCTTTGCTCTCACACCTCCAACATGGAGGCTCCACCCCCACCCCCAGAAATGAAATATACTAACTCTATGGTTGCACAATCCCATCAAAAAAGAGCAAAAAGCCTTGAATTATGGAATAGTTGATATAATAAACTTCAACCATTACATAATTTGATAAACTGTACCCACAACAGAAGACACCACAATTTCACCATGCAATAAAATATATGCAGCGATAACTTATATAACACTCATTTATCTATCTATATATCTATATCTAATATATATCTGCATATCTATATCTATCTACCTATATAGATATAGATATAGATATACAAACAAAATGCACACATACACAAGCATAAAGTAACCATAAGCTTTTACAGAGTATTTAAGAAGAACAATAAATCATTAAGGTAGCAAAGCTGTTTTTGCAGCTACAAAAATGTGTGTCTCTATTTATATAATATTTATATTTATATATATATATATATATATATATATATATATATATATATATATATATATATTAAATATATATATATTTATATAAGATTTAATGTTTCAAATAATTAAAGACTAAAGTTTAGTGATCAAACAGTAAATCATCAAAATTCTAATAAACTCTGTAAAAAAGAAAAAAAAAAAAACTAGTAAAGGGTGTTTATGCAGGGGGCAAGCCCGCCTGCACCCCCCGCTACTTAAATATACCAACTCCGAGATTGCACTTTAACAGAGTATGGTGCAGAAAGGGAAGATTTCCCTTTCCTACACTGTAGCGCGATCTCGGAGTTGGTATATTTAAGTAGTGGGGGGTGTGGGGGGTGCAGGTGGGCTTGCCCCCCCCTGCCTACACTTGTCAGTTTTTTTTGTTTGTTTTAAATTTTTTTTATAGACTTTTGACTGTTTAATGGTTTGATGCATAACATTCGATGTTTATGCATTCGATCCATTAAACAGTTGAGATTATAATATAGACCCCAAAAATGTAACTGAAGAGAGAATTGTAAACCAGGAAATCAGATGCATATAATAAACATTCAAAAGTCTGATGCTAAGCACTTACAGTAGTTAATTCCAATCTTATTCCTTCTGATAAAGATAGGAAATTATTGACAGGTATTGGGAAATGTATATACTAATGCAACTCTGAATTTCAGAATTTTAAATTGTCAGGTTCATATATTCATATTTTTCAGACATATTGTGAAGGTATGAGGAATGTTTTATCTATCCTGTGAAGACAAATCTGCTTTAAATAACTTAGTTACTTATATTGCACAGGTCAGTACTCAATGTTTGCAGTGTGTGGATGCCTCTGTTGATACTTCTTCCAGGGCTATGGCCACTGCTACTGTTTTAAAGAGGTTTGCATGGTTGCATTCTCAGAGCCTTCCAGATAAGGTTAAAAATGAGATTTTAAATTCTCCCTTGGATAGAGATTTAGTGTTTGGCCCCTCTGCTACTATGGTGATCAAGAAGTGTGATGAAAGAAGCAAGATGATCTAGGGAATATGTAAGATTTTTTTTCAGCCCTCCTTTTCCAAATTTTCCAAGGCTTTTCTTTCTACTCATCCAATTTTGGCAAAAAAAAACAAAAAAACCCAAAAAGAGTAAACAGTCTCAAAAATTCAGGTGAACAGTCATTTAAAGAGAAGTGGCAAAGGGGTTTAAAAAGAAGTCTCAAACCTCCCAAAAGCAAGAACACTTGTGACCCCCTCTCACCCTAGCCATCTTTATCTTTCAGAAAGTCTGAATCGCTGTTTTTCTCTTTGGCAACAGATTGTTTCAGACAACTGGGTTCTGAAAACCATTCTTCAGTGTTACAGACGGCAGTGGGAAGACATTCCTCCTTCCCAGGGGGTCAGTCCTCATCCTGCCAATCAGACTGTTTTGATTGCACCTGTTCTTCCTCACATGCTGCCCCAGGTAGTGATAGAACCAGTTCCTCCTTCCCAGGTAGGGAAGGGGTTTTATGCAAGGATGTTCCTAGTCCCAAAGAAAAAAAAAAACACTTGGAGATCAGTTTGCAACCTTTCTTTCCTAAATCTGCTTATGATACTGCCAAATTCAAAATGATGTCACTTCACAATCTGTTGCCTCTTCTTCCTTTTCCAAGTTTCCTGGTAAATGCTAGACTTAAAATGTTCTTAATATCACATTCCTATTCATCCAGACTTCAGGTGTTTAAGGTTTTGTGTGTCTGGATCACATTATCAGTTCTCTGTCTTACCCTTTGGACTATCTACTGCACCAAGAGTGTTCACAAGGTATTTATCTCCAGTTGTATCTCATTGTAGGTATATGGTATTCACATTTTTTTTCATGTTTAGATGACTTGTCTATCTTTGCAGAATCTTTTTCAAAATGTCAGGAGTTTTTGGGTGGGATATCTCTTGCACAGGCTGGAACTCCAAGGGCACAATCAAAAGTCTTTGACTCCCCTACACAGGATTGTGTTCCTAGGATGTCAACTATAAACCTCAGTTCAAAGAACTTTTCTTCCACTCAGACTTCAGCCACTGAGAAATACCTCCAGATTCTGAGTCTCATGACATCTATAATTCTCATGAGACCCTGGCAGCATTCCACATGAGCATCACCACCCTTTATTTTTTCAGATCCCAGTGCTGGGGTTTGTCAGAAGAGAAATCATCTGGTGGAAACAAATATCCTTAAATCAAGATTTCCCCCTTTCCCTCCCAGCTGAAAAGCAGCCAGTCACTACAGACACTTCAGACTTTGCTTGGGGAACAGTTTCAGGAGAGCTACATGTGCAGGGGATGTGGATATCAAGAACAGATGCAAGCACATAAATATCAAGGACATGCTTGCCCTGATCGAGGCACTCAATTCTCTGAACCATCTTTGGTCACAGGAATTCTTCAACTGGTTACAAACAATACCACAGTGATGTGGTACATCAACAAACAAGGAGGAACCAGGTTGTCCCCCTTTGTAGACTAGCCATTTTAGCTTGGGATATAGCTTCACAGCATAATCTTACTCTTCCAGCATCCTACATTTTGTCAGAGCAAAACTGTGTGGCAGACAAACTGAAAAGGACCAGGGCAGGCCCTCATAAATGGAAAGTAGATCTAGGGGTCTTCCATGATTTTATCCATCTGTGACCCCCCCCCCCCAAACAATCAACTGGCAAGACTCTATGCAAGAAGTTCTGGAAGACAAATGGCTTTTCTTTAGATAGAATGTTTCTGCATGCCTGTCCATCCTTTCCACTAATATCCAGGGTACCTCTGAAGATTCAGAAGGAATCTCCCAGGGTCATTGTGGTGACTCCATTCTGCCCTAGGCATCCATGGTTATCCCTTTTTTGGAAATGGCCAGGGGAAGTTACCATAAGCTTCCTCACAGAATGGATCTACTTACATATGAACAGGGGTCATTGATACACTGCAGCATCAGTCATCTTCAGTTGACTGCCCAAATGATAGGGTCTCAATTCTTTTTTAGGCACCAGTTTTCTGTGGACATGCAGCAGGTACTAACAGAGGCAACACGCTTGCTACTAGAAAGTCATATATTAGCAAATGGAAGAGGTTCTCTAGTTGGTGCCAACAATATGACCAGCACCCATTATAGGCTAGATGTTATTTGGTTTTAAAATATTTGTGTGAGTTACTATTCTATGGCCTTTCTTATTCCTCTGTCAAGGTTTATTAGCCATATCAGCATGTCTGCCCATGGATTCTCCTCTTTCAAGGCAGTTGCATGTTAAAATGTTCTTGAAAGGGGGTTTGCATAAGAGGCCTCCAAGTAAACTAATGGCCCCTTCTTGGAATCTTAATTTTGTGTTAGAAGCTAACACTTGCTCCCTTTAAACCAGCTAATCTGGCTGACTTAAAGTTTTTAACATGGAAAGCAGTTTTATTGATTGCTTTGACATCTGCAAGAAGGGTATGTAAGTTGCAAGCAATTATGGTGAGTCAACCCTACATTATTTCCACAAAGACAGGGTTTCTTTGCGAACTAATCCATCTGTTTTACGTAATGTGGTATCCAGTTTTACTTTAAGTCAAACTATCCTTCTTGCTGTTTTCTTTCCGGAACCTAAAAATGAGGAGAAAGGATACGCCATACCTTGGATATCCACAGACAACTCGGGTACTATCTTGATAGAACTAAATCCTTCAGATCATTGGATCAATAGTTAATTTCTTGTGAAGGTAAGAAAAAGACAGACTATTTCCATATGGCTGTCTAATGCTATTACCTCTTGTTATACTCACCATGATAAATCTAATTGAGGCTTCTTCTCTGCCTTTTTGGAAAGGGTTGGATTCCAGAACTATTGTAGAAGCTGCTACTTGGCCCTCTGTACATACTTTTACAAAACACTATAAACTGGATTCCTTTTCTAAGTTTAGATCATGCTTTGCTAGGGCTATTCTTCAGGGCTCCTGGACCCTTTTTCTTCCACTTCCCAAATACAGTTAGCTACTGCAGCAATGATCAATATGAAAAACAACGCAGTTGTGTGAGTTGAATGTATCATAACAGTAGAAGCTCAAATGTTCACTGCTTCAGTAGCCACTCCTTCCCAACATCTGTCTTGGTTTTTGTTGTATTCTTTATGCCAGGGTTTGGACATTTATTTTTTGTTATTCCTAGCCTTGTCCTTTCAGGGCTCAGCCTCTGCCTTTCTCCTGGCAGGAAAGCTCTGAAGAGCTTCACACCCAAACATTTCTTTTAGTCAGCTCAGCTGCTTGACAATTTGAGAGTGTGGAAGATGCTCTGAACCTTTGGAAGATGGCCATCGATATAGCTAAGGCTTTTGCAGCAGTGACCATTCAAACATCCTCTGTTATTGTAAGTTCAAGTTACACAACTGTACCTTCTTTAAAAGGAGAAGAGCATGAAAAAGGGTTGAGAACTATAGATCAAGCTTTATTTTAAGCCCTCTTTCCAAGATTACAAACAATGTCATACACTCTAATTAAAAACACTATGTAAATTAAAGTATCAATAAAACACATACTTAGTATGGTCTCTGTCTAGGCATTGATACCCACAAAAATCTTGTATAACCTGTAGACTGCACTGCAGTCACATTACAAGTGACTTAACACAGAGGCGACATTTATAGATTTTTCTTAAACTTCAAATGTTGTGGACGAGGCTTCATTTAAATAGTTGCAGCTTAACAAACTATTTTGAAAAGTATATTAATAACAAAAGTTGGGCATTACCCAGGAATAAGTTTAAATGATGGCATGTTATATTGAATATAATGGCACCACAAGGTTCTATATAAGTTCCATGATCATTCACAGTCTTTGCCAGTGATATGCTCCACCCTTTCCTCCTTCAGGATAGACACACCCACCCTCTGCACCATCTCCATTAAGTACTTGAGCTGCTAACTGGACTTCAGTTGACTGGTATGAAATCTGGTCTTTATCTCTCTGTGCCACTGGAAATGGTTTACCTATGCATACCTGCCATCATCTTACATTTCTTATTCCCTGCATGTTTATCCATTTTATACTCTTGGTGATTTATTTTTACAAATAAATTAATCTTCTCTGCATTACTATAATAAATTATTCTTCAAGTACAACGCTGTATAACCTACCATTGTATGCTGTGTATAGTTTCTGCGTATTTGTGCTTTGTTTACCCACTGCCCTGAGTACCCTCTGAAATGTGTTTTGCTTGATAGCCTAATCTGTGTAAGAAAATACCAGTAAATAAATAAATCAATAATTATCTTAATATACCAGAAAACATTTTCATTCCAGACAAGAACTATTGTATCCATTTTATTATATTGTGAACACAAATATGCATTAACCCTGAGACATTTCCTGGTAATAGCAGGACATTCACAATAAAGTGTGGGAAAGAGAACTTACATTCAAAGTATTCCATCCATCCATCCTCAACCCCTTTTCCCATTTTGCACATGGGGTCAGGGTGTCACTTCTGCAGTGACAATCATCTCTTGCCAAAGTTTACACCGCTGTAGTTCATTTCATGTGTGTCACTTGCACGGTTTACCTTTACAACACTGAATCACAGTGGTGTGATTGCTCATATGAGCGAATCGTAACCACGAAAATCAAAACAGAGACAATTTTAAATGTTCAAAAATCAGTCAATTGAAAAGCAGATTAGCTGATTTTCGAACATAAATGTTGAAACAAAAATGTAATGATGTGTAAAGCAGAGGTGCAAGCCCCCCTGCACCCCCCATGTGTGGGACTGCACCCCCACACCCACTACTTTAATATTCTAACTCCGATATCGCACTACAGTGAGGAAAGGGATCATTTTCCGATACCCACTATAATGCAATCCACCCCAAAATGTAGAATGTACAATGAGCGAATGTCACTGTGCATTTACTCATTGCACATTCAAACCTTTTTTGTGTTTGTTTGCAAACTTTGCAAACATCCTTTCGCACATCCTATGTTCGCCCGTGTGCAAAACGCACACATGAAGGTATGCCCACTTGCACACACACCCTCACCTACAGCCAATTTAGAATGCCCAGTCCACAAACTGCATATCTTTGGAATGTGGGAGGAAAACGTAGCACCTGGAGAAACCCACTTGACCACAGGGAGGATATGCAGACTCCACACAGAAGACATCCCAACTAAGAATTAAATCAGAGAACCTCTTGCTGTGAGGTGACAATGCTAACCGCTGCAGCACATTTTTATGTTATTGAATTATTTGGCCAGCGGTTCAATGCTACCCCATATATACTGTATTTATTTAAGTATGTTCCCAGCACACTTTTGCTAAACCCAAAAGGCGACATATTCAATATCATAAATACTAAGATTTGTCAAGCATTTTTACCCTCAGAGATGCCTAAGGAACTAATGCTGATAGTATATATTCTTTTGGTCTGGCCTCCCCAGCAGTCACCACATGCCTAATGTCTTCTCTCTAATAGCAGATTTAATAGTAATGGTTATTTATCCCTTATGTAAAATGTCACATGACATTTTTGTAATGAACATCAGTGACTATAAGAGAAGAGCTCTTCACATGCTCTGAGCGTAGACTTTCAGCCATTTAGAAATCACCTGGTTTGGTATATGTATCACCCCAACTTTTGGTTAGAGATGTTTTATTTATGCCATGTGGGGCTGCGATACTGACCTTGGATGCATTAGGCATAGAATGGGGCACTCTCTGTATCAAACAGACCAGGGTCTCTTGTCCATTCAAGAGTCCAAAGGATATATCACTGTTGAGACGATAAGATAGTTTTCTATTCTTTACAGACCATGTGCCAAATCAACCACATTTCCATTCAGTCAGGTAACATGGCTATGAAAGTTTGGAAATAAATCTTGAAGAACAGTTAATTTCTTTTTGATGGGCTAAACCCAAGAGAAAGTCAGTCTTTTAGCAGATGAGTTTTATTCTATCAGTGTATACTTCTGATTGGACCATGAGGGAAGATGGCTGCTTGTAAATATATAAGTAATATTTTAGTGCGCAATCTGTTAATTTCTTCTTATTTTTATTCTTAACCTGTACTTGTACTTTTTGTTTTTAGTGAATGTACTTTATATAGAACCCCTTGTTTCCTGAGCAAATTATCTCACAAAAAAGGAATGTGTTGATAGTGATTGCTGTTGGTAAAATCTGACCATAGAGAAATGAATACAAACAGGTCAAAATGATAAGCAGATGTAGGTTCTTAGTCTGGGGAATTTGTTCAGTAAAACAAAAATCAAGGATGTTGGGTAATAAGGGAATTATCCAAAGGTATTTGACACCAAACCTTTTTACATGTTCAGCTTGTTGGCTTGTTTCCTATACTTTGTCATGCTGTCTCCAAGAAGGAAGTAAACTAAATTCTGGCTAGTCAAGGCAAACTTGCCTCAAATGCCTTTTTTTCATATTATTGGCTTGTTTCTCATATGTGTTGGGAGTAATATTGTACAGTGTTTGCTACCAGACTGTTTAGTCCATTAGACTATGGGCCAGATTCAGGAAGGCTTACACGGAGTTTAAGAGTAGTGTAAGCCTCCGTGTAAGCCTCCTGATTCAGCAACAGCCCAAATCTCCGTGTAAGAGACGCTTCCTCATTTGCAGCTCCAAGATATGCAAATGAGGTATGTGAGCGATCTCAAGCTTAAAACCAGTCCGTGTCGATTTAGTTGCAGAAATGTACTCAGCTGACAACTGAGTACATTTCTGCATAAAGCAAACTATGTCAGCTCAAATAAAAGGGTGCATTTGTTACATTAAGCATGCCAATGGCCAAATATGTGGCCATTTGCAAAAAAAGTTATATAACTTTTTTTTTCACGGATTTAGTTTAATCAGAACTGTAGCGCCACCAGCAAACGGGTGCGCTACCTAAAACTGAAAACCGAAGCTTATAAGCCCACAATTGTGGGATTTATATATTACATGAAATGTCAATGGAGGGACTTGCAGAGCAAAAACAATATGGCCTCCGCTTAGTGGTTGTCAGGGGGCAGAAGCTCCGTGTAAGATATGTAACTAAGCATTACTAGGCAATCCTATGTAAATGAGGCTTACAATACTGAATCACACTGCCACATAAGTAATGAGCACTTTCTGAGTCGTGTAAGAGTTAGAGAAGGGGGAGGAACAGAGTAAGAGGTAGGTGACATCATGGGGGGGAAGGATAGAAAGAAATGTACCAGATTGGAGGGCAATGTAAGGTAAGAGATGACAGACAGACATCAGGGAGGGAGGTGTGTCCCAACAGAACACTAGGAATGTCAAGAAATTGAGGGCATACGCCATCCCTACACTCTATGTTTCTTGATATCGTACGGCATGCAGCGCTGCGGTGAGGCAGGTTCTACATGTGGGAGCGTTGCAAACTGTTTACAACGGTTTTTGCTGGCGCAGCGTGTGTAAGGCGGTGTGTAGCGTTTTAGCATGAATCAGCCTAGCTAACACCGTGTAAGGATGTGTGCGCGTGTAACACCGTGTAGGGATGTGTACGCTTTAAGTTACTGTGAGCGTGTTTAAGCCGGTGTGCACACTGCTCCCCTCAGGAAACAGAGAGGAAATAGGAAACAACCAAAATACAGGGAAACTGCCAGAAGATACTACTAAAGTTAATTGGTGGAAACAATTAGAAGCAGGCAATTACACAGGCAGACTAGAAGCCCAACCCAGCACTTAAAACACAACAAAGAGCAGTGCAGGCTGTTTCTCACAAGAGATACTGCCAGAAACTAAGCTATCAGAGTTGAAACCTGAAAAAGCTGAACTCAGAGCAGAAATGCTAAGGGCTGCCATAGCTGTTATAATCAGACATAGGCGAATTGCTGAGGGTGGTGATAATGCAGATGCTGACAGACAACCCAGAGTGAGGAGAAGGAGAAGAGTATACAGGCCTAGGGTCACCTACCATGGGTTACATGAGCTGGAGATAGTAAAGCGCTATAGAGTGGACAGAGAGCTCCTGCAGCAGATTGTTGAGCTGTGCAGGCCACGCCTCACACACAGAACCAACAGAGGGGAACCCATCCCAGTGGAAACCAAGGTATGTGTTGGCCTAAGAATACTAGCAACAGGTACCTTTCAGAGACCAACTGGCGATATGATGGGGATATCACAGGCATCAGCCTCCAGGGTACTGCACCAGTTCCTGGATGCCATGTCACCACATGTCAGTGATCATATATATGTCCCTAGTGACCGTGAGGTTGTGTCCAGCAATATGCGTCTCTTCCAGCAAATAGCGGGATACCCTGAGGTGCTGGGTGCAATAGACTGCACGCACATACGCATCAAGGCACCAGCCGGTGAGCGGGGTAGAGTCTACATTAACCGCAAGGGATACCCCTCCATCAACTGCCAGGTCGTGTGTGATGCCCAAGGAATAATAATGAATGTGTGTGCTGGCTGCCCTGGTAGCTACCACGATTCCCACATCTGGCATCTGACGCAGCTGTACCAATCATTTGCCAATGGGGACTTCCCACACGGACACCTAGTGGGGGATGCTGGTTATGCACTTGAGCCGTGGCTGATGACACCCATCAGAAATGCACACACACCCGAACAGGAACGCCATAATGAGGCACACGCACAAACACGTAATATCATAGAGCGTGTGTTTGGGCTGCTCAAGTCACGGTTCCGGTGTCTGGACACGTCTGGTGGAGCTTTGCAGTACACACCAACTACATGTACCCAAATGATCATGATATGGGCTATGCTACATAATATGATCCTGCGGAAACAGCTGCTGCAGGACCAGCACAGGGCTGGGCCAAACATCCCCCCACCATTGCCAAGGCCACCACAGGCAGGGGTGACTTGGAGGAGGAACAACCTGACCTTGTCCCAGTAGGCAGAAGGAGGCGTGCCCAGTATGCCCTGGCCTTGGCAAAGAGGCAACGCATAGCACATATGCTTGGTCAGTAGGAACACTGGGACCGATACCCACTCTGACTCACTCATACAGTAACAGGGATGCCTAACATGACACAACCTGCTTCCAAATGTACAGGGAGTGTAGTATGTGCATCCGACAGAGGCAGCCCTGCAGCACCACCCGAGGCATGAATGCCATGTGTTAAGTAATGTAATACCATGTATCATATGCACACCTGAGGACCATGACTAACATCCACCCTCACCAATCATAAACCACAAAAACACAAACCCACCTCATAGCTATCACAAGGGATAGGAACCTAGATGTAATGCTACCCAATGCCAAAGGTATAAACAGCAAGATGTGTGCAGTGGAAATGCACACAGTATAGGGAATGCACATATCAGTGCTGTAATAGAAAACAGGGTCAAAGCGCACATCAGCACCCTGACACTACCAGGGTCACACCTCATACAGTGATGTACATGTGCAAAAACATGGAACAAGATACAAAATGAGGGTGACTACCAATAAATGGCATGGATAACCACACACCCCTGTTGTTACCACAACAAGAAGCAACATGCATTAGCCATGGTTAAACACCAATGGCTAAAACTGACTACTACTATATAGCTTGCTGCAGACCACTGTCCTAATAGCAGCAACTGCCCCAGGCCTATGTTCACAGGTTCACAGGATCATACTAGGCTATCTGCCCTAGGGCATTTATAAGCCTAGACCAGAGTTCCGTGGAGTCTGCCGCACCTTCACTCTGACGGATAATTTGCCCATTATATTGCTGTGCCTCTGACAAGCAGTGATACTGAGGTTATCCCTGGGGCATACCTGCAATCTCCCATCCATTGATTAAGATCTCACTTGAACAAAGCCAGTGAGGTACTCAGCCTCACATGTACCAGGATGTTGTTCCACAGCATAGGGACTCTCTGGTTGAAGAATCTGTCCCTCCAGCACATCCTATTAATATCTGTGTTGAGGTTTAAATCTCCTGCCACTGTAGTTCTGATGGATGTAGAGGTCTTGAGGTGAAGCGTGTACATTAACTCAGGTTTGGACATGGCCTTGGATGTCAGGCACAGGTCACCTCTGAGCAGACGGTAAGTCACGGAATCAATCTGGAATTCCTCCAGTCGGGCAGCATAAGAAATATGTTGGAGACCCTTTCTCCTCCTGTCGAGGAATTTGTGGGCCCATCCAATTGCCATAGGTGTCGGGTCATATACATGCTGAATGGGGCATTGCACTCAATCAATGGTCCGATGAGTGAAGAGTACAGGGGAACAATGACCTCCCTGGATCTAGATGTGAATCCCTGCATGATGAGGTGGGCAATGTAGAAGTTCTACCTAACTACCCTGGCAACGTGAGTGTCAAACAAAAGGTTACTCTCAACCTGGGTGCCCAGGTCCCTGATAACCTCCTGTGTGCTTAGAGGATTGCCACCTACATGGGAAGTAGTGGTAACCTTGTTCTTCCCAAAGGGTATGGCTATGCATTGTTTAGTGTGTAATGTAAGGCCATGGCTCTGGCACCAGTTATCCGTGTCTATGACACCCTTCTGAAGGATGTCTGTGTCAGATGGGTGTCCAACTATGGTTCCCAGTCTGCAGTCATCTTCAACTTTGTCAGCCATAATCCTGCTGTGTTTGCTTGTACTTCTGAAAAGTAGATGCTGAGCAATAGTGGGCCCAGGACTGAGCCCTGTGGGACACCACTTGTGACAGTTGTGGAGTGTGACATGGCACCAGCAAGTCTGAACCTGTCTGTTCTGTCACGTAGCCGGTTTGCAACCCATCTTGTGATGTATGTGTTCACATTTAAGCTGGTGATGTTTTCAATCAAATAAATGTTTTTGTATCCCTTATGGACATGGTATTAAACAACATTTTTTTTTTGAGGGCAGTTACTATAAGCAGGCTACTGGAGTAGCAATGGGGGCAGCGTGTGCCCCCATTTATGCAAATTATGTTATGTCCTATTGGGAACAAGAATATGTGTTTCAAAGTGATTTTAATAAATTCATCCAGAAATATATGCGATTTTTGGATGATATTTTTATAATTTGGGATGGTGACATTCAGAGGTTGGAAGCATTCCTGGAATATATTAACAGTTCGGTCGATTATTTAAATTTACCTTTGTTTATAGTTATACTGAAATAAATTATTTAGATGTCCATTTGACAGTTGATAACGATAAAAGGAGTCTTATATCAAATATTTATAGAAAACCTACCTTTTCGAATTCTTATTTGGAATATCAGAGCTGGCACCCTGACCACCAGAAAAGGGCTATAATTAAAGGGCAGATGGTCAGGGCTGCCAGAATGGTTAATAACTACTTACATTTTGAAAAGGAACTAGATTTTATTACAGGAATGTTTTTGAAAAGAGGTTACCCCGAGACCCTGTTACAAGCTATTAAGGTGGAGATTATAGATAAAAGAAAGGGAGGGATTTATCAGCCCATATTAAAAAATGGTACAGACATAGGTGAGTTGTTGGTTGAATTTGAAGTGAAAAAGGAAAATAAAATCAAGGAAGGTTTGTTTTTTATAACCACATATAATTGTGACACGGAATCTATGGTGAGGATAATACAGAGGAATTGGGATTTATTGAAATTAGATACTAGTGTATATAGTAAATTAAGGGCCTCTCCTATTAATGCATATAGAAAGGATAGATCTTTTAAAAAACTATTAGAGGGCAGTAAGTTAAAATTGACATCTAGGTCTTGTAGGCCAGTTGGGAATTTTAAGTGTGGCAGATGTAATAAATGCAAGTATATTCTTACATCAGGAAATAGGATTAAATTAGGGAAAGAAATTATATTTATTAATAGACATTATGATTGCTATAGCAGAAATGTAGAGTATCTAGCAAAGTGCAATCAGTGTCCGCTTTATATAGGAAAACCTGTCGTACACTTAGAGAAAGGATAGGGGAGCATTTGCTGGACATTAAACATATGAAAAATACTAATGCACTGGCAAGACATATTAAGATAAATTTAGGTCACGAATTCCAATTTTGTATTATTCAACAAGTTATTAAGGACAATCAAGGGCATATATTGGATGTACATTTAGATATTAGTGAAACTAAGTGGCAAATAAGGTTAAATGCCACTAGTTATCCTGGAATTAATGACCATATTAGTTTAGCCCCATTACTAAAGTTAAGATATATACTGGGCTAAAATTTCTGCCATAAAATTAGTTTTTATCTAGACATTTTATAAACTTATATTGTTGGATTAACAAATCAAATTATTTTATTATTCTTTTTGTACTGATTTTATCTTACATATTTTATATGTTTATTTTTATGTAACATTATAGTATGTTTTTATTATGGTTTTAGCTTACATATGCTTTTAGGTATATGTATGGTTTGATGGGTATGTGTCTTTAACTTTGTGGGAGTGTAATTAATCAATTAACCTGGGAGTGTTATAAAGGGAAGTGGTTTCAGCATGATGTGTTAGTTCTAATGAAGTCTGTATAAGTTCAAGACAAAACCTAGGTCAACTTGTCTACAATTGTGAATTGTGTGTCTAATAAATGGTATATTTGAGAAGTTCCTTGGTTGGACTGATTTGGACTGATCGAGTTTCCGTGTAAGAATATTCATTATGACTGTGTCTAGGCTTGGATGTGACTGTTTTAGGAATGGAAGTGCTGCGTCTGCTGGGAATTTTGGGAGAGTTAGATGATTATGAGTCTGTCCCATCTCTGATATTACTGTCTTTGGAAATGAAGTGCAGGAGCAACTGGGAGTTGTGGGAGACTTAGTTAATTTGAGTTTGCTCAGGATCTGATATTACTTTCCTAGGAACAGAAATGCTGTTCTCCTGGGAGTTGTGGGAGACTTAGTTAACTATGAATGTGTCCAAGTTCTGATATTACTGTCTTAGGAATGGAAGTGCTGGGTCCTCTGGAAGTTGTGGGAGACTGCTAAGGATGAGTGTGCCCAGGTTCTGATATTAGTGTGTTAGGAATGAAAGTGCTAGTTCCCCTGGGAGTTGTGGGAGACTTAGTTGTTGTGAGTGTGTCCAACTTCTGATATTACTGTCTTAGGAATGGAAATGCTGGGTCCCTGGGAGTTGTGTGAGATTTAATTACTCATGCTTTATGGAAAAAAAAATCTCGATGGCAAAACCCAGATCTGCTCTGAGTTACAGCACAAAGGCATGAAAATTACAGAACCAACTGATATTGCCAACATCCTAGCAGATAGGTTCAGTGCTAACTTTACCCCCTTTTCACCCCCTAAAGGGCCCATATCTATACAGGAAGAATGCAGAGTCCCTGTAATCACAACTATGCAGGTAAAAGCTGCAATCTCTAAAGCCAAAAACACAGCATCCATGGACCGGACAACATCTCAGGCTGTGTTTTACACGAACATCAGAACAAACTGGCTCCCCACTTAAGCACCATGTTCAACAATAGCCTTGCATCAGGCTTTGTGCCCACTGAATGGCACAGAGCAACAGTTATCCCACTCCACAAAGGGGGAACCACCACTGATCCCAGGAACTATCGACCTATTAGCCTGACAAAACTGGTCTGCAATACCATGGAACCTATCATCATGGAACTCATAAACAAAGACATTGGCAACCTCCAAACTCTGGATCCCACACAGTTCGGGTTTGTGAAAGGCAGATCATGCCTCCTGAACCTGATCGACTTCTTTGAGGCAGTCACCAAAGCTGTAGATGAGAGTAAGGTGGTTCACACAGCCTATCTTGACCTCGCCAAGGCTTTTGACATCATCCCCCATTCTGGAATTATAACTTGACTCACTAAACTAGGTATAAATCCCTACATCACAAGATGGGTTGCCAACTGGCTCACTGACAGAACCCACACTGTAAAAGTTGCAGACTCCAAATCTGACCTCAAAGCAGTGACAAGTGGAGTACTACAGGGTTCCGTCCTGGGACATCTCCTGTTTGATATTTACTTCTCTGAGGTACAGGCTAACACAGAAGGCCTCTGGATAAAGGAATTTGCAGATGACTGCAAACTAGGAACCACAGTCAAGTCCCCAAATGATGTGGACATCCTACAGAATGGCCTCACTGAGACAGATGCCTGGTGTCAGAGCCAAAGCCTCAAGCTCAATGCCAAAAGGTGCAGTGTCATCCCCTTTGGTAAAAATTCTGTACCCATGAACTACCACATAGGCAGCAATCTACTTAACACCAATTGAGTGATAAGAGACCTTGGGACCCAGGTGTACAGCAGTCTCTCCTTTGATAGTCACATCGCCACAGTAGTCAGGAAGTCCTTCTACGTGGCACACCTCATCATAAAAAGGTTCTCATCCAGGAAAAAAGAGGTCATTGTTCCCCTCTACTCGACACTCATTAGACCCATTATAGAGAACAATGCCCCTTTTGGAATGTACCTCACAAGACATCTGCAGCAGCTAGAAAGGCCACAGAAGTACCTCACAAAGAGGATTACTGGCCTCAAACAAATGCCCTACACTGACCGCCTCAAAAAACTCCAGCTTTACTCCGTAGCATATCGCCTTCTCCGAGGTGATCTCTGCCTAACATATAAAGCTATGTCAAATCCAGAGCTGTTGGACATGCTATCCCTAAAGAAATCCCAATTCCTCCGAGCTACATGCTCTAGGGACCTAAACCTTGTCACCACAATAAACAGGACATGCTGCAGGGATTGATTCCTCTCCCAGAGACTTCCCATACTCTGGAACCCATCTATGTCAAGCAAAGTTCTTCATTAGCACTCTTCAAGAAAAATCTTGATGAGTTGATGGGATGGGAGAGATCGAGATATATGGGCATTACCTCAGTCACACACAGCAACAGCTGCACACAGCAAATAAAAACATGAAATAGGAAATACACCCCAGGGATCATTTCTGTGTCTCTGCTCAACAGTGGCACAAGAAAATAACTTTCTTGGGTGGCGTAAGCCAGGGAACCTTGTTCGCTAGGCTTACGTAGGCCCTTGGGCCAATAGCCTACCTATGAACCTATGAACCTAAAAAAACAGTAGCTTCTGAATCTATGGTTATTCAGTCTTCAGAAAGAAATATCTGGATAGGTGCACGCGTGTGTGTGTGTGTGTGTGTGTGTGTGTGTGTGTGTGTGTGTGTGTGTGTGTGTGTGTGTGTGTGTGTGTGTGTGTGTGTGTGTGTGTCTGTGTGTCTGTGTGTTGCTAGCAGAGAGGACAGATTTAAAATGTCTATTGAAAAGTTAATTTCCTGACTTATATAATAATAAGAAAAGTAATTATGAGTTGATATTTTTAAGGGACATGCCATCTTTTAAGAGAAATCATAAGATTTCATCTGAAGCCTGACCATAAAAGGCAGAGAGCATCAGGGAATTTCAGAGGCAGGATGTGGTTATAAAAAGAGAAAAATATGAATCGTGCCTTTTGGCAATTGACCTGAGAATAGTAAGCAAGCATCTCTACATGCTGCCCATTTGGCAGCAACTAAACCTGATTTAATGGCTCATCTACATAGTGACTACAGTTGGTTATCTTACTTTAATATCACTGAGGGTTTTCTTTTTTGTACCTCTGATACTCAAATCTACATTTTAGGTTGTTTTTGCATTTGATAATAAATTGTATCTGATTATAAGATCTCCATAGGTATTTCACAGTTTATCAACACATTTTCAACATGTTTAAGCTCAGATTTTGGAACTGTTGGGTTTGGGAACAAGATATTCTAGTACATGGATAACATTCTCATCCAGACCCCCTCTGTGAAAGAACATAGAAATTCTGCTTTCTGTCTATGCAGTTTTATAAAAAAAAGTTGTCTCAAAATGGACATTAACAAAGTTCAAGCCAAGCAGCTAGAAATCAGATTTCAGGGAGTAAGGGTTACATCAAGCACATACCACACCACTGTAGAAGGACTGTCTGAGAGAGTAAAAGCTATCCAGCACATACCCCACTAGTGTAGAAGGACTATGTCTGAGAGGGTAAAGACCATTTTTACATATCCCCACTGTAGAAGGACTATATACGAGAGGGTAAAGGCTATCCAACACGTACCCCACTACTGTAGAAGAACTATGTCTGAGAGGGTAAAGGCCGTCCGGCACATACCCCACCACTGAAGAAGGACTATGTCTGAGAGGGTAAAGGCCATCTAGCATGTACCCCATCACTGGAGAAGGACTATTTCTGAGAGGGTAAAGGACATCTAGCATGTACCCCACCACTGTAGAAGGACTATGTCTGAGAGGGTAAAGGCCTTCCAGCATGTACCCACCACTGTAGAAGGACTATGTCTGAGAGGGTAAAGGCCATCTAGCACGTACCCCACCACTGGAGAAGGACTATGTCTTAGAGGGTAAAGGACATCTAGCACATACCTCACCACTGGAGAAGGACTATATCTGAGAGGGTACAGGACATCTAGCATGTACCCCACCACTGGAGAAGGACTATGTTTGTTAGGGTAAAGGTCATCCAGCATGTACCCCACCACTGTAGAAGGACTATGTCTGAGAAGGTAAAAGTCATCCAGCACATATCCCAGAACTGTAGAAGGACTATGTCTGAGAGGGTAAATGTCATCCAGCACTTACCCCCACCACTGTCGAAGGGCTATGTCTGAGAGGTTAAAGGTCATTCAGCATGTAACCCACCACTGTAGAAGGATTTAAAACGTTGATGGTCTTAGTGAATTTTTCCATAGAGAATTTCTTAGGGATTTTGCTCACAAGGCACATCCCTAAGCATACTCAAAAAGGCACATCCCTTGTATTTCATGTTATGCAGGTTTACTGTCAGAGTGCTTAGTCCTTCATTTAATGTCCTTTACCCTCTCAGACATAGTCCTTCTCCAGTGGTGGGGTACATGCTAGATGGCCTTTACCCTCTCAGACATAGTCCTTCTACAAACAAAAAGAAAGCACTACATCCACCTACAATCCCCTTGAGTACCCATTTCCCTATAGGTCCTTTCTGACTCAGTTACACAGCAATCCCTTACACTATTCTGGCATGTCGAGGGGTCATGTACTGGTGTCCTCTCCAGTTCAGATGGTGAATCTGGGAATCTTGAGGCAATGTTACAACTGCCTCATGTACACAGACAACCCTCTCCTCCTCCCAACAAATACAAATATATGTGAGAGATGCAACTATATAGCCAAACTGGAGGCTGAGCTTTCTCGACTCAGTACTGGCAAAAACAGTCAGGAGGAGAAGGTAACCACACACACCACAAACCCAGTCTCACATAGACCTATCACAACTGCAAACCAAACACATAAACACACAAAAACATACTCGGAGGCTCTAAATAAAAATCTACCAAAACAACAGAGGCCTCCAAAGCAGACATCCAAGCAACCACTACCTCAAAACATAACACATGCAACACATAGTTCACAAAGTCAGTGTGCCAAACAGTCACAGCCCTTAAGGCCAAACAACATGCCTGATACACTTGTAATAGGTGACTCCATAGTCAGACACACTGATGTCCCGCTCACCAGACTGAACAAGGAAAAGGTTACAGTAAGCTGCCTGTTGGGCGCTAGAATCCGCCACATAACACAAGAACTCAGGTCACTCCAAAGCAAGTACAAATATGACACAGTCATTGTCCATGCCAGTGTGAATGACCTGAGACATACCTCCCTGGTCTACATGAAAAGAGACATAGAGGAGCTCTCTGATTATGTAGCCCAGGCCGGTATGACTCTGACCCTGAGCAGCATCTTACCCTCACCAAGAATGATGCCACAGTACAAAGACAAAATGATCAGCTTTAACAATTGGCTTAATTACTGGTGTCATTCTAAGGGGATCCAATGTCTGTCTGCTTGCGATGACATGCTTGACAAGCCATGCTGCTTCACAGGGGATGGCTTGCACCTGTCACCCCTGGGCTTCCGGATATTGGCCAAGGCTGTTGCCACCCCCATAGTGCCTTTTTTAGGCAAGGCACAAAAGACAATCCCACCTCCCTAGAAAACACAAGTGGAAAAAAACAAAGGTAATGCTGCTCAACACCAGAAGTCTAAACCTCAAGATGCATGCACTCGAAGCCCTCCTCAGTATGGAGAACATCGATGTCTGTGCAGTGACTGAAACCTGGTTCAAGGCTCCCGAGAGCACCCCAGCACTACCAGGTTATACCTCATATCATGCTTTTCAGCCCCAAAACTTGGACCGAACCACAAAAGGAGGGGGAGTATCCATATTCATCAAAGATACCCACACCTCCAGGTTAGTGGCAACGTACGAAGCATCGGAGACCATCCATGTGCAACTAACCATAGGCAAAACTGCCCTACAGTTTGTAGCATGCTACAGACCACCCTCTCAAACTCAGGAACCCCACTCAGCCTTCCTGAAGACACTGGAGAGTATGAATGTCTCTCCAAATACCATCATATTGGGAGAATTCAACTACCCAAACATAGACTGGGAGCATTACTCAAGCCCAAACACCCTAGCCCAAAGGTTCCTAGAATTCATAAACTCAGATGCAATGGAACAACTAGTCACCACTCCCACAAGAGGAGATAATATATTAGACCTGATCATCACATACATGGGGACACAATGCTCCACACTGGAAGTATACCCCTCATTGGTGAGATCAGACCATAAATTAATCTCACTGGAAATCCACATCCTGCCCCCACCCCCAGCACAGAAGACCACAGTGAAGAATTTCTCAAAAGCTGACTTCACACTTCTTAAGACTGAAGTGGTATCCTTCAAGGCCCCTGGGCCAGTGGAAACCACAGCCCACACCGCTGAATCCTTTATAAATGCCTTCTATGGACACCTTCAAGAATGCATGGATCATGCAATCCCAAATAAAACCAAGACCCATTCCCCCAAAGACAGGCGTCCTGTCTGGTGGACCCCAGCCATTAATAAGCTTTACAACAGGAGGAAGAAGCTACTACATGACAGAGCAAAATCCCTAAAAGGGAAGGCATCTCTGATCAGTACTAGCAAAAAACTACGATCACTCATAAAATCATCCAAGGCCAACTTGAGAGAAAAATCGCAAAATACACTAAAGACAATCACAAGGCCTTCTTTAGTTATGTTAGAAACCTGGGTGGAAACTCCCAAATATGCTCAGAGTTAGTCCAAAATGACAAAAAATACACTGAACCCACAGACATTGCCAACATACTGGCAGACAGGTTCAATGCAAGTTTCTCCCCCCCCCAAAAGGACAAATATCTATCCCAGCAGAGTATAGCCTCCCTGACATCTCAGATGCCCAGGTGAGAGCCGCCCTCTCCAAAGCTAAAAACACAGCATCAATGGGACCAGACTGTGTCCCAGGTTGCGTGCTACATGAACTCCAAGAGGAACTAAACCCGCACATAAGGCTGCTGTTTAATCTTAGCCTTACTACAGGTACATGCCCAAAGAATGGCGTACAGCAACAGTGGTCCCACTCCACAAAGGAGGCGCTTCTACGGACCCTGGAAATTACTGCCCCATAAGCTTGACGAGCCTGGTCTGCAAAGCTATGGAGAGGATCATTATGGAACTCATAAACAAAGACATTGGGGACCTACAGACACTGGATCCCACCCAATTCGGCTTTGTCAAGGGCAGATCCTGCCTTTTGAACCTGGTCGACTTTTTTGAAACAGTCACTAAGGCCATTGATGAGGGTAAGGCAGTTCACACAGCCTACCTTGATCTTGCAAAGGTCTTCGACACAATACCCCACTCGGGCATCATAGACAAGCTCACCAGCTTAAATGTAAACCCATATGTCATAAGATGGGTTGCAAACTGGTTCAAGGACAGAACCCACATGGTCAGAATTGCTGGAGCCATGTCAGACTCTAAGCCAGTCACAAGCGGTGTCCCACAGGGCTCGGTCCTGGGACCCTCTTGTTCGGCATTTATTTTTCCGAGGTGCAAGCTAGCATAGGAGGATTGTGGCTGACGAAGTTCGTAGACGACTGCAAACTGTGCGCCATAATTGATACTCCAGCGGACACAACCATTCTTCAGAAAGGCCTTATAGAAATGGATAACTGGTGCCAGAGCCATGGCCTTAAACTGAACACCAAAAAATGTATAGTCATACCCTTTGGGAAAAACAAAGTACCCACAAATTACCACATAGGTGGTAATCCATTAAGCACGGAAGAGGTAATCAGGGACCTAGGGACCCAGGTTGACAGTAACCTCTCATTTGACACTCACATTGCCAAAGTGGTTAGGAAGACCTTCTATATTGCCCACCTTATCATGAAAGGATTCACATCTAGATCAAGAGAGGTCATTGTGCCCCTATACTCTTCACTTATCAGGCCCATAATTGAGTACAATGCCCCATTTGGGATGTACCTTACCCGACACATGCAGCAGTTAGAAAGACCCCAAAAGTACTGCACCAAGAGGATCAAGGGTCTCAAACATATGTCATATGCTGCCCAGCTGAAGAAACTCCAGCTCTATTCAGTCGCATACCGCCTACTCACAGGCGATCTATGCCTGACATACAAGGCCATGTCCAATCCGGAATTAATGGACATGCTCCACCTCAGGAAATCCAAATCCACCAGAGCCTCGAGAGCGAGAGATTTGAACCTCAACACAGAAATAAATAGGACGTGCTGGAGAGACAGATTCATAACCCAGAGGCTCCCTACACTCTGGAACAGAATCCCAGTCCATGTTAGGCAGAGCCCCTCACTGACTCTCTTCAAGAGAAATCTTGATGAGTGGATGGGAGATCTTAGATTTATCCCGGTGGTCATCTCTGTGTCACTACTAGACAGAGGCACAGTAAACTAAACCCTAAATGGGCAAAGTATTCTCATTCCAAGGGGAGGCAAAAGCCACACACACTCTGGCTAGGCTTATAAATGCCCTCGGGCAAATAGCCTAGTATGAACCTATGAACCTATGAGGGGTAGAACATTCTGATCAACCTTTGCAATGGACTATTAAAGATTGTTTAACTTTTGAGAATTTGAAAAATATATTGCTGGATGCTGCCATACCAGTCAGTTGTTACCCAGCACAGCCTTTTTCATAATAGTACATGCTAATGATAATTCTTTTTCAGTCATTTTATTGCAAAAGTGGCCTAAAATGGTATCTGGCTCAAATCTCAACTTCATCTATGAGATATCACTCTGAGAACATGGACCTATTTGAGGAAGGGTTTACTTCTTGTATAAAACATATTTTGGGAGTACACTGACTTTGATGCACAGTATAAGACATTATCCTGTTCGATTCTCAGCTAGAGCATCTTCTGTGTGGAGACATGCGTGAATGGGCATACCTTCTTTGAAGGTTGTGTGTCAGCGCCGGCAACTCGGCACATAAAAATCTACTGCCAATCATTAGCGGATTGGAGTTCCGCTGTGGCAACCCCTAACTAGGAAAAGCCAAAAGACACAGCAACAACAACAACCTTTCATACCTCTCAAACTCTTATAGCAAGAAATCTGGACAAGGCCACATATAATGGAGGGATAAAGGTCCAGAAATAGGGACACTTTTTAAATATTGCTATTACAAAGTTAGAAAGTTGATAGGACAAAGGATTTTGCATTAGCATGAATTTTCTGAAGGATATGAAGTCCGAAACTCAAATGTCTGACATTATTTTCTGACTTCAGTCCTTAAAGACTTGCCAGTAATTTGCCAGAAAACCACAATTTTATGAGAAACAGACCAAAAATATGAGGCAAAAATCTGGATATTCTGCAATTATCTGGACAGTTGAGAGGTATGCATTTTGCATACATCATCTGTGACATTAAAAATACTACTGACATGGAAGTGTAGAAGCATTCATTCTCCAAAAATGACAAAGTGGTTGCTAGATTTTGAAGAAAATAATTTTACTGTGTGGTTGGACGAGAAAAATCATTTGGCACAGCTGATGCAATGCAAAGTGCAAAGTCATAGCTGCCATCAACATTAAGAATGTGATCCATCCCTCCTTTTCAGAGAAAGTATCAAGAACGAATTTCTAGTGCCTATATTGATGATGCTACATTTTTGTGCAATGACCCTAATATTATCATTTGGATATCAAACAAACAACTGTTGCTAAAATACAAGTTACTTGATGACATCCCCGAGTATAATATTGTAGAAGGTTTACTGTCAGAGTGCTTAGTCCTTCAGTTGATGTGCATCTGACATACCACATATACTGACTCCCACATCCTGAGTAGTCTTTTGGAGTTCTTCTGGGAATGAACAAATTACAGAGAAACAAATGGAATTTGTGGGAACAATACATTCAGAAAAATATTCAGGAGAAGTGAAGTTTAAGGGAAGGCAGGAATTGAACAATTTATGAAATGTTTGACTGAAAGTTGTTATAAAGGAAGAAATCATATGCAATATATAATTGTTTAAATGGAAAAATGTTAATATGATTTGTTTTCTTTTCTATTAACATATATGTGCCTATGTCTTATGTGATAATTTAATAAAGATGTTTTAATAAACATCTTGTTGAAATAAAGCCACAGAAATTGTAAACTCTTTACCTCCTCATTCAGTGCCAAGTTTTTTTAATTTTTTTTTCACTCTTTCTGATAAGATTCAAAACACCATGGGGCAACCTTGACCCCAAAGCATTTTTTATGATTCTCTTCCATTTCCTGTAATAACAAACTTTCTTCTCAGGTGCATACAGTCTAAGGTCAAAGTCTGCAGCTGCAGTTCTAGTCTAGATTCTCTTCCAAACGTTTGATTTACCTTTCTGGAAGACTGTTTTTCTTCTCTTAATTTCCAAGTTAGATTATTTTTATATCTTCTGCTCAAACCTCCTATGCATAAAGACTTGGAGACCGATGGAAATGATTTCCCATTTGGACTGCCGAACATAATATAATCCCTTTTTCAATCTCAGTTCTCATTTGTCCACTTATCTTTTGGTAAACCCTGATTCTGACCATAACTTTTCTTCCATTGTAGTCCACCGGCAGCTATTGCTGATTTCCACATGTGCCAGGACTCAAAGTCCTTGATATCCATTAAGGGATACAAGACCTTGTTGACAGTTACCTTTCTTTTTATCTTTCCTGTTTGGGGCCTCTTTTGACCTTGGGATAGTTCCTTCATGTTGAAAAAGCTTGGTGGATTTGCAGTTTTCTTTTCATGGAAAACATTTTTGGTGACCACTGCTTCAGCCTGGATAATTTCTTGAATGCAAGTTCTCTGTAAACCGTACTTAACTTGTTTTCCTAATGAGACAAATCATGCAATAGCAAACCCTTCTTCATGTCTAAGGCAACTATAGAGACTAATTTGAGCCAGACTTCTTCTCATAGCATTCCAGTTAAAGAGAGAATCTCATTCCTGAATGATGGACACAAATATATCAGGTGTTACCTCAGGTGTTATGTTGATAGAACAAAGCCCATTGGAAACATACCTCTCAACTTCTTAGAGCAAGAAATCTGGACAAAGCCATAAATAATGGGGGGGGGGGCAAAGTTACAAAAATAGGGATACTTTTTAAATATTGCTCTTACAAACTTAGAAAGTTGATATAATAACAGGTTTTGCATTAACATACATTTTATGAAGGGTATGACTTCAGAATTTTAAATGTCTGTCATTATTTTCTGACTTTAGTCCTCAATGAGTTGCTAGTGATTTGACAGAAAACCACAATTTTATGATAAACAGGCCAAAAATAAGAGGCAAAAATTTTGACATTCTGCAAAAATAAGTACAGTTGATAGGTATGATTGGAAATGATGTTTATGTGAAGGAAGAAAAAGGTTTCTGAATAATGTCTTTCCTTTGAAATTGCATTGTTTCATGCAGTGAGAAGTGTATTAAGGTTTCACAGGCTGCTCCTGGGGTAAATTTTGCCAGGGATGTCTATACATCAGCTGCCATTTTCTGTAATGCTTTCTGGATAACAGTTGTATAGTGGCTATTTTATTGTTTCTGCACTTTTGCAAAGTATTAGAAGCTGGATGTAACCCCTTTTTGAGGTGGCAGTGATCAAAGGTACATTCCATCAAAGAAGCTTCTACTCTGCAGACTCTGTCTTGCCACTTTCTGCAGTGAGAGTTCTATTATACCAAATATAGGTTATGGTCACTTACTTTAATAGTACACCTCTAATCAGAGCTCTGGCTGCGGAAATGAAACCCCCACATTGTAATCTGTGTTTATTTGTTGTCTATTTATTGATATTTTACTTGTTTCTTTACTGGCGAAGCAGGTGGAATCATTCTTTAAAGGCTATTTGAGAAGGAGAAGAGATTATCAGCCTGGAAAAGTTCTACTGACCGTGTGGTTCTAATACTCACAGGATAAGTATGACTAGTTCTTGTTGCCAAAGCTATGGTCTCAGATACAGTATTATCATTAAGTACCCATAAACTGAATTTTCTATAACAGCTCTTTAGCTGTCTGTGGTGTTTGTCAGGCCTTCTTCTATCTCACTGATATCAACTGACAGCTTTCACACACACACTTGAAGCAGGCATAGCCCTGAAGACTTCTAGCTGCAGAAGATGTGCTGGATTTTGTATGCTTGCATTGCTTGTTTTAAGTCCAGCATACTGCTGCCATGCTTGTCACGGTTACTCTTAGTTCATCTTATTGATATATTTTGATTTATTAAATAAGCAAGTGAACTGATTATTAGACTCTTTCAGCCATGACCTGGCCATGAAGACATAGAATGATACAACACAGTTGAAACAATATGAAATGTTAACACTAGTGCTGATCATATCTCAAAAGTGTACCTCGTTGTGAGGAAAGTATCGCATCTGGGGTCTTAAAAAGTTCATGTTCCTCGAAGTTCCACATTGAAATGTTCTGTCAAACATTCAGTATCAGCAATTTTTTAACTGATATCCATGGAAATAGAAAATAATTATATTGAGTCATTAAAATACATTTTTCATAAGTAAAACCAGCATATTTTAACCATCCTATGACCTTCCTAGTTGAAGTTGTTAGTAAGCTGTTAGTATGTGTTCCACATTTTGCCCATTTGTTCCACATTATGATGGCTGGCATTCCTCATTTTGGAGCTATGGTGCTGATTAATGACAAGGCATACAGAAATTGTTAGCTACATGCAGATATTAACAAGAACTGATAATGTATGTTGGATAGATTACATTCAATAACACACTCTTCAGGTTTAATAAAACTGCATGGTTTAATAAAACTGTCAGGTTTCATAAAACTACATTGTTGCATTTCATCTGCACTGGAAGTTATACATATCAGGTAAGATCATGCACAATCTTTATGCATAATGTAGTTTTACAGCTTTCGTATTCTTTGTTAATTTCCAATGCATGTAAACAAATTCATACCTTAAGAAACATACAAAGTAATCAAAATGTGAAACATATTAACAGTTTTGCATGTCTTTAAAGTGCCTGTTAGACAAGGATACTAAGGCAAGTAGAAACATACTATCATCCATATTTCAGCTGTTCCACAATCTGACATCAAAGCCCACTAAGAAAGGAGAGCACTCCCTAATTAGAGTGAATCTAACTATGGAACCAGCTAGCCTGCTTTTATTAGCAGATATGTTACTTGTTTCAGGTGTATTGAAGAAGTTCATAGTAGGCTAACTGTCCCTGTGGGCCATTTCAAGTATAGATAATTACCCCATGTGAGAATCAAACCCTACATCTGGTATTTTTAAGGTCAATACCTTAACCATTATGCCAACCTCCCAGAAGAAAATGAGTGTTTTAAAGTATTTAACAGACTGAGCTACTGGGTCATTACATTATATAACCACTCATTTTATAAATGTGTTTTAAACTGCACAGGTGAACCATAGACTTCATTTCCAAGTTAATTACAGCATTTAATCATTTAACAATATTGTATCTACCCTTTTACTTTATATTTTTTTGCCAAACAATCAAAGAGTCATCACCTTTCCTTTGTTCAGGTTGTTCATATTGGTGTATTACAGAACAAGCAGCCTGAACTAGAATAATTTCTATAAAACCTGAATGTAACTGCCTCAGGGTAAACTGACCTGGCAGATTGTGGCTGGACTTGTTTTTCGAGTTTTTCACACATACTCATGAGTGCATCCATACAATTCAGGAAGACATTACAGGTGTGTGTTTTACAGCTTTAGCAAAGTAACCGTACCATAAAAGTGGCACCACATTGCCCACAAAATAATGAGACGAACTTGTCCAGTCTCTGGTTCCACATCTTAACCTTTCAGAGCAAGAATCATTTCCTCCCTCCATGTGATGACTCATTTACACATAATGCATTCTAAAGTAACTAGTAGATGTGACGTTTTACATATTTCATGAACAAGTGACAGATTTATATTATTCTGTTTTTGAAGAGTAACAGTGACTTCTACATAGTAATGCAGGTGCCACAGACAAAATGCCTAACTTGACACCTTCTGACAGCATTTAATGATGTGTGTGTTAAGTAGGTTATGTACATTTATTTTCATTTGACTCATTTCTTTATACCCACATTATTCTGTAAAAAATCTGTTGGGAATCACAGCTTATGCTGTCAGTCATCTGGCATAAGGCAGAGAACCAACCCTGGTGGATATGTCAGTCCTTTGCATATTACACATATACACACACGCACACACGCACACACACACACACACACACACACACACATACACACACATGCCAGTCCTTTGCATATTACACACACGAATGCACACAGACACACTCACATGTATACACGCACACATGCATGCATGTGCATGCACACACACACACGTACACACAAATGCCAGTCCTTTACATATTACACACACACACACACACACACACACACACACACACACACACACACACACACACACACACACGTATGCTCACTCATGTGTACATGCACACATGCAGAGACAGACAGACAGACAGACACACACACAAATACGCTTACTTGTGCACATATGAATGCACACAGACGTACTCACATGTATACATGTGCACACATGCACACATGCACATAGCCTGAACACCTTTGAACAATTTAGAGATTTGCAAGTTTGCCTGTCTACATTCATTTTGGATATATTTAGAAAATAGAAACACTTGTGAAAACTTTCATGGACACAGAGAATGCATGCCGGCCAAGAAATGACCTGAAAAGCTAATAACTGTGAAATTATGAATATGAAATTCTGTTTTAATTGCATTTTTGTGAGGCTATTTTGGGGTTGCAATGGTGACCATAGTAGGATATTTGAATGTTATTGATAATTACAGACCATCCTAGGTATCTGCTCCGGCTCCTATGTCAATTCAGTCTGGAAAAAAAGGTCTCCTAGCATGCTACAGTCCTGGGCAACCTACAAACTGCTATGTCACCAGCAGAAGCCATTTCCAAGTAACATATAACAGTGCAATAGTCATCTGGTATATTTATGTAACAAGCTTGAGGCAATTTAAAGTAACTGAAAAAAATCAGAAACAGGTCTTCTTTTCCGCTATGTATTTTGCTAATAACAAAACAAACAAATTCCATATTAGCTATGAATATCTCTACACTAGCATAAATTGTATGTTTCATTTTGACTGTCTGTCTGTCCATCTATTTTGTTGCAGCTAGTAAAGTAGCGCTGATGACTGCTTTTCAGAAAGTGCAATCAGCTAAATAATTAAGAAAAGAGCATGTAAAATATTGTCAAATCTGTATTCGTTATTTTGCAAATAGGGCTTACAGATACAGGAATGTACACCCTGTTAGGGATGTCAGGATGCTAACAGGGGTATGTGAGAAACTTTTTATATACTGTTTTTAAATGGGTAGCATGCATATGTAACCCATTTTTTCCTAAAAAGAGGTGCTGAAAAACAATGGCGCATTAAGCTGTAGGTTTAGGTTATGGTTTGTGAGAGTGATGAGCATTTCATCAACTTTTTTCAGGGAAATTATGAAAACTTATAAAAGCAGCCTTGTGTGTTATGAGGAGAGAAGACGCATGTGTCCCATTACAGAAGGTAATTACCTCCTAGGTTGTATTAGTTTAGGTAAAGTCCAGTCTTATTAATAATTGTTGTTGATTAAACACTCACTAGTATGACAACCACCCAAGCTGTGACTGTGACATGCAGAAAAAAAATAGTACCAGCTCATATTAAGGATATTAAGGACACATTTCTGAGCAGATTTTCATCCTAGGTACAAAAAGGAATCTACTATCTGGAGAATATTGGTCAGGGGGAGGGGTTAATAAATAAGTTGTTGAGAATTCCTTATCAGGAAGATTCAGGTGGTGTTAGTTCTGTGTTATTCTCCAGTCTTGTTCTAATGCACTGTTTTTCAGTATTTGCATACAAGGGGGTGTACCTCTCAAATGTATACCATTATGAAGATTGTTCCTCATTTTGACTTTTAGAGTCCATGTTGTGCATAGTTCCACAATGAAAGGGTCTAGCCCACATTTTTAGCTAAGTAAATAATACTGAATCATATTGTTTCATCAAAATAACTTCTTATAAATATAGACAAACTCATTTTACTCAACTCGCAAGCTTCCTAGATAAAGTTGATAGTAAGTCGTTATTAAGTGTCCCACACCGAGAGAGATAGTTTTCCACATGAAAGCTATAAAAGGGTATTTTGGCCACAGCAGTTCTGTTTCATATCGGCCAGTTGTACATTGCTTTTATGTGAATCTTCCATTTTGAGAATACACTTAAGATGTGTGAATGAAATGTGGCTACTTATTGTTGATGCCTTTTAATGTGATACATTTTATATTCAGTTTTATGATCAGGATAGAAGGGTTAATATTTATGACATAATGACATTTGCAGGGGTGTGGCAACCTCTGAGTACTGGTCAGGATAAGAAGGCATTGAGGAAGAGCTTACCTAGCTAGGGTGAGATGTTAAGTCACCACAATATATCCCTGTTCCCATATTGCCTCACTATGATATGGCCACTTTCAATGAATTCTATTGATATTCATTTGCTTGTTTTTTTGTACTGGCATAATGGTGACGCTAATTATGACCATTAAAGGATCCATATTCAGAGATCAGTTTCACAATAAGGCATCATTACTCATGTAATTTCTTGTTCTCAGTGATGCAATGCCCTACAGTTGATTTCATTGCAGCTGTAATAGTGACATTTGTGTCATAACGTGACAGCACATCTTGTCCAAGTGTACAGTATTTTTAATTTACTCGGTTACATAAACAAAACAGACCTTTTGTGATAAAGGAAACTTCATAGCTGCATCTAGAAAAATCAGCTGATGGCTTCACTACATTCCATTTAACTGACATAAGCAGACCATTTGGAAGGATATCGGTAATGCTGTTTTCCAGTTTACATAGTTCAGCTAAGAAGAGCTAGTTCTCTGTGCCTTCTCTTGTTTCTTTCCATGGACTACAGACAATTCTGCGCCAATTATAGTCAAAATAGGCATTGGGATTCAAAATCCTTCCCTACTCCACCATCAGCTGGAATGCCATTTCAACTTAACAACTCCTGTACACACTGATAAGCAACATTGCAACTTTTTATTATGTTTTGTAGGAAGACAATACTGATTAATTGCACTGAAACCTGCATTCATCTTTTCTGTTTACCATTGGTATCCTTTTACCTCATTTTCGTGATATAGTAGGAAGTGCTCATCTGCATTGCAGACTCATTCTTTCCATGGACCCCCACCCTCCCCGTGTTTACATTTTCTTTAATTGTACAAACATTAAATGTACCTTTAAGTGACACTGGGGTGGGGTATCAGCTTTGTCATTTATTAACACCTTGGCCTTGGATTTTTTTTTTTTGCCTTGTCTTAATCAAGTATAATAATTAGGTTTCAGGTCTGAGCTTTATTTTATTAACCATGGACATCTTATTAAGTCTATATTTTTAAGAGGGCAGACTTCGTAGCATGCCTCTCACTTCTTTTGCAGAATTTCCTTAATTTTGCCCCGCGTTGTTGCCCTGTCTCTCATAACACTTTTAATTTTCTGGTAAATTACAAATGAATATAGGGGTTCCCCAAGGATCCATCCCTGGACCCCTACTCTTCTCTGTTTTCACCAATAGTCTAGCCTCTGCTACCAAACATGGCACACTCATACAATATGCAGATGACTCAATCTTCATCTGCTCAGCCCAGTCCCTACCCAAACTGCAAAAAGTCACGCAGGAAGCCTTTTTCTCTGTTGAAACTTGGTTATCCGATGCCCAATTAATACTCAACCCAAACAAAACTAAACTACTCATCTTCCAACCCACCAAACATACTCAAAACAACTCTCACTTTAACATCACAGCAAAAGACAACACCACTATATACCCAACTGAACACACCAAATTGCTAGGAGTGGCAATAGACAATAAACTAAAATTTGACATTCACATATCCATGACCATAAAAAAGTCCACAAAAAACTAGGAGCGTTATACAGAAATAAGCAACTTCTCACCAAAGCAGCAAAGATTTCAGTAGCAAATTCCCACCTTATCTCCACATTATTTTATGCCTCTCCAATATATACCAGCCTAAGGCAATGGGATCTAAACAAGCTAGAGACCTGCTACAACAAAATCACCAAATTCGCCACAGGGGCATCCTACCGTAGTCACCATAGTCTCTCACTTGCTGAACTGGGCTGGCTTGAACTCCCTCACCTCCTTCAATGGTATCAACTCTCACTCGCCCACAAACTAGTAAACCATCCACTAAATGTCCCATCCCTCCAGAATCTACTCCAACCCTATCGCACCACCAGACCACTAAGATCCAGCAACAAAAATCAATTGCAGATCACTAAAGCCAATAACTCTGCTGGTGAAGCACTATTCTCTTGCACCATAGCCAAATTATGGAATTGCCTCCCATCCACAATTACCTCCATACCATCATGCACCCACTTCAAAACTTTACTAAAAGCACACTTAAAAATGTGCTGGCTATGCCCTTGCAACTCCCACTCTAATATCACCCTCCCCATCCAACCACTACCTTTCTTTCCACTCAGCTAACTACCTTGATTATAGCAAGCTCAGATGCTCATAAGCCTAGTACTTATTATACAGCAGGAACTTCTTATTGTAACATTTGTTAATGTCTGTTATGTACTTCACAGATAAAGATTCTAGTTGTCTACTGATGTACTATGTTCTTCATCTGTAAATATGTTGTAAGTAATTGCTATGTAAATTGTTAATCGCTATGTAATCCAATGTAACTACTGTCTGTTTATTTTAACTGTGGAGCTTTTCTCCCCGGGCCTCCTCTGAAAATGGACATACGTCTAGTCAGACACTCCTGGTCAACAAATATAAATAAATAAATAAATAAATAAATTATAGTCAGTCAGTCAATAACGTCATATTATTAGAGTTTCATACATATTGTTCAGAAAATGTGTGTCGATGTTCTAGTAATTTTTTAAATTAACTTCAGTAATAATTAAAAGTTGTCCCTGATCTTGAACATTTGTCTCCTCATTGTTTTTGGCTTTACCCAGCATTCCTGAGTCAAGAAGGTGAGAATATGGTTCAGTATTTACGTTATCAAGAAAATGAAGGATAGCCTCTATATAGTTCATCAGCATGTGTTACCAGTACAGCTAAATGAGACCTGCAATTAATACTGCATCTAAAGGACAGTAGTTTGGCTGTTCTACTTTGACAGAACTGGGATATGAGCCCAAGTGTGTGGTGTGAGGACAGAAGCCAGAACCATTCAAGCTTCCATTGTTAATGGTGAGTGGACATCTTGCTGAACCACTTACACTGGCATGTCCATAGTCACTCTAAAGAAGCAAAATACCAAAAAGAATGTCCCTTGTGTTAGTTCACTGTATTTATTCTTAAAATGAGTAGGTAGAAAACCAAAGTTATGGCTATTAATGATTGTGGATAGAGTTAGTATATCTCTAGAAATTCAGAACAGTTTAAACGACAGTTACAAATCTACTTATCAAACACACACACACACACACACACACACATACACACACACACACACACACACACACACACACACACACACACACACACACACACACACACACACACACACACTCACACACACACACACACACACACACACACGCACACACGCACACACGCACACACACACACACACACACACACACACACACACACACACGCGCGCACACACACTCACACGCACACACACGCACCTGCACATGCACATGCACACACATGCACACATGTACAATAACCTCACCCATAAGGCACCATAGCTGATTTCTTCTACCGTTCATAGCACTAGACTCCAATCTACATTTTTCACAATTCTGAATTTAAGAAGGATGCCCATTTCTCATTGAAAATCTCCAATGATGGTCCTGTGTAGAATTTAACAAATCACAGCCATATAGCTTGGGGATTTATAACAGACTTATTTTTCCATCTCCATTCCCTCTATGCTGCACTCTTTATATATGTCCATTATTCCTGTTGTCACAGTCCAGCCCTGGGCCCCCTATAATCTTCTCCACACCCCAGTATGTAACTATATATTACAAGATTCCGTTTTACCCATCTTCTCTCCCCTGTTCCTTCTTTCCCTGTCTGTGCTATCCACCCATTTATAACCTCAGCAGAATTCTCTACATGAACTGCACAATGTGCTTCAGTCTGAGTACGATTGTACATGACTGTGAATATACTTGCATGACACCTTCTGTACATTGTCGTTACTTTTCCTTACTTTCACACTGCTCATTTGGAAATGATAGTTTAACTATGTTACCGACTTCCGTTAACTAATTGTTATATATTCCTAGTATTGTCTGGGCTATTTTTCTCTCTGTTTAACAATCAGATCTCCTTATTTTAATCAGTATTAATTTTGTGGTAACATACCTGTCTCGGATGTATGTCTTAAAGTGTTACTCTTGTTCTTAGTCTTTCTAACCTGTTCTAGATATCTTAAGTTGTACTTTGCTGTGTTAATTGTATAATTTACATGTGGTGCTTTTCTCCCGGGGCCTCCACTTAAAATGGGCTACTTAGTCCAGTCGGATCTCCCCAGGAAACAAATGTTTCATAAATGAATAAATAATAATAAAATATCGATTCGGAATTATTACAGCAGCCTTTTCTCCAGACCTCTTCATTAGAGATATAGCAGTAATTTCTAAAATGCAGTCCAATTTATTTTTATAGCTTGACAGGATCTTTCATTTTCATGATTTGAAATCACATTCATAACAGAACATGACTCTTTTCTTACTTTTTTATAATGTAAACTTATAAGCAAACTAAGCCAGTCCATGGACACAAAAGCTAGAAAAACTCCACAGGTAGGCTTTATGAAAATTCCTTTAACAAGCAGCACAAGAATTAACTAAATATTTATTTTATTATTTTTTTATCCAGGTAAGCTTTCTGGTATTTGTTTAGTTCACTTCAGATTATATAGTCAAAGCATATTACAGAGAAACAATAGATAGTTGTATCTGTTAACAGAGGGCACAGCACAGTGGGGAGATGTTGGGAGAGGGGGACTTTGCCTCTTAGAACAATTTTTTTTTGGCTGTTAGAAACTCAGTTGATGTGTCAGTCTCAGTCAGGCAGCATCTGATGACATCATCAGTAATGGATGAATCACTTACAAATCAATTAGGAGCAAGCAACTCTTTTCAGAAGAGACTTGGGAGCTCTAGTTGTGTAACTGAAATGTTCAGGGACACCCAGTAAGCAAAGAGAAACTTACAGAACCTAACAAAGGATCACATGACAAAGTCAGGGACACCGATTTATGGAGCACACACAAAGAATGAAATTCCTTTTCATAAGGTGCAATCTGAGAATTATATTTATGATGTTTAAGTGTAATTTTTTTCATTATCATAATTCCATTACAGATTTTTGTGTGTATATGTATATGCGTGTGTATATATATATATATATATATATATATATATATATATATATATATATATATATATATATAGGTTTACTATTGAAATTATGAAATTTAAAATAAATTTTGTACTAAATGTCAATTAATGTTGAAACTGCAGATTTATGACTGTTCAGTTAGCCATGAACATGCAGTAATTGCCGAAAACGTCACATTTGACATTTTACAGCAATTAATGACATTGCCAACCTTGCTGTAAATCCCAGACTCCTACAACTAACACCCTTAAATATATATTCCAAATCTGAGATTGCACTACAGTAAGGAAAGGGATGTATTTCCCTAACCACACTGTACCGCAATCTGTGTACATCCCTTCGAACGTTTATATTTGTGAATGCACAGTGCATTCGCAAATATAGCGTTCAAATATTTAGCATGTACACATAAGAACTATTTGAACATCTGTAGTTTGAATAATTCATAGGCATACATTCCGAAGTTGACATTTCAATGGTAAACCATATATATATATATATATATATATATATATATATATATATATATATATATATATTCACTTTAGAAGACTGAAAGCACAAAATCTTGAATTAAAAAAGACTGAAAACTCAAAATACTGAAAACACACAGGATACCAACACTTACTATATTCCAGCACAACTACATACAGAAACAAATAAGAGATAAACTGTTTACCACTTCTCCAAGTATAAACAGGGGGGTGAGACCCCCCCCTGCACCCCACACCCTATGCTACTTAAATATATCAACTCCGAGATCGTACTCCACAGAACAAAATGGCAAACATACCATTATGCGTTCCATGACTGCCTGTTGTAACCTTAGTCATGTTCCCTCTAACCTGCTATACTACAACATAACGCATGTTAGTGTAGTGAAGTGTGATCTCTGAGTCCATAGGTTGATAGGTAGGTACTAGGCTATCAGCCCAAGGGCTTAAGAAAGCCTAGCCAACAAGGTTTCTTGGCTTACACCACCCAATAAAGTTATTTTCCTGTGCCCCTGTCGAGCAGAGCCACAGAAGTGATCCCTGGGGTGTATTTCCTATTTCCCATCCACTCATCAAAATTTTTCTTGAAGAGTGATAATGAGGAACTTTGCTTGACATAGATGGGTAGATTGTTCCAGAGTATGGGAAGTTGCTGGGACAGGAATCTATCCCTCCAGCATGTCCTGTTTCTTGTGGTGACAAGGTTTAGGTCCCTAGAGCATGTAGCTTGGAGGGATTGGGATTTCTTTAGGTGTAGCATGTCCAACAGCTCTGGGTTTGACATAGCTTTATATGTTAGGCAGAGATCATGTTGGAGTAGTTGATATGCTATGGAGTAAAGCTGGAGTTTTTTGAGATGGTCTGCATAGGGCATCTGTTTGAGGCTGGTAATCCTCTTTGTGAGGTATTTTTGTGGCCTTTCCAGCTGCTGCAGATGTCTTGTGAGGTACATGACAAAAAGGGCATTGTACTCTATAATGGGTCTAATGAGTGACGAGTAGAGGAGAACAATGACCTCTTTTTTCCTGGATGAGAACCCTTTTGTGATGAGGTGTGCCACATAGAAGGATTTCCTGACCACTGTGGTGATGTGATTATCAAAGGAGAGACTACTGTCTACCTGGGTCCCAAAATCTCTTATCTCACATTTGGCGTTAAATAGACTGCCGCCTATGTGGTAGTTCATGGGTACAGAGTTTTTACCAATGGGGGTGACAATGCAGTTTTTGGCATTGAGCTTGAGGCCATGACTCTGACACCAGGCATCTGTTTCAGTGAGGCCGTTCTTTAGGATGTCCGCATAATTTGGGGACATAACTATGGCTCCTAGGTTGCAGTCATCTGCAAACTTCATTAGCCAAAGGCCTTCTGTGTTAGCCTGTACTTCAGAGAAGTAGATACCAAACAGGAGAGGTCCCAGGACTGAACCCTGTGGTACTCCACTTGTCACTGGTTTGAAGTCAGATTTGGAATCTGCAACTTTTACAGTCTGGGTTCTGTCAGTGAGCCAGTTGGCAACCCATCTTGTGATGTAAGGATTTATACCTAGTTTAGTGAGTTTAGCTATAATTCCAGAATGGGGGATGGTGTTGAAAGCCTTGGTGAGATCAAGATAGACTGTGTGAACCACCTTACCCTCATCTACGGCTTTGGTGACTGCCTCAAAGAAGTCGATCAGGTTCAGGAGGCATGATCTGCCTTTCACAAACCCGAACTGGGTGGGGTCCAAAGTCTGGAGGTTACCAATGTCTTTGTTTATGAGTTCCATGATGATATGTTCCATGGCTTTACAAATCAGGCTCGTCAGGCTAATAGGGAGATAGTTCCTGGGATCAGTGGTGGCTTCCCCTTTGCGGAGTGGGATAACTGTTGCTGTGCACCATTCAGTGGGCATGATGTGAGACTATGATTGCACATGGTGCATAGGTGGGGAGCCAGTTCGTTCTGAAATTCATATAAAATGCAGCCTAGGATGTTGTCCGGTCCCATGGATGCTGTGTTTTTTGCTTTAGAGAGTGCAGCTTTTACCTGTGTAGTTGTGATTACAGGGACTCTGCATTCTTCCTGTATAGATATGGGCCCTTTAGGGGGTGACGGGGGGTACAGGGTGACGGGGGGTACAGTTAACACTGACCCTATCTGCCAGGATGTTGGCAATATCAGTTGGTTCTGTAATTTTCATGTTGTTGTGCTGTAACTCAGAACAGATCTGGGTGTTGCCATTGGGATTCTTGACATAGCTATAGAATGCTTTGTGGTTGTCTGTAGAATCAGTGGCAATTTTGTTTTCATGGGTAGCTTTGGAGGATCTTATAAGGGATCTCAGCTTCTTACTTAGGCTGACCAGGGAGCTCCTCCACTCATGGGATTTTACTCTCTTTTGCAACAGTTTCTGCCTTCTCTGTAGAGTTTGTTTATGGCAGGGGACCACCAGATTGGCTTCCTTTTTTGGAGGATAGCGTCTTGGTTCTGTTTGGGATCGCACGATCCATGCACTCGTGTAAGTGCTTATAGAGTGCATTTGTATAGGATTCAGCAGTCATAACTGTATTGTCCATCTGCATGGGTGTCATGAAGTTCACCACTTCTGTCTAACGAAGCATGAAGTTGATATATTTAAATAGCAGGGGGTGTGGGGGGGGGCAGGTGCAGGAGAGCTTGCCCCCTGCTTATACTTGGAGCAAAGTAATATGGTTTGTCTTGTATTTGTTTCTGTATCTACTTCTGCTGGAATATAGTAAGTGTTGGTATCCTGTGTGTTTTCAGTATTCTGAGATTGAGTATTTTGAGTTTCAGTCTTTTCAACTTTCAGAATTTTGGTCTCAGTATATTGAAATTCAGGATTTTGGGTTTTTAGTCTTTTGAAGTGAATCCACACACACACACACACACACACACACATATATATGTATATATGTATATATATATATATATATATATATATATATATATATATATATATATATATATATATATATATATATATATATATATATATATATCTATACTAGCTGTACCCGGCCACGCGTTGCTGTGGCTCAGTCTGGTTAAATGAAAAAGAAAGAAAAGAGAAAGCACACGTTTCTAATATGTTTAATTTCACAATGCTTGTGGGTATACAATATTTTTTGTTGTTCCATTGTTTGTGCAGATATAGAGATTGTTTGGTTTGCCAACTCTAGAACACGCAACATATAATTGTCCATGTGAGAAGCAATCCGTGTGTAGATCTAAACCACACAATTCTAAAGACTGGCCCTGAGCTTTGTCGATGGTGATTGCAAACGCCAATCGAATTGGGAACTGCAATCTCTTAAATTAAAATGGCATATTCGTTGGAATCATAGGAGTGTTAGGAATGAGGACATCTTCACCTTTGAAAGGTCCTGTCAAGATTGTTGCTTCTATGACATTGCTCATTAATTTTTTTACTGCAAGCCACATGCCGTTGCAAAGCTTTGGCTGGTTGATATTTCGCAACATGATAATTGGCACGCCGATTTTCAATTGCAGTACGTGCGGTGGCATCCCTGGCAGATCGGGTGAATTCAAAAATTCTGTTGGATAATTAACCGCTTCATCTGCTTCCACAACAGTGTCGATGGACTTGTATGTGACTGCCTCGCTTTGAATGTTAGACTGAATAATATTGTTAAGTTCGTAGATGTCTTTGTTCTTGGCCGCAAGAATAGCTCATTCAGTCAGCCAGTTGTGATTCTTATAATTGGTTTGAATATTGGGAAATACTTTTTCAACCAATTCTTCTTTTGACATCACTAAATTGCAGAAGTTATGAGGCAATGAAATTCGTCCTGAGGTCAGATCAACTGGCACCTTTCCGTTCCCAATTTCCAGTAATTGATGTGAGAATATCTCAGCTGATCGATCGTTTTGCAGCTGGACACGCATATTTGTAGTTAATTTTAACGTCTTTACATGTCGCCACAAAGCAGAGTATTTCAGGCAAGCATTTATTTCATCTGCTGGTGTCGATCAAGGAGAATGAAGCAGATCTGAAACTTCAGAACGCGATCGCCGTGCTCGCAACATGCATCCTCAAGTCCAGCTGCACGTCACTCTGCTGCTTCCTCGGCACGTATTTGAGCCATTCTTTGTCTGTTTCACTCATTTGCTAATGCCCGTTCTTCCTCAGTTTGATTTGCAATTACTCGTCGCACTGCTTCTGCTCCACAAGTACGACGACCTAAGTTTGATCTTCTGCGAGGCATTACTTGGATGAACTAAACCAGATCGATTGCACTGAAAAAGAAGTAAGAAAGTTATAACAAAAACATATAAAATTGCATATTTGTATAAAAATATATAGAATCCATAGTAGGTATATAAAAACACGTGTGTATTCGAATGCAACATTGTGTGAAAATTTCAAAGCAATCAGTGAAGAACCTTCGGAGACTTAAGATTTTGAACAAACAAACATTTACATTTTTATTTATATATATATCTATATATATATATATATGTATATATATATATATATATATGTGTGTGTGTGTGTGTGTGTGTGTGTGTGTGTGTGTGTTTGTGTGTGTGAGTTTATATATAGATTCACTGTAAAGAACTTAATGTGGCAACTTAAAATGCTAAACTGCATAAAAACATTTACATTTCTGGCATGCAAGCAGGTCAGTTTCAAGACTTACTGGCACTTTTCACAGAAAAATGGAAATTCATGGTCTCTGCTCAGAATGTTAATCATCATCATCAGCCCCATTTTGAAAATGGGGTAAGGGTATCCCATCAATTCTCTCCACCTCTATCAATTCAGTGGCACTGTCACAGATCTCTCATGTAATTCTTCCGTCTTTTGGTTGGATATCTTAATTTTCTCTTGCCTTCTTCCTGTGTCTCTCAACACTTCCTTATCAAATTATCTCCTATATTCCTGCACATGTGGCTGAAAACTGTAATTTGTTCTCCTTGTCCTTCTCTGCAACTGAAGCTACTGTGGCTTCTGCTATGCTGTAGCATTTCTTCATTTTTCTCACAGTGTGCAGCCTACCCCACCTCAGCTCAAGTTTCCTCGACTAATCTGACTTCAATGACCATGCAGCAGCACTGGTCAAAGTGCTGTTTTGCATAAATTACTTTTCAGTTTTAAACACTACTACAATACTCTGTGACAACTGTATTACCTCTGATTCTAGCCTCGACCTCCTCATTAAGACTTACTTTCACAGCCTGTTCTACCGTTTAACTTCTGTGATGACCCACCAATGCCAACCAATATGTGACATGGACATCCCACCTCTGGGCCAGTAATCAAGGAGCCTCAATACTCATCAGTGGCACCTATGGGAGGATATTCACTGGGAGGATAACAGGTACACACACAGTATTTCCAGGTTCAGCTCTCTGCATCAAGTGCAATTTCTCTTAGGAACACACAGAGACCACAATCAGTCTGGAGCTGGTTTCCTATCTTTCTCCAGATCCCCAGTAATATTCCCCACTGGCACAGCTATAGAGCTGAGTCCTTAGCCAGGGTTCCAAGCCAAGTCCTCCAACACTCTCGTTGTCCAAACAGTGCTTCATGTCCCTGCCCAATTAGCTGACTCACACACTCTTGAAGATTTGATTTACACACACACACACACACACACACACACACACACACACACACACACACACACGCACACACACACGCGCACACACACACACACACACACACACACACACACACACACACACACACACACACACACACACACACACACACACACACCTGGGAAAGGCTGGTACAGGTTTACTTGTTATGCCCCCTCTTGCCCAGTCTATAAGGTAGTTACCACTATCACCAGAACCCCTTGCCAGTTACTTTAAGGTCCTTAACCAAGGCATATCCAATTTTACTGTGTAATATTAATATTAATATTAATATTAATATTAATATTAATATTAATACAAATGGTAGTTTGACCAAGAGCAAGGCTGTTAGGACTGGCCCACACAGTGCCACCAAATAAATATGCAAGTTCTCTCAAAACTTAAATATCTCCACAAAGATCAGCCACAATGAAAAGTTTAAATATATTGAATAATAAATAATCAAATAACAGGAAAATACTAAGTATATATTCACAGTGACATCAGAGTTCAATATCACAGGAAATATTTAAAATAAACATTGAAGGACAGGTTCAGACAAATAAAGAAAAGCAATATCTAAACTAAGCTTCACTATATTCCTGACTGAATCTAAGAGAATCACCATTCCCTAATAACTTACTTAAGGCAGATTATGTGGTGAATTGTTCTTCTTGTTGTCAGGCCCAAGACAAAATACAGAATGCTCAGTCTCTCACTAAGAGAGCTCTCAAAATAATATCTAAAATATTACTGCTGGGATAGCTTCCAGAATGACATCACTTATTGTCATCTGACTTTTAGTTCCCAGGCAAAACCCACATTGCTGGCAGCTGGCAGGACTCAGCACCTACCTGTAAAAATACATACACATAAGGGCTTTTGCTCAGATCTTTGGCAGGTGCTGGAAGTTATAACACAATTGCATACCTCCATGCTTTTAAAGTAGTCATTAGTTCACCCCAGAGACAATACAGAAAGCTTCCTAGTACAGACTTTATATCTCTGGTTGCACTGAAACCTGTGAGGTAGCATCTTTATGGCCTAGCCTATAAAATTATTTAATTTCAGATTTTTTTTAAGTTTACTGGACTGAGGTTAACCTCCTGTTTTCTAGATTCCACTGTTAAAACATATACATTTAAACAGTTACAATAATGCATGCACATTTTTGTTCTCTTCCAGTAGGGCACACTGTAGCTACATTTCATACACAAGCACTTTACAAATACCTTTCAGCACACGTCTGTACAAATCAGTTTGATATACATATGACATACAGTTCTAATACATTTTTAACACAAGTATCTTATATAAATCATGTTGATATTCACAAATGACATATAAGTCATGTTGATATTCACAAGTTACATATAATTATTTACAAAATTCCAGCTAGCTGTGCTGGTAGTACCTCCTTGCATCACACTTCCCTCCCCTTCAAAGGCTCAAAGCTAGTTTTTCAAGTGCCCCTTGAGAAACATTGCTTGAGATGAATGAGGCTATCTGGGAATACATTACCCTGCATCCTGTCTTGAGATCTCAGCTGCCTTGACATTGCTGATCCCAGTACAGTGCTGCACTGTCTATCACATGCCTCCAACACTAGGCTCTACCATAGTAATTTGGGATTTTGCTGGCTGGCTTGCTATAGCCATAGATCCCTCTCAGACTCCTCCTGCCTTCTACTGCAAATAGTTAGCAGCAGGACCTCCCTATCATGGTAAGGTTTCATTGGTATTAACATGGTGCAATTTGTGCCCCTGCCTCCTGCCTAGTATCTGTACCATGTATTTAACATCACTGACCTTCCTGTAGCTTATTGGGTCTGACAGGAATGAGAACCATAACTTGCTGGCCCACAGCATACACTTTGGCTCAAGCATTCCTGCCATACTAGACCTTTTTCTGTTGTTGGGCTTCTGTCAGGGTCTCCTGGGCCAAACCCATGAGTTACCTGAGGCTTGTCCTGAGGTTTATAACATATGCCACAACAGACTCCTTGTGGTATTCACACTCACCTTCCCATTCTTCACGAATCAAATCTAGAGGCCCCATTACCCCCATGCCCATACAGCAACTCAAAAGGTGAGAAACCTGTGGATTCCTGAGGGACCTCTCTGTAAGCAAACAACAGATAGAGCTAATATTTGTCCCACTTTCCCTTAAACTTGACTGCAAATGCCTGTAGCATGGTGTTTACTGTACAATTTAAGTTCTCCACCAGACTTGGGTTGGGAGGGTGACTCAATGGCTAAGGTGTTTGCCTTACAAACACAAGGTGCAGGGTTTGAGTCTCACAAGAGATAATTGGCTAAGCTTAAAATGGCTCGCAAGGGCAGTTAGCTTAGTACTAAACTATGAACCTATGAACCATTAGTCTGGGGGTGATAGGTGGTGGTCTTTAGGTGCTTCACCCCACAACACACCCACACACAAGCCAACAGGTCTGACATGAAATTAGCACCACTGTCAAACAGTATTTCTCTTGGGAATCCTACCCTGCTGAAAATCTCTAACAAAACATTTGCCACCTTTTCTGCCTCAATGGAGGACAGTGCCACTGCCTCAGGATATCTGGTAGCATAATCTACTGCCACTAGGATATACTTCTTCCCTGTGACACTTGGAGTACTCTCAGGCCCCACAATATCCATAGTTACCCTCTGAAATGGCTCCTCAGTCACAAGCAAAGTCATCAATTTATTTATTTTTATTTATTTATTTATTTAAATTTGTTGACAGGGAGTGTCCGACTGGACGTAGGTCCATTTTCAGCGGAGGCCCAGGGTGAAAAGCTCCACAGTTAAAATAAACAGACAGTATTTACATTGGATTACATAGTGATTACATAGTGATCAAAGGAGCTTTGACCTTGTCTCCTGCCTTACCTACTTTTTGGCACTGTTCACAGGTCCTGCAGTGCCTTGCTACATCCCTTGCAGTCTCATGTCAATAAAAGTTCTACATAATACATCTCTTAGTGTGCTTTATGCCCATATTACCTGCAAAAGAAATGTCATGGGCTATGGCTAGAAGTGCCAGATGGTAGGCTGTAGGCACTACTAACTGCTGTATTACCTCACCCTCTAGCTCCCCTCAGGGGTCCACTCTCTATACAGCAACTATTTGTTCCAGTATATAGATTCCTCCTTTCCTTGAGAATCAGATGCCTTCTTAGCTACCTCCCTCAAGCATTGTAGCCACTATCAGCCTGGGTTCTACCACTCACCTCCTTCCTTGCAGTCCCTCTGTCCAAGGGAACATCAGTATCTACCAGCAGATGTGACTCACCTTAAGACTCACTGCTGCAGGGTAGCTTCCTCCCTGAAATAGCCACCTCACCAGCCCCAGCTTCAGGTGTGGTGACTGTCTGGGTATCCCCCAGGCGTCCAGGCCCGCATGCCTGTCTCCAAGCCTGACTGCATGTAACTGCATGCACACAGAGTACTGCATTATCAAAATCATTCCCTATTAGGAATCTGCAGAGATATCCTCAAACACACTTACTTGCTTGCTTTTATTTCTACCCTCCCAGTCAAGATGAACCCTGACCAAAGGCATTTGGAATGGGGCCCCTCCTAAAGCTCTGACTGGAGTAGAGTGCCCAAGCAAGTACTGCTCCTCTTTAACCATTGCAGGCTTCACAATGGTTATGTCAGAGGCTGTGTCTCTCTTAGCAGTGGTCTGTTTTCCATCCACTAAGATAGGATATAACCACTAGTGATAGTTTGGTACCCTTGTTTTCTTCAGACAACTTACCACTGGCATTATGTTATTCCCACTTGCTGGCTCCCCCACCTTCTGTTCCCTACCTTGCCTACATGGACATTTATATACTACATGGCCCCACTGATTACATGTAAAGCATTTAACCACTGATCCTGGCCAAGTACCTGAACTAGTGGCTTCCCCTGTTACTGGTGGACTTTGTTGGGGTAGTTTAGGCTACCCACCATGGGTTCCCTTATATCCATGTGCATCACTGGGTATCCCTTTCCTGTGCAGTGATGCCCTGCTTGCTAAGTGGAGATGCTCCTTTTTCCCCAGCTCATCTGGAGAGTTGCACTCTCAGTCTGCCAACCAGACTTTCATGTCATTAGGCAAAGTGCTAAGGGCTTATTTCCTCACCAAAAGGTGTGACACCCCTTCAAAAGTAGCGACCTGACGCCCTCACACCCACCTATGAAAATAAGTGATTAACTCAGCAATATAATTACACACACACACTTTCATCTGCCTTGTGTCTATGCTCACAAACCTTTTTTCTGTAAGCTTCTGGTAAACAACATTTGACTTCATCATAATTTAAACAATCAATATCAGACAATTTAGAAACAGCAGTTACAGCTTTCTCATGGAGTGAGGGGATCAGGAGCCATACCCAGAGCCCTTGGTCAACATTATACTGTTTACATACTGTTTCAAATATATGAATAAAACAATCAAACTTTATCACGCTCTATAAATTGTGGAAGAAATTTATTAACCTTTATTGCTTCTGGGGTTTGGTTATTCCCTTCCCCATGACCTACATGACCCTGTCGAAGAGTCAGCATCTCCCTCTCATGTTGATGCTGCTTCTCATTTTCTTCAGCCTCCAAATGCCACAGTCTCTCTGCTGATTCTAATTCCAAATGTTTGGCCTCCAGTTCATCTCTTTAACGCCATATGAATTTTTAAGTCCTCTGAGGAAATGGTGATCTGTCCTGTTAGCTGTGACTAAGGCAGAAATCATTTCTTCTCTAGTTAGATTGGCGTGCACCAGTCCTTTGGCTTTGCACACCTTGGCCAACTTTTTGTCAGCTTGCCATAATCTTCTGCTGACATCTTTGTCTGCTTTCCTTGACTAAACTAAACTAACAAAAAAAATAGAACTGTTGTGAAATGAAACTCCTAATGTTTACCTTGTGGCTGCCTGAGAGTACACCCAACTTTATTGACAACTGCCTACAGGCTACAGATGTTCAATTAATATCCACACCACTGTTCACCAATATGTGAGTTACCCAATCTAGGCCAGTAATCTAGGAGCCTCAATCATCTCCACTGACACTGGAGAGGGATGTTCACTTGTAATACAAATGGATACACATCATTTCCAGATGCATACCTCTCTGCATCCAGCACAATTTCCCTTAAGAGGACACAAAAGCACACTCAAACCAGGGCCTGGGTTTCTCTCTCTGTCTCTCCTGAGTTCCCCAGTAAGGCTCCCCACTGGCACAGCTGTAGGGTTAAGTCCTTAGCCAAGTGTCCAAGCCAAGTCCTCCAACACCCTCTCAGTCAAACAAGTGCTTTGTATCCCTGTTCCAATTAGCTAGCACACACACTCTTTGAGATTTAAGTTTCACACATACATACATACCTGGGAAAGGCTGGCACAGATTACCCGCTCTACCAACTTTGCACAGACTATACAGTAGATTCACTGCCACTAGTCAGTTACTATAAGGCTCTTAAAAGGGTATCCAGTTATACTGAGTGAAGTTAATACAAATTGTAATGTTGACCAAACAGCCAGGCTTCAGGAGTGGCCACAGTGCCACTAATAGATATAAGTACTCTCAAAGGTTAAAATAATTACTAAAGGACTAGCCACAATGAAAAGTTTAAATATATTTAACAATGCATAATAAAAGAACATTAAAATATGAAATATCTGTTTACAGTAAACACCAGGGTTTCAACCACAGGAAATATTAAAATAACACAGATGGATAGATTCACAGAAATACAAAAATACAGTGCTTAACTAATCTCACTATACTTTCCTGACTAATCTACAGATTTCCTATTCCCTAGTTTACTTACTAGGGCAAGGCAAGATGAAGTAGGTGAGAGATCCTTCTATGTCAGGTTCCAAGAAACAGACTGCTCCTGAGACTTTAGTCTCCTCTCATATTAAAACATTATTTCTGTGCAGAATGACATCACATACATCTGGCCATCTGACTTCTGGTTCCTATGCAACCCGCCACTGCTAGAATCTGTCAGGATTTATCACATAGGTGTCAATAATACACATACAGAGAGCCTTGCTAAGATCTGCTGCAGATCCTGAAAGTCATAAAACAATTTCAAACCTCCACCCTTTCAGAGTAGCAATTGGTTCATCCTAGTGACAATGCATGAAGCTTCCTAGTACAGACTTTTTGTGTCTGGCTGCATTCAAAACCATGAGATAATATATTTGTGGCCTAAGCCCAGTAATTTAATTTCTTACTATTTCTCAAAGTCACGTGGATTGAGATTAATCTCTTCTCTTCCAATATCCTCTGTTACAATATGTACATTTAAACAGTTACAATAATGCATGTACATTTTTTTGCTGCCCAGCAGAGCACACTGTTGATGCATGTTTTTACACAAGCAGCTTTACAAATACATTTTTCACCACAATGATCTGTACAAATCAGTTTTATATACAAATAACATATAATTCTTTACAAAACTCCAGCTAACTGTGCTGGCATATGTTACACATCCACTGCCCTACTTCTCCTGGCATAGCTGGCAGTACCTCCTGTTATCACAGGGCGTTAGCTCTCTACACCACCAGAGTGGCTATGATGTCATAACTTTTGTTGTGACTTTGTTTTTTTTTGTACTTGCACATGTTACACATTATCAAATCCTGCACTAGACACATTGGATTTTTTATATGACTGATTTTAATCTGATTATTACAAACTATTTCTACAGAATCACTAATACAGAATGCTAAGAAATGAACATCTCACATTTGCTGTTTAAAATTTGTACTCATTATAACCCTATTTATTTATTATTTATTCGTATGGTAGAAGGACTAGTCCAGAGCCCTTTTCAGCCATGACCAAGGTCAAACGGCAGAGACATATGAGATAACAATGCAGTTTAACTTAAATATTATTGAAGTAAAACAACAGAAGCTACAAGTAAGTGTTAAGATGCAAACAAGCTGTTGAGATATATGCAAGTAAGAGATCTTAACCAATCAAACAGAGACTGTTTTCCTACAATTGACTATGCTGTGCAGATTTGATGAAGGGGTACATAATGAATGAGTATTATACATAGTAAATATCACAGCTATTACTACTACAACCTGCAAATTGCAAGATTATAGGTTCGTAGGTTCATAGGAGGTTACTAGTCTAGCAGCCCTAGAGCCTTTATAAGCCTAGCCATGTTAATCCCAGATTGCCCCAATTCTCTTTGGTTAGATGGATGTACTTTACAGATCAGCACCAACTAGCCCTGTCCATGAGGAACATAGATGCCACCCCTGGGGTGAATTTATGGTTACCCATCCATTTGTCCAGGTTGCGAGAAGCTCTGCTTCACACGAATTGGAAGTTTATTCCAGAGTAGCAGCAATCTCTGGGAAACATATTTGTCTCTCCAGCATGTTCTGTTAATGTCACTGCCAAGGTTGAGATTCGTAGACAAGTGACTCTAATGCCATTTGATTTGCGGATGTGCAGCATTTCCATCAGGTCGGAGTCAGAGACTGCCCTGTAGGCCAAGCACAACTCACCCCTCAGTGGTCTATGTGATACAGATTACAGTGACAAGTCTTTCAGTCTATCCATGTAGGTCATGGTTTGGAGGCCCCGTATCTTAGTGAGAATCCTCTGTGGTCTCTCCAGGTGCTGTAGGTGCCTGGTGAGATATATGCAGAAGGGAGCATTGTGCTCTATTAATTGTCTGATCAGGTTTGAATAAAATGGGGTTATAACATCCTTAGGCCTGATTGCGATGCCTTTATATATGAGATGCGCAGTGCAGAAGGTATTTCTTACCACCGTGGAAACCTGGTGGTCAAAGTTCAGATTACTATAGACTGTTTCCAGATCATGCACCACTGGGTTTGAGCTTAGAGGGGTGCTATCAATATTGTAATTAGTGGGGAATTCCGCTTTGTGAAATGGAATAATAGTGCACTTTTTTGCACTTAGTTTTAGACCATGACTTTGGTACCAGTCATTTGTTTGTGTTAGCCCCTCCTGTAATATGTCAATATCATTGGTGATTCAATGTTTGTGTCTAGTTTACAATCCTCAGCAAACTTAGTAAGCCAAAGGCTGTCTACCTTAGCTTGGACTAAGAAATAGATTCCAAATAGTAAATGCCCCAGTACAAATCCTTGCGGTATGCAACTGGTGACGGGTCTACTGGTAGAGGTGGAGTCACCAGCTTTGACAGTATGTGTTCTGTTGGTGAGCAAATTAGCTACCCATCTAGTGATGTAAGGGTTAAGACCTAGGAGAGTTTTTTTTAAGATACCTGAGTGGGGAAAACACTTTGGCTATGTCCAGATAGGTGATATGCACTGTCTTATCTTCATTCAGGGCTTTGGTGACTTTTTCAAAGAACTCTACCAGGTTCAATAAACACAATCTATCCTTAATGAAGCCAAACTGGGTTGGGCCTAAAGTTTGAAGATCAACTATGTCCTTGTTAATAAGGTCCATGATGTTTGTTTCATGGCCTTGTAGATGAGGCTGGTTAGACATATGGGTCTGTAGTTCCCAGGGTCAGTTGATGGCCCTCTTTTATGCAAGAGGATTACTGTTGCTGTTCTCCATTCTGCTGGTATAAAGCTGGTTCTCAGGTTATGGTTAAAGAGAATGCCAAGTGGTTCAGACTGCTTAATAAGCAACCTGGGATGTTATCTGGTCTCATTGGGGCCATGTTTTTGGCCATGGAGAGTGCAGATATGACTTGAGCACTAGCGATAGTAGACAGACAATTGGTGTCAGGTATGCTTTGGGGTATTGTTGGTGGGTATAGGGGGGTGAAGTTTGCACCAAATCTGTCAGCTAGCAGGTTGGCAATTTCCTCCAGTATTGTGTGAGTGGTACCATCTACTACCAAATCAGCACATAGCTGGGCACTCCCTTTTAGATTTCAGACATAATTAAACAATGCCTTATGATTGTCCTTGGCTATGGATGCTATTTTAGTTTCATATTTAGCTTTAGATGACTTTACAAGACTTTTGATTTGCTTGTTCAATATGTGGGGAGAATTCTTCCTCTGCAGAGGAAGTTGCCTCTTGTTCTTGGACATTACTTTCTTTGTTTTGTTATACAATCTGTTTATGCTAGATGTCTACCAAGGTTGCTTGTTTTTTTGGGAGGGCCTGATTTTAATCTGTCAGGTACAGCTGAGTCTATACAGTTGCTAATGTGGTTGTACAGGCCATTTGTGTACATCTCTGCATAGGAGTTATTATTGTCTGTGACTGTATTGTGTATCCATAACTTAGTAGGCGGTAGTTTGCTTTGGAGAAGTTCAACATTTTTTTCCTACTTTGGGGGTGTGGGGTCCAATAGTTACTTAGAATAAGACTGATTTATGGTCCGACCTTACCATGGAGAGCATCACACAGGGAGCAGTGCAGTGACCATACATGTTAGTGAGTACTATGTCAATGATATTAGAGCCCCTTGTGGGGATGCAGACTATCTGTTCCAGAGCATTTGCACTGTCAAAGTCCATAAGCCTCTGAATGAGCATGTTTGAAATTTCCCATGACTAAGGTGTTGGGCTGAATGGCAAATGACTGCAGAAAGTCCAGGTAGGTGGTGTGCTTCTCCTGGTTCATGGAGGGGGACCTATAGCTAGCGATGATGTGGTGGGGTGTTTTGTCTATAGTTAATTGGGCATGCAGTAGTTTGAGAGAGTCATACTGTTTGATCAGTCTGGAGGTGTACATGGTTTTAATGAAGATGGGTAACTTTGGTTCTTTCATGTTCATTCTGATGACTGAATGTGTGGAAGGCATTGTAGCTTTGCACAGCTGGGGTGCTCTATGTGGCCTTGAACCATATTTCAGTGACTGCACAGACATCAGCTTTTTCCAAGGTGTGGCGTGTTCCAGGAGTGCAGTTTCATGTTTGGACCCTTAGCATTAAGAACCTTGAGTTTGTCTCAAGTGGATTTTGCTATGTCAGAAATGTTGTTACTTTGACATTGCATAAGAAAGAGGCAAGCACCTTAGTCAGTGTCCAAAAGCCTAGGGGAGAAAGGTGCAGACAATCTGTGGCAAAGCAATGTGGCTTGTTGGCCATGTCTTCTCAGGCTGACAAAAACTGGATCCCCCTGGAATGACACCAGAAGCTAAGCCAATTGTTAAAGTCAATCATTTTTTATTTATATTGTGGCATCATCTTGGATGAAGGTAGAATGCTGCTTAGGGCTAGGGTTGTACCTCACTGGGATACAATCTGAGAGTTCAGTCATGTCTCTCATCATATAGTCCAGGGAGGTACCTCTAAAATCATTCACCCCAACTTGGACTATGACAGAGTCATAATGGTACTTGTTGTTAAGTGACCTGAGTACATGTGTGATTTGAAGGATCTTGGCACCCAACAGGCAGCTGACCATGACCATCTCCTTGCCCACCTTGGTAAGGGGGACATCTGTATTTCTTACTATGGAGTCTACTATGACCAAGACATTAGGTTTTGAGGTGTTTTGCCTTAGGGGCTTATTTGGTGAGACATTGATATGTGCGTTGTTATATGCAGTGGTGTCTATATATGTTTAGGTGTGTGCAGATAATTTGGCTTGGGAGGTCCCTGATATTTTAGTAGGCTTCTAGTGAGTACCTCTGTGTATGTAGGTTTATGTGTAGTGCCCTGAACGTGTTTGAGAGGTGAAGTGTGTGAGCTGGCAACCTGTCTGATGTCTTGTTTTTTCTTGTTTTTGCTACATGAGAGCAGACTGTTTCCAAATTGATAGTGCAGTTACATCTCTCACACATGGTATTTGCTTGTTTCAAGACTAAGTGGTTGTCAGTATACATGAAGCAATTACTACATTGCCTCAGGATGCCCAAGTCAATGAGGCTGGCAAAATGTTGGTAAAATGGCCACCAGTAATGGCAGGTTTGTACCATAGTATTGCTGGAGAGTGGGTAAGATAGATCAGGTTATGATGTAGGAGTAACAGAGGGGCTTATTATGTTGACAGTTTAGGGTGAGGAGCTGTGGTGATGCTTCTCAGTGTTCAATTGAGGTGCCTACAGAGCAACAGGGAACTTGGGAGGGTTCTACTGACAGATGTTTAGGGGAAAATGTGTTTCCAAGCATTTGCATTTGTACAGGGTAGCATTAACCTCAGCTGTGCGATACACAGATACATGTAAATATGAGGCTTAAACACAGGTGAAATTCAACAGTTTTAAGACAAACTACCAATGGGAAAGCTCCAAACTGAGCCTTTCTCCAGCAATCCCCAGCTCATATGGAACATGAGCTACACACTTCTGCCACAAGGGTGCAGGGAGGCCATCTCAATGTAAGATAGCTGGTGTAGAACACAGTGATACCAAACAGCCTAGATTCAGCAAGCCTGAATCTAGCCTATGCTATATAAATATAAGGCAGTAGTACAGAATTTCAAAGTGCAGAAAAAAAATGCAGACACAATCAGCAAAAATGAAGCAGCAATTCAAATAAATACAGTTAGCAAAGTGCAATACAGGATTTAAATATACTTATTTTTCAGTTGTTTGCAGTGGATGTCTTGGATTTCAGTTCAGATGCACTCCAGATCTCTGTCTAAAGTCACCAAACTCTGAGCAGCTCCAGTTAACCATTACTATGTCAACAAAGCAGAAGACTGCATGCGCCAGGACTACTTCAGAAGGAAGAAATTGTTTGATGTCCTGGACTTATTTACTGCCTTGCACTATATGCATGAAACTGACTTAACTGGCATTTCAACTGTCTTTTATACCTAAATGGTGTCTGATAGTAATATATCACTTTCCATGTTGACAACATTTTTTTAAAACACCATTTTTTAAACTTTTTTTTTATTAACATCTGCTTTAGCAAAGAACATCTAATACACATTAGACAGATACTAGAGGAACTCTCAACAATGCTACATACAGAAAAAGAAAAAGAAATGCCCTGTTGTTCCACTAATAAAAGTTATTACATTAGGTCTGTCAAGTTCCAGTCTCTTTGTGACAAGCTGACAGCTGTAGGAAAAGATTCTGGACAGTCTTAGAACTTAGTTTCTTTGCAATTCTTGCTCAAAGCATTTGTCCTGATATCCAGACACTAGATGGCACTCTTTGCACTTGTGTTCCACATAATAACTTTTTCAGAGCATGTATTTCATTCTCATAATTTGTTTTATTATTAGAGGAACTCGCGTTCTTTCTTCTAATATAGAATTCCTGCTTGTCTTTGACTTTCTGTATGCAACCTGACTGTGTGAAGTCTGGCTTTTATGGTGGAACTCTGTAAACTTTCAGAAATACAGCTAAGTTGAAGTTATGGAGAATACAGTGTCAAGCTTTTTTTTTTCTACCACTGATTTAGAAATATGTTGGTAAAACATAATGCATAGAATGTTAGTCACTTCATCAGGTGGAAAAGATAGTCTCCCATGGCTTTTCAAAACATGATACATGATGTGATTCTGCGGGAGAAAACATGCCTTTTACTTTAGACTTGAAGGCAGTTGTTGTGTCTTTCGGCTTTTCCCGGTTAGGGGTCACCACAGTGGAACTCCGGTCCGCTAATGATTGGTAGTAGATTTTTACGTAACGAGTTGCCAGCCCTGACAGACAACCTTCAATGAAGGTACGCCCATTCACGCATGTCCCCCACACAGAAGACGCTCTAGCTAAGAATCGAACAGGACAACGTCTTACTGTGAGGTGATAATGCTAGTGCAGAGCCACCACCGCAGCTACTTTAGACTTGAAGGCAGTAAGAGTGGTAAAATATACATAGCTGTTGAATGCACAAATTTGTTTTGGTGGGGGCTGTGTATTCACATTCCTTTTGTCAAAATGTAAACACACAGCTGAATCCCTACTCATAGAGGCAGTTACTGTGCACTCTAACTCAGACTTAAGGATACAACTTACAGATTATGTAGTTCTAAGCCTCTGCAGATAGGGTTTATAATGTAATACTGTAAATTTTTTGAAAGTTTCTATGACTTATAAATCTGACCCCTTTTAAGAATGTTTGGAAGCTACTGTTCACTTTGCATTAAAAGATATTTTCCCCTAGCAAGTCAAGCATAATCTAGAGACCAGGGACTATTGGGGTGCATGGAGAATTAATTGCCCATGGCCTGGAGAAATAGAATAAGCTTTAAAACATGTACATGCCCCACAGATATGTAAGTCTTGGCTACAGCAGATGTTTCTCAGTGAATCTGCATATTTATGCCCTTTTGTTGCCTTCTTTACAAACACATTGCCTGTGCTGTATCACAGCAAACCAGGTTGTTTCCTCCCTCAGGGATGGGTGAGCAAGCCTTGGCCACTTACCTCTACTATTTCCAGTCTGCTCCTCTATCTTTAGATCACTAATTAATCCCACACCATCTGTAATACAGTCAAGGCTTTATCTATTTAGACCATAGAGCTGGCAACTTTGCCATGAAAAGTTTATTTAATAACACTCATAGTATCCACTATTTTCTGCTGCTAGCATAGTTTTCTGGCTATTCTTTAAAATCCAGAAATCCAGAAATTCGTGTTGCATCCATATGAAAAATGCACCGTTTTTCACCTGCTGATGAAAGGAGTTACATCTAAAGAAATTTTGCATGCAGTATGATGCAATGGATGCTGGAGCAATGAAAGTCACATTCATTAGTGTGCAGTGCTAAGCTGCTACCAGTTCAGGCAGGTGGGAGCTCAGTATAATGTCTCATCTGAAGGACAGCATTCTCAGGAGGGCAGTATCTCCTTATGTTGCTCTGCAGTATCAATAATGGAGACATTAATCCAAGCACCTAGGCAGACTAGAGGGAAGCCGTGGTGGTGCAGTGGTAGCATTGTTGCCTCACAGCAAGAAGTTCTCCTGTTCGATTCTTAGCTAGAGTGCCTTCCGTGTGGAGTCTGCATGTCCTCCCTGCAGTTGAGTGGTGTTCAAAAGGCATGTGTGAATGGGTGTGCCTTCGCTGAAGGTTGGGTGTCGGGCTGGCAACTAGGCACCATAAAAATCTACAGCCAATCATTAGTGGACCAGAGTTCCACTGTGGCAACCCCTAACCAGGAAAAGACAAACAACAACCTAGGTAGACTAGCGCACATGGCTTTCTGATCCCCTGGCACCAATGGTTATGTTCCACCTATTAAGTCACTGAGTATTTTTTCAGAACCCGTCTCTGAAATCATGGCACTACATACCTGCCAGCTCTAGTCCTACGGTACAGAATGATATCCTGCTGTGACCTGCTTCTGAGTGAATTGTTCCTCTTCAGTGTAAGACTGAAATTAAAATGCTATAATGTGGGTCACCTATACTAGAGTGGGGTTCAGAGGTAGACAGGAACCATCACGATTAGGCTGATATCAGATACACTACTTCCACAGCGTACACATATTAATTATACAAGCATACTGCAGTAGAACTGTCATGACCTTGGAAAGAAACAGCTCTGGTGTTTCAGAAACATTTATTTGATGTGGAGTTCAATCAATTATTCCTACAATATAAATGTTTTAAAAGGGCATTTTCAGAGATGGGGCCTATGTCATAGATCACCCACCCTGCTTTGTATTACATTAGAAATGTTTTTTTTTTTTGTGTGTTTTTTTTTTGTTTTTTTACTTTTAAGTAGGACAGTTTGCAAATCTTTGAGAAACTATTCCTACAAATACTTGAGAAGTCATAGGTAGAAGGTTTGAATGTCACTACTTACACTCTTTCTTTTATGACAGCACCTATACATGCAAACAGACAGGTTGCCAGACTACCTTATGTTCATCTGTGCATGGTTTATAGTTCAATGATAGTTTGAATATCTGCTTGTTTTTTTGAGGCAGAAATTTTTCCATCTAGTGCCTGTATTAACTTTATCTTTTACAAATATATTTTGTGCTGTTTGTCTTTTATTCTTCCTGCATTCTTCATTTGTCTTATTTATTTATGTGTTAACTAGTTACTGTACTGATCTACTGGAGCCTATTAGAGCCATTCATTGCAGTCTTACCTTTGTTTTTGTTTTATTTACTCTTTGTTGACTGGGCTAGTCCCACTACACCAGTGTCCTCTTTTCAGAAGAGGCTTGACATGGTATTCATATTGACTAGGAGAAATTTGGCCAGTGCACAGAGAAACTACTCTTTTTGATGTTAAGTATTGTGACATCTTGTACATCATGTTCTGCGGGTATTGTATGACCATTCGATTGCAATTCTGCTGTGCTATATTGTTTTGTAGCCCACTTATGTGTAAAATGAGTCTTTAGGTCAGTTCATTTATGCAATTATATAAGTAAATAAATGACTATTTCATGCACTGCATAGTTTCTACTTTTTTAAAATGCTGTCAGGTCTAGCTGTATCATTGATATTTTGCATTCTGAGGCAACAACACTTAATTTCTTGGTATTTTTCACATTGTTATCTACATGAAGTGACTGATGCTGACCATTTTGACATCTGATCTAAGATCTGAAATTAATAAAGTTGGTAATGAATTAACATCCAATTTATTCAGTAGCAGTGTAATAACAAAAATGGAGTGGCTTACATCAATAGCATAGCTCTCAACCTCTTAGTGCAAGAAATATATACAGAGTAAAAAATAATGGAGGGGACAAAGGTCTAAAATTAGGGACCTATATTAATATTACTCTTATAAAGTGAGAAAGTTACTAGGATAACAGGTTTTGCATTAACATACATTGTCTGGAGGATATGAAGCCTGAAACTCAGATGACTGTTATTATTTAGTGACTTCAATTCTCTGTGATTTGCCAGAAAACCACAAATTTTATGAGAAATGGCCACAGATTAGTCAAAAGTCTGGACATTATACACAAACCTGGACAGTTAAAGGTATGAAGAAGTCCTGTAAATATCTCAGCATAAATAACCACCGCATACTCTAGCCCTTGAAAGTCATCATATCAAGACTGCCTCAAAGACTTCTGCATGAACGTGCATGTATGTGAACAGAAAAGCAAACCTGCAAGGCAATACAGCAAAGAAAACAGGAACAAATCTGAAAATGATGAATGATCTACTGTTTGGATTTGTTGATGTGACAGAATTTACTGTTCAGCTGTCACCACAAGTCATGGACAATCTGTTAGATACAGGCAGTGTAGAATTTGTTTGCATAACACATGCTACGTTGGAATAGCTGGTCAAAGTTACTCCATATAATGTAGCCAGCACAATATGTAAAGGTTGGTGGTTGATGGCATCCTGCATCACCTACAAAAGTCAGTGAACAGCAATTACTGATGTTCATAGGTTCATAGGTTCATACTAGGCTATCTGCCCTAGGGCATTTATAAGCCTAGCCAGAGTATGTTTGGCTTTCGCCACCCATTTTAAATTAATTTTGCTATGCCTTTTTATGAGGTTAGTATACTGTGCCTCTGTTTAACAGTGACACAGAAGTGATAGCCGGGGTAAACCTACGATCTCCCATCCACTCATCAAGATTCCTCTTGAAGATATAACAAGAAAATGGAAATCCACTGTTCCTCCAAGTTATGAAGACTTCATATCTCTATTAAAGGAATCTGCACAGAAAGAAATAAAAGTCAAAGAAGAAAGAATTTTTCCCAGACGTTGGACAGACAATCCTTGGAATAAAATCTTAATACTTATAGACACATTACAAAAGGACAGAATTTCTTCTACATGAAATTGAAATGTCATAAACTTTACTGTATCATAATTTGTCTACAAACGAAAAAAATAAAAATTATTTAGCAAAAAAAAAAAAAAAGATTCCTCTTGAAGAGAGTCAATGTGGGACTCTGCCTAACCTGGACTGGGATTTTATTCCAGAGTGAAGGGAGCCTCTGGGTTATGAATCTGTCACTCCAGCATGTCCTATTTATTTCAGTGCTGAGGTTCAAGTCTCTCGAGCGCGTAGCTCGATGGGATTTGGATTTTCTGAGGTGCAGCATGTCCATTAATTCCGGGTTGGACATGGCTTTATACGTCAGGCACAGATCGCCTCTGAGCAGGCGGTATGCCACTGAGTAGAGCTGGAGTTTCTTTAACCGGGCAGCATATGGCATCTGTTTGAGCCCTTTGATCCTGTTGGTGAGGTACTTTGGGGTCTTTCCAGTTGCTGCAGGTGTCTGGTAAGGTACATCCCAAAAGGGGCATTGTACTCAATTATGGGCCTGATGAGGGATGAGTAAAGAGGCACGATGACCTCCCTGATCTAGATGTGAATCCCTTCATGATTAGGTGGGCTATATAAAATGTTTTTCTAACCACTTTGGCCACGTGGTTGTCAAATGAGAGATTGCTATCAACTTGGGTCCCCAGGTCCCTAATGACTTCTTCTGTACTTAATGGATTACCACCTATGTGGTAATTTGTGGGCACTTTGTTTTGCCAAAGGGATGACTATACACTTTTTGGCGTTTAGCTTGAGGCCATGGCTCTGGCACCAATTGTCTGTTTCTATGAGGCCCTTTTGGAGGATGCTTGTGTCGGCTGGAGAGTTGATTATGGCGCCCAGTTTGCAGTCATCTGCGAACTTGGTCAGCCACAGTCCTTCCATGTTGGCCTGTACCGCCGAGAAATATATAACGAACAAGAGAGGTCCCAGGACTGAGCCTTGTGGGACGCCACTTGTAACTGGTTTGGAGTCTGACATCGCTCCAGCAATTCTAACCATGAGGGTTCTGTCCTTGAGCCAGTTTGCAACCCATCTAGTGACATAGGGGTTTATATTTAAGCTGGTGAGCTTATCTATAATGCCCGAGTGGGGTATTGTATCAAAGGCTTTTGCGAGGTCCAGGTAGGCTGTGTGGACCACCTTCCCCTCATCAATGGCCTTGGTGACTGTTTCAAAGAAATCGACCAGGTTTAAGAGGTAGGATCTGCCCTTAACAAAGCCAAACTGGGTAGGATCCAGTGACTGTAGGTCCCCAATATCTTTATTTATGAGGTCCATGATGATCCTTTCCATAGCTTTGCAGACCAAGCTAGTCAGGCTTGTTGTTTGTACAAAACTCTCATATGAAGCAGGAAGCATGTTGGAATGACCTGTTTGTCAAATAAGGAACAGCTGCAACACAGTGCAGGATATGACCATATCCTATGTACTGCTATCACTGAAGTTGTGAAAATTGTCAATGACATGAAGTCTAAGGCGCCCATTTCCAAACCCTCTCCAGCTCAGATCATTAGGAGTCTACAAAAAGAATGTGGAAGACACTACACTCTACTCCTTTACTATGATATACTAACTCCATGGCACGTGGACACATGGAAAAAATTAACAACTTGCAAAGGTTTAAATAGATGGGCAAACTGCAATATAACAGCACAGTAAGAAATTTAGTTGAGGAAAGGTAATATGGGAAAATGGAGATAATGATCTACTATTTGTAAGTCAATCACGTGTGACATAATGTCCATGCATACTGTCTCAATGAAAGCCATGCAGGCTGTGCCAGACATTCATACCTTAAAACAGTATAATCATCCACAGCGCAGGTTATAACTTCCAGGTGTGAAGGAACCAGACATTCTTACCTTAAAACAGTATAATCATCCACAGTGCAGGTTACAACTTCCAGGTGTGAAGGAACCAGACATTCATACCTTAAAACAGTATAATCATCCACAGCAAAGGTTATGACTTCCAGGTGTGAAGGAACCAGACATTCATACCTTAAAACAGTATAATCATCCACAGCACAGGTTACAACTTCCAGGTGTGAAGGAACCAGACATTCATACCTTAAAACAATATAATCATCCACAGCGCAGGTTACAACTTCCAGGTGTGAAGGAACCAGACATTCATACCTTAAAACAGTATAATCATCCACGGCAAATGTTACAACTTCCAGGTGTGAAGGAACCAGTCATTCATACCTTAAAAAAGTATAATCATCCACAGCACAGGATACAACTTCCAGGTGTGAAGGAACCAGACATTCATACCTTAAAACAGTATAATCATCCACAACAAATGTTACAACTTCCAGGTGTAAAGGAACCAGACATTCATACCTTAAAACAGTATAATCATCCACAGCAAAGGTTATGGCTTCCAGGTGTGAAGGAACCAGACATTCATACCTTAAAACAGTATAATCATCCACAGCACAGGTTACAACTTCCAGGTGTGAAGGAACCAGACATTCATACCTTAAAACAGTATAATCATCCACAGTGCAGGTTACAACTTCCAGGTGTGAAGGAACCAGACATTCATACCTTAAAACAGCATAATCATCCACAGCACAAGTTACAACTTCCAGGTGTGAAGGAACCAGACATTCATACCTTAAAAAGTACAGTTTTGTACCTACCATAAATGTAGATGTTCGAAGATCCACATTGCTGCAGTCCTTACATTTGGGTAGTCCGCTGTCCTCGGTCGGCCCGAATATCAAAGTATAAGGCTGACGTCGGTCAAGGCGCATTTGACTGACATCAGGACGTCAGGGTACAAATGCGCATGACCGACGTCATATCCTCAGTCTTTTCTTGCCCCAGATGTCAGAAGACCCTAAAAATAAAGGTCAAAACCAAAAGACAGCAAACAACCAAACCACCACCCTTGCACTAACAATATGTACAATATATACAAAATACACAATATGTACAACCCAACCCACACAACCACCTCTAACTACAGAGGGGAAGGAGGGAGGGTAAATTGGACTGCAGCAATGTGGATCTTCGAACATCTACATTTATGGTAGGTACAAAACTGTACTATGTTCTTCATCTCACATTGCTGCAGTCCTTACATTTGGGTAGAATCCCAAAGCAGAGGCAAGGGAGGATGGCTAACTACAAGGAAGCAGGAGCTGCCAAGATGCCCTGCAAAACAGCAGTGGCAAAACCAGCCCTGGATTTAGAGTAAAGTGGCAGGTGATAATGCCTAGAGAAAGTATGCACTGAACTCCAAGTAGCTGCCTCCAAAATATCCTTGGTTGCCACTCCCCTCAAAAAAGCTGTTGAAGTGGCAGTAGCCCTAGTGGAATGAGGCCTAATCCCAGCTGGAATCTCCTTGCCATGATGGGAATAACAGAAAGCAATGCAAAACCCAATCCACTTAGAAATAGTTTGTTTTGACACAGGCTTGCCCTGAGAACTCAAAGCAAAAGAAACAAACAACTGCTGAGACTGCCTGAACCCTTTAGTTCTGTCCAAATAATATCGCAACTGCCTGTGTACATCTAAAGTGTGCAAAATCTTTTCCCCTTTATTTTGGGGATTTGCATAAAAAGTAGGCAAATGAATAGTTTGGTTTAAAGCCACACTAGAAACCACCTTAGGCATAAAGGAAGGATTAGTACGTAATGATACCCTATCCTTATGGAAAATCAAGAAAGGCTCAACCGCCATAAGGGCCTGCAATTCAGAAACCCTTCTTGCAGAGGTAATTGCCAACAAAAAAGCAGTCTTCCGTGACAAATATTTCAACTCAGAAGTAGCTGCAGGCTCAAAAGGTTGTAGAGTGAGTTTCTCCAACACAAAATTGAGATCCCAAGCAGGAGTAGGAGCTCTTCGTGGGGGTCTTATATTCTTTGCCCTCTAAGAAATTGCTTGAACAAAGGATGAGAAAACAATGGTGGGTCACAATCATAGTGAGCCAAAATTGCTGCAGCATGAACCTTAATAGAAGAGAAAGACAAACCTTTGTCCAGTAACTCAGTAAGATATTGAAGAGCCACACTCAAATTAGGCTCAGAAACATCAAAATCTTTTGCTGCACTCCAAAATAAAAATCTCTTCCATTTATCTGCGTACACTTTCCTTGTACTAGGCCTTCTAGCTTCCAAAATCACATTCAAAACTTGTTGTGGAAGTTGAGGCCCTCTATGGTTCAAAACAGAATATGCCAGGCTGTTAGGTGAAGAGAATGAAGTTTGACATTGAGCAAATGGCTGTCCTCCTGTGACAACAGGTGTGGAATCGAAGGCAAAGGCCATGGAGGCTTCCGTACCAGACTTCTCAGTAATGGGTACCAGTGCTGTCGAGGCCAATCTGGAGCTATTAAAATCATCCTTGGCTTGTCCTGTCTGACCTTTAGAAGTACCTTTGGGAGGAGAGGCAGAGGTGGAAAGGCATACACATGAAGATTGCTCCAATTGAAAGAAAGAGCATCCACTTTCCAAGCTGTGGGATGAAACCTTTTGTGCAAAACTTTGGCAGCTGATGGTTTAGTGGAGAAGCGAACAGATCTATGTCTGGAGTTCCCCATGACACTGTCAATTTCTGAAACACATGAGGATCCAATTTCCACTCGTGGGGATCCATAATTGCCTGCTCAACACATCTGCTAAGGAGTTCTGTGCTCCTGGCAGAAACCTTGCCTGAAGATTGAGTTGTAAACTGAGAGCAGTCTCCCACAAAATCATTGCTTGCCTGCATAGAGGATAAGAATGCGTTCCCCTTGCTTGTTGATGTACCACATGACAGTTGTGTTGTCTGTTAGAATCAACACCTGCCCTGGAAGAAGTAAATCCTTGAAAGCTATTAATGCAAACTGGACTGCTAACATCTCCTTTAGATTGATATGTAGATGTTGTAGTCTGGCAGGCCACTTGTCTTGTATCCACTTTCCATTTAGATGAGCTCCCCAAGCTTTGTCTGAGGCATCTGTCGTTAAAATCTGACTCGCCTCTGGCCGGGTCACAGAGAGTCCCTTGTTTAGGTGACATTACTGAGCCCACCACAAAAATTCCTTTTGAATGCAAGGTATTATTTGAATGACAGTGTCTAGATCCTGGCAGTGCTGTGCCCATACATTTTTGAGATACCATTGTAGCTTCCTCATATGCAGTTTGGCATTGGGAAGCACCAGAATACAAGATGCCATGAACCCTAAGGCTTGAAGGACTGTCCTTGCAGTCAGCCCGGACTGATGAGATAGCTGATGGAAGTAAAGGGATAGACTCTTTTGTTTGTCCGGGGTTAAAAAGGCCATCTGGGATGCTGTATTCAGTCTCACACCCAGAAAGCACATGTCTTGAGAGGGTACTAGACTGGACTTTATTTCGTTCACAGAATACCCTAGGCATCTTAGCACTGCTATCACATATTCCAAATGACGAAGGAGCTCTTCTCTTCCTTGAGCCAGAATCAGGCAGTCGTCCAAATAAGGATAGATCTGTATTCCTTTCAGCCTGAAGAAAGCTATCACTGGAGCCAGAACTTTTGTGAATACTCTGGGCAGTAGATAAGCCAAAGGGCAATGCAGAGAACTGATAGTGAAAAGTCCCAGCTCGAAAACGCAGATACTTCCTGCAACTTAGCCTGATAGGAACATGAAGGTAAGCCTCCTTGAGATCCAAAGTTACCATCCAATGATCCTTGCCCAGCAGAGGCAAAAGCTGTTGTAACGTCAACATTTTGAACTTGGGAATGTCCAGATAAGTGTTGAGGATAGATAGATCCAAAATTGGTCTCCACGTGTTCCCCTTCTTTGGTACTAGGAACAGGCGAGAATAAAATCCTAGGCCCACTTCTGGCATAGGGACCGGCTGTATGGCCCCTAGTTGAAGTAACAGAGAAATTTGCTTGTGAGCCTCTATTCTTTGTTGAGGAGGAACGTCTGGCATGCCCTGAAAGGAGGCAAGGTATGGAAATAAAACCTGTAACCTTGATGTATGATATCCAATACCCATTTGTCTTGGGTAATTAAACTCCAATTTTCTTTGAAAAGTGCCAACCTTCCTCCCAAAGGTGCTGCCAGACGAGAAGGCTCTGGCAGCTGAAAAGGTAGGTCATTGGGTCTGTTTACGAAAGGACTGACCCCTGCCCTCACCTGAAGACTGTGCAGGAGAACTCCCTGTTCTAGGCCTGAAAGAGCTCTGAGCTCTGCCCCTACCACGTCTAGATCTACTCCTAGACTGGGAATCATAAGAAGGATACGTCCACCCTTTAGCAGGCCAATTTCTGCTAAACTTTGGAGGCTGAACCTGCAAAAAATCTTTAACAGTCTGCATAGACTTAGCCTTGTCTTCCATTTTCTTTAAAACTGCCTCAACAGGAGGACCAAACAACACATCAGATTGTAAAGGAGCATCTAAAATCCTTGTTTTAACATGTTCAGACAAATTTTGATCCCTAAGCCAGGCGTGCCTGCGAAGAACTGACCCAGTGGCAGCCACCCTAGACGAGGCCTGTACAGCATCAAAACCACATTGCAAAGAATGCTTACCCACCTGTTCAGAAACATGTACTAAATCTTGCAACTCTTTACAATCAATACCTACTGCCAGAGCATCAACCTTAGACTTTAATTGTGAAAGGAGATAGTTCTGATATTTCAACATGTGAAACTGGCAATTCAAAGCCCTCATAGCAAGAGTGGAGGAAGTATAAACTTTCTTTCCCCATCTATCCAAGGCCCTAGCCTCTTTGTCTGCAGGAACCGGATTCTTAACAACAGAAGCCTTAACACCTTTAGGCCCCTGGCTAACAGTTTCTGGGTCTGCCCTAGGACTCTTAAAAAGATACTTATGAGCTTCAGGCACCCTGTAATACCTATCCGGCTTGACAGGAGCAGGAGGCAAAGAATCAGGAATAAGAGAAGCCTCTGTAAAAACATCTTCCACTACATCCAAAACAGGAGGTATAGCCAAAGGCCTATGCTGGGGTAAAAACAAAAATTCCCTAAGCCTTTTCCTGGAATCAGAGAAGTCCTGACCTTCCCACTTAAAATGCTCCCTCATGGAATGTAGAGTTTCTGAAAGAGAAAAATCCTCAGGAGGAGAAGCAGAAGGAGTAGAATCATCCACATCAGAATCAGAATAAGGAGAGTACTCCTGCAAGTCTTCAGCCAAAGACTCTGACACATCTGAAGCCTGCTCAAAACTCCCCAGCTCAGGGTCCACCCTAGGCCTCTTATCAGGAGGGGGCATAGAACCCCTAATCAAAGTAATCAAATCTTCTGCCATTTTAAGCATATGCTTCTTGGGCACAGTACCTGAAGAGCTAGGGGTAACACCTACTGAAGCTAAACCTGGCCTGCCCCTGGGAGAAGCCTTAGAAACAGAAGGAGAGGGCCTAGCCACCCTAGGAAGGGAGGGGAGAATAGTAACCTGAGAAGCCCCCTCAGCTTGACTTGCCTCCTGAGAGGCCACATCTTGTAATACTAAAGTCTCACCCTGGGAACACAAAGAAACCTCCGGTGGAGCCACCGGCTCCACCGACACCTCTAAAGAACCGGCGTCCGGTACAGACGGTTCTTCCAGCCTAGGCTTAACTGCTTTGTCCTTGCGCTTCTTCGAAGAAGCGGGCGTCGGAGCATCCGACGGCATTTTGTAATTGCACCGCTTCCCAAAGACTAACCTTGCACAATCCAACCTCCTCTTTATAGTGCGTTTATTAAATCTAGCACAAGAGCGACAGCCAACAACGTCGTGCTCAGGCCCTAAGCAAGGAATACACAAAGTATGATAATCTCTATGCGGTATCTGTTTCCCACAAGAAATGCAATTATTGACTTTTTCTGACATCCGTAAATCACTGAGGCAAGAAAAACTAAAATATTCTAACGGGTACTTAGCCAACTTTGAACTCGGTCTGAAACTTCGAAATCGAAAAATCTCAGAACGCCAACCGGCACTTGCAATGCTGCTTCTGCATCGGACCATGCGGCAAAAAAGACTGAGGATATGACGTCGGTCATGCGCATTTGTACCCTGACGTCCTGATGTCAGTCAAATGCGCCTTGACCGACGTCAGCCTTATACTTTGATATTCGGGCCGACCGAGGACAGCGGACTACCCAAATGTAAGGACTGCAGCAATGTGAGATGAAGAACATCAGTATAATCATCCACAGCACAGGTTACAACTTCCAGGTGTGAAGGAACCAGACATTCATACCTTAAAACAGTATAATCATCCACAGTAAAGGTTACAACTTCCAGGTGTGAAGGAACCAGACATTCATACCTTAAACAGGATAATCATCCACAGCGCAGGTTACAACTTCCAGGTGTGAAGGAAATAGAGATGCAGATTTGTAACCTGACAGCTCATGTTATTCTTCTGAAGTCTGGAAACTTCACCACTGATGACATTGTGATCCAGCTGATGACAGCCAAGAAAATAGAATGGACCTACACTGCTTCTGTATGTACATAAGAGATGATACCCCCAGGGGTCTGTCTGCCTGTAAATAGCTATATTTATGGGTGGATCCAGTGTGTAAAATGCCCTCATTAGGGATGGCAGGTTAGTTAGCTAACTTACTCAGGTTCAAACCCTGTACCTTGGCTACAAGAGACAAGAGCCTTAATTTGCTACACCAACTACCAGACTGCTCACTAAGTCATCAGAGTTGATTGACATGCTCTGAAATGGGTAATTTCATATTTTATTGGTTCATCCATGTTGTTTAACTGCTTAATGGAAAAAAAATCTTCAAAACTACAGAGGTCCATTTTCAATAAGTGTCAAGTTTCAATGCATCTTCAGTGAATGTAAGTTTAAGTGCATTTTCGAGGAATGTGAGCTTCAAGGAAAGAAGTTTATTGTTACTCATGTCGTCTGTTTTCAATGTGAGATTGTTTTATTTAGCAAGTGGCTATTAGTGTTTATGCTGCAGAGTTAGAAAGCAGTGTTGGTAGACCAACAGGTAGCGTACTTCCTTTGGCGTAGATGACTGGGAGTTCTACTCACACTCCCTGTAGGCAGATGCTGCTACTGCAGTGCACTGTAATGAGGGAAGGTGGTGTTACTCTCTTAAACCGAGGCACCATCTCTGTGTTAATGGTAGGTGCTGTGAGATCTTTTACATCTACCTGAGCTATCAAAAAGAGTAGGGGAAGCTCCACAGTGCCCTGGCCAAATTCCCTTTAATAATATATGTACCGGGTATATATTATCTATTTAAAGCTTCAAAATTTTGAACTTCATATGTTCGACAAGATATGAGCGAAACTTGAAACCATGAATATATAACAAAACAGTAAAAAAAAAAAAAACTTATCTTAACACTCTGGGCAGGGGAGGCAAGCCTGCCTGCACCCCCACACCCCCCTACTTAAATATACCAACTCCGAGACTGCAGTGCAAAAAAGGGAAATTTTCCCATTCTGCATGTACGGAGCCATTGCCTTTCACCTTCAAACTTTTCAAAGTTCGATCATATGGTGTCGACCATATGACATTTGAACTTTGAAACATTCGGCAATTTAATAGGGACCCTATATACCATCAAGGGTCTCCCCTGAAAAGACACTACTAGCCTAGTGGGACTAACATTGATAACAAAGGATATTTAAATTAAAAGTTTTAAATTAATTCCATATCTCTGCCTGCTTTCCTAAATGTGTTGTCCTTTGGACTGAGATCTTAAACCAAGGCCTCATCCCTGTGTTAATGATAGGTGCTGTGAGATCTTTTACATTCACTAGAGCTATCAAAAATAGTAGGGGGAAGTTCCTCAATGCCCTGGCCAAATTTCCCCTAGTGGCATAAATACCAGAAATAGTCTGCCCTGTAAAAATGCTATTAACCTAGTGGGACTCACCTGGTCAACAAAGGATATTTAAATTAAAAGTTTTAAATTAAATCCATACCTTTGCCTCCATTTCCAAAGTAAAAAAGCAAATAGTATGTACACTGGCAGTTTCGAGCAGTGTTTATGTTAAATGGGGAAGAGAAACAAGTAATGAGATACCAGAAATGCTGTGTGTGTGCTGGGGGGTCCATTCCCCTGGTTAGAGCCCCATAGCTGGCTGCATATAATTATATTGGTTTAGATGCATGAAATCGCAGACAACCATGACTGTGATCTATAGCTAGAATATATATTTTTTCAGTTTTGATAAATAGCTGCTATCTGTTTAATGAAGGTGTTCTTTCTCACCTGTGTATATAAAGCCTACTTGCCTCTAAGGGTATTTGGAAAGTAAGGTACTTGTAAAATAGTATGGCATTTTATCAGTCTCCCAACTGAACATAAAAAAAGAAATAGCATTCAAACTCCTTGGGAAAATGACATTGTTTCTACATTACAGAATGCACAAGGGGAAGCAAACAATATATACAGTTTGCATTGTCTTAGTAGTAATCGCTGGTTCTTTAATTCAGAAAGAGTTCAATAATGCAGGAGTCTTCTAGAGAGAGTACTACAGGGACAATCACCTTCACAACTGGAGAGGATATCCACCATGTCTGGTGAAAGGGAATTATTTTGTGCTCTCTTCTTGGTAAACAGGTCTGCTTAAGCAACAGTGGAATTTGTAAGGCCTATCATGTTCATCTATGTTGCATTATGCTGTGATGCCTGTGCACTGGCCCAGTAATCAAGGAGCCTCAATCCTCACCATTAATATCAGTGAGGGGCATCCACATTGAGAAGGATAACAAATACACACACAGTAAAGTACAATTTCCCTTAAAGACACACAGAGATCATAGTCAGTCTGGGCCTGATTTCTTCCTTTCTCTCCAGATCCCCAGTAAGACTCCCCACTGGCACAGCTATGGGGTACAGATCTCAGCCTAATGGTCAAGCTAAAACCTCCAGCACCCTCTGTGTCCAACCACTGCTTGATGTCCCTGCCCGAGTAGCTCACACACACACACACACACACACACACACACACACACACACACACACACACACACACACACACACACACACACACACACACTTTAAGATATGAGTTATATACAAACACACAGACACTCCTGGGGAAGGCTGGTACAAGTTCTCCAGCTATGCCTCTTCCTGACAATCTATAAGGTAGTACCAGCTGCCACCAACCACTAATATCAGCTACTAAACGGCCTTTACCAAAGGGTGTCCAATTATTACTGTGCAATATTATTAACCAAATAGTAAGTGTGACTGAGCAGCAAGACTATTGGAGTGGCTTTGTACAGTATCACTATATACATGAAATGTACTCTAGAGCTTAAATTTTCTCTACATAAAACAGCCACAGTTGAAAGGTTTAAAAGTATTTAATAATAAATAATAAAATCACAAGACAATACCTCTTACTACACAGTGCTAGTCAACAGTTCAGATATCACAGGGAAATGCTTAAAATAATACTGTAGAATAGTTCTGACATCTTCTTCTTCTTTTCCTGGTTAGGGGTCGCCACAGTGGATCATCTGTCTGCTCATGATTGGCAGTGGAGTTTTACAGTGTTGAGTTGCCAGCCCGACACCCAACCTTCCACAGAAGGCACACACATGCACACACTCACACCTAGGGCCAATTTTAGAGTGTCCAATCCACCTACTGCATTTCTTTGGGATGTGGGAGGAAACTGGAGCACCCGGAGGAAACCCATGCAACCACAGGGAGGACATGCAGACTCCGCACAGAAAGCACCCCAGCCGAGAATCGAACCAGAGAACCTCTTGCTGTGAGGCGGCAATGCTAACTGCTGTACCACCGTTGCTGCCCTTGAATAGTTCTGACATAAATATAGAAAACAGCTAGACTAAACTTACTATTTTCTATCTTTTCCTAAGAGCAATCACAGTTCTAAATAAACTTACATATAGAGAAAAGCAGAGTACTGGTGAGTTGTTGTTAGCTTTAGACAAAATCCAAAATGCTCTCTCTCTCTCTGAGACAGTCTTTTAAATTGATAATACATCACTGTTGACTCATTTTGGATTACAGCATTCTTCTCTGGTTCCCAGGCTAACAGAAACTCAGAGTTTAACATATCTTTGATCTTGCACCTGGTCAGGAAACCACAGCAATTAAAGACATTATATATGTAAAATCTAGCAATTAACTCTGGTATTAAAACAATAGAAATAATCTGCTGGTCCAGACATCATGTCTCTGAGTTTAAGATCAAACAGTCATACAATGCTTGACTTATCAGCTTTCTTCCAGCAAAGTGCACTGTTGTTACATTTTTGATGTTCAACATTTAACACAATTTTCTTACATTTAACAGAACAATCATGTGGCTTATATTAATATTTATAAATGACAGAATTATCTACAAAATTCTATGTAGCTAGGCTGGTGGCCTTCAAATATCTTCACCCCCTCCCTGGAGAACTCAAGCTAGTTTTTGAAGTGACACTTGAGAAATGTTGCTTGAGAGGGTTAGTTCTGTCTGAGTATACCTTACCCCATTCCCTGTCTTGAGATCCCATCTGCATTGGCATTCCCAATCCCACTACAGTGCTGCACTGACATATCATATGCTTGCAACCCTAGGCTCCATCTTAGCAACTTGGCATTTTGCTGGCTGGCTTGGTGCAACCATGTTAGGGGATTGTGATCCGTAACTACAGTGAATTTTCTTCCATACAGTAAGGCTGAAGTTTCTGCAGTGCCCACACTATTGCTAGACATTCCTTTTCTACAGCTGCATAGCATTCCCCACTGGGTTGGAGCCTACAACTAAGATAAACCACTGAGTGGTCTTCTCCCTCTGAATAAATCTGGCTAAGTACAGCCCCCACCCCATGGTTCGAAGCATCCACCTGCACAACAAGTTCTTTGCTGTAATCTGGACTGGCTAACACACTGGGTCCTCCCAACGCTTCTTTAAGCTTCTGGAATGCTTGCTTACATGCTGGGGTCCACACTACCTTATCTGGCCTGTTTTCCTTTTCAGGTCTGTGAGGGAGCAGCTATGGTACTATAACTAGAGACAAACTTTCTGTAGTACCCTGCTGTCCCTAACAATGTCCTCATCTGTTTTTTAAATTGATAATATATATCACTGCTGATTCATTTTAGATTACATCATTCTTCTTTGGTTCCCAGGCTAACAGAAACTCAGAGTTTAACATATCTTTGATCTTGCACCTGGTCAGGAAACCACAGCAATTAAATACATTATATATATAAAAATCTAGCAATTAACTCTGGTCTCAAAACAATAGAAAGAATCTGCTGGCCCAGATATCATGGCTCCAAGTTTGAGATCAAACAGTCATACAATGCTTGACTTATCACCTTTCTTCCAGCAGAGTGCACTGTTGTTACATTTTGGCATTCAACATTCAACACAATTTTCTTACATTTAAGAGAACATTTAAAAGAACAAGCCTGTGGCTTATATTAATATTTACAAATGACAGAATTATCTACAAAATTCTATCTAGCTAGGCTGGCAGCCTTCACATATGCATTCAACTTGATGTCAGTGGATTAGGCTTATCCATTTCATTCATTTGCTCCAGGTAATTAAATGCACTGTTGTTACATATATGCTCTGTATGGTCTGAGGTTCCTAGGTGAATACTAGGCTGACTGCTCTGAAGGGCCATTTTAAGCCTAGCCAATAACCCAAGGGTAAGAATCAAACTCTGTGCCTTGCGCCTATAAGGTGAAAAACATTAACTATTATGCCAAACCAGAGGGACACTGCTTCAAATGACACTGTGTCAGCTCCACATGCCTTCTGCCACTTGCGTACTTAAGTAGTTTTTGATTACTATTACCAGAGCTAGGTATTTCCTTGCTACATATTTTGGCAGCTTTGAATCAGTAAATCAGACTTTGAGATGTTTGGCTCAATATAACTATGTCAAGAATCTAAATGGCAATGCTCAGATCTGCTTTGAGCTAAAACAGAATGGCATTAAATATACTGATCCGAAGGATATTGCCAATATCCTGGCAGATCGATTCAGTGCCAACTTCACCCCCCTCTCACCCCCTAAATGGCCCATCTCAATACCGGAAGATTGCCAAATTCCAGTAATAACGGCCACACAGGTACAAAACACACTCTCTAAAGCCAAGAATACAGCATCCATGGGACCAGATGACATCCTGGGCTGTGTACTACATGAACTACAATATGAACTGGCACCTCACCTAAGTGTCATGTTTAATCATAGCCTCACCTCAGGTTTCGTGCCCACTGAGTGGTGCAGAGCTACAGTTATCCCAATCCACAAGGGGAGATCCACCTTGGATCCCGGAAACTACCGTCCCATCAGTCTGACAAGCCTTATCTGCAAGGCCATGGAGCGTATTATCATGGAACTTATAAACAATTGGCAACCTTCAAACACTGGACCCCACCCAGTTTGGGTTTGTGAAGGGCCGATCTTGTCTCCTGAACCTGATTGACTTCTTTGAATCAGTCTCCAGAGCCATGGATAAGGGTAAAGTGGTCCACACAGCCTATCTAGACCTTGCCAAGGCCTTTGACACCATCCCCCACTCTGGAATCATAGATAAACTTACTAAGTTGGGCATTAATCCCTATGTCACCCAATGGGTTGCTAAATGGCTTATTGATAGAACCCACACTGTAAAAGTAGCCGACTCCAAATCCAGCTCCAGACAAGTGACAAGTGGAGTACCTCAGGGTTCAGTCCTGGGGCCGCTCTTGTTTGGCATCTACTTCTCTGAAGTACAGGTCAACACTAAGGGACTCTGGCTAACAAAGTTTGCAGATGACTGTAAACTGCGAGCCATTATTGAATCCCCAAATGATGTGGATACTCTACAAAAGGGCCTTACAGAAACAGATGCTTGGTGCCAGAGCCATGGGCTCAAGCTCAATGCCAAGAAATGTATTGTTATCCCCTTTGGGAAAAAACATGTATCCATGAATTACCATATAGGTGGCAGTACACTAAACACAGAAAGTGTGATAAGAGACATAGGGACACTGGTGGACAGTGGTCTCACCTTCAATAACCACATCGCCACAACAGTCAGGAAATCCTTCTATGTGGCACACCTCATCACGAAGGGGGTTTCATCCAGAAAAAAGGAGGTCATTGTCCCACTGTATTCATCCCTCATTAGACCCATTATAGAATACAATGCCCCATTTGGTATGTACCTCTCAAGACATCTGCAACAACTGGAAAGGCCTCAGAAATACCTCATTAAAAGAATCACAGGCCTAAAACAGATGCTCTACGCTGACCGCCTTAAAAAACTCCAGCTATACTCTGTCGCATATCGTCTACTCAGAGGCGATCTCTGCTTAACATACAAGGCCATGTGAAACCCAGAGCTGTTGGACATGCTACACTTAAAGAAATCCCAATCCCTCAGAGCTACACGCTCCAGGGATCTAAACCTTGTCATCACAATAAACAAAACATGCTGGAGGGATAGGTTCCTGACCCAGAGACTCCCCAGACTCTGGAATAGATTGCCCATACATGTCAAGCAGAGTGCCTCTTTGGACCTCTTCAAGAGGAACCTTGACAATTGGATGGGAGAAAGGAAATTCACCCCAGGGATCACGTCAGTCGCCCTGCTAGACAGGGGTCCAGGAAAGTAAATAATGTGGGAAGAAATAGCCAGGGAATTGTTATGGCTAGGCTTGTATAGGCCCTAGGGCTGATAGCCTAGTACCAACCTATGAACCTATATAATGCACATCACTCATAATGTTTAACACTGTAACTGCTGCAATAACTGCTAATGTAAGCAGTGTGAGACTGTACAGCTCCATTCTACCCTTTACAACATTTTTTTGCAACGCAGATATATTGAGCCATATTATTTCACATCATTTAATCTCTTCCAGTCATTAACTGTGATTTTGACCCTTAGATCATTTGAGAAGAGCTTTGACTGATGATGTATTCTCATTGAAATTTAAGCCATCTTATGAGTGAACTCAGGAAGTTATATTAATCATACTGACACATGCTTATCATTTAAGTACATATTGTTTTTCATATTGCCAAAGGCAATATAAAAACTGATGGTATTGAGGTATGTAGCTACAGTTATATGATACTGTGAGCTTTCAGACTGCTAACAATATACTGAAAACAGGCATCGAATGTTCTTCTTACGAAATAAGAAAACCAGAAAGTCACCACATACACACACATACACACACACACACACACACACACACACACACACACACACACACACACACACACACACGTATATCAATTACATATACTTTTGAATACTCATTGTAAACTTTTTTTCTGTGTAAAAAAAGTGAATGGCCAAGTGATGAAAGGAGATACTGCCAGCCCAGCTACCTGGAATTTTATAAATAATTATGTGTAATTTGTGAATGTCAACATAATTCATATAAGTTGCTTGTGTTACAAATGTATTAGAACTGTATGTTATGTGTATATCAAACTAGGTTTCTATGGGCATGTGTGTTGAAAAGATATTTTAAAAAGTGCTTGTACTTAAAATGTAAACACAGCATATCCTGCTGGAAAAGAACAGAAATATACATTACACTATTGTAACTGTTTACATGTATATATTTTAACAGTGGAAACTAGAATACAGGAGGTTAACTTCAAGAAAATAGCTGAAATTAAATTACTTTATGGCTAGGCCATGAAAAGATGTTCTCTTTCAGTTTCAGTGCAGCAGTAGACACAATATATGTACTAGAGAAGTTTCTGTATTATCTTTAAATGTGGAGGAATGAAAATTGTTTTATTACCTCCATCATCTGCCAAAAGATCTGATGTGTATATATTTTCACAGGTAGATGCTAAATACTGCCAGATTCCAGCAGTGGGAGTCTTCACGTGGTAAAGAGTCAGATGACAAGAAATGATGTCATTCTGCAAGCTATCACAGCAGTAATATTTGAGATATCAATTTAAGAAGTCTCTTAGAGAGAGACTGCATTCTGTATTTTGTCTTGGACTTGACAAGATCCATTTACCATACATTTGCCTTGCTCTGATAAAGTAAATTAACTAGGGTATAGCAATTCTCTTAGATACAGTCAGAAATATAGCTACAATTAGTTTAGATATTTTTTCTTTATTTATTTGAGACTGTCTTGCAATGTTGTTTTATATATTTCCTGTGATTATGAACTCTGATTCTGATGTCACTGTAAAAAATATACTGAGTATTTTCTTGTTCTTTTATTATTTATCATTAAATATATTTAACCTTTTCCATTGTGGCTCATCATTGTAGAGCTATTTAAGCTCTGAGAGTACTTGCATATTTATTTGGTGACACTGTGGGTCATTCCTAATAGCCTTGCTCTTGGTCAAACTACCATTTGTATTAATAGTAACATTACACAGTAAGACTGGACACCCTTTGTTAAGGGCCTTAAAGTAGCTGATAAGAGGTTCTGGTGGCAGTGATAACTGCCTTATAGTCTGAGCAGAAGGGGGCATAGCTAGTAAACCTGTGCCAACCTTTCTCAGGTGTGTGTGTGTGTGTGTGTGTGTGTGTGTGTGTGTGTGTGTGTGTGTGTGTGTGTGTGTGTGTGTGTGTAAAACAAATCTCCAAGACTGTGTGTGTTAAGTTCTTGGGCAGGGACACAAAGCACTGGTTTTACAGAGAAAGAGAGAGAGAGAGAGTGTTGGAGGACTTGGCTTGGAACCCTGGCTAAAGACTCAACTTTATAGCTGTGTCAGTGGGGAGTCTTATTGGCGGGTCTTGAGAAAGAGGGAGAAACCAGCCCAGACTGACTGTGGTCTCTGTGTAGTCTTAAGGGAAATTGCACTTGATCCAGAGAACTGCATCAGGAAATACTGTGTGTGTACCTTGTCACCCTCCCAGTGTACATCCCCCACTGGTGCCAGTGATGAGGATTGAGGCTCCTTGATTACCATTCCAGTGGTGGGGTGTCACAGCTCATATGAGCAAGGATTCTTTTAAATAGGGCTTTTGCCAGAAGCCTTTTGTGTGGGATTGCATTGCAGCAGTTTAAGAGAATTTCACCTTATTCCTTTGTTCAGCAGTCTTGGAGTTAGTATTTGCAATTAGCAAGGGGTGTGAAGGGTGCACTGGTGCTTGCCCCCCTGCAAAAAAAAAAAAAAAACACTTTTTTTAAAAAGTTTTGATCACTTGATATTCACTCTAAAGTGATTGATCTTTGAATGTTTGATATTTCATGGGACATGCTGGACCTTACACTTACTAGACCAATGTGGCTTGGGCAGGGATTTTCTAAATACTCTAGTGTATGATAATTTAATATGGGTATATGTGCACTGTGGTATAGGTGAATGATGCTCACAGAATGCGTTTGTTTGTGAAAGTATGGCGTCACATTTCGCAAGGTACTTGTATCTCACAGAAATGGAGAGTATAAATTTAAGTTAAAATATTGTTGCGAGTGTGCATAGGAAATTCTTACCTTGGCTGAGTTTACCAAGCATTATGAGACTGACAACAGAGGGTGGGTTAGCTGGCCAATCTTCACATTTGGAAGAAGATTGTAACGTGTTAATAAAGACCAAGATAATATAATAGTGTTTTGGCTCCTGGATTTTAGTTAAATTAGTTCAAAGAAATTTAATAAATGAAATTGTAATAAATAATTAATTAATAATATTAATATATTTAATAATGAATGTAACCAGGCCTGAGCAATAAGTTAGCAGTAAATGGCAAATATTCTAGACCAGACTTGTATAAAGGATAAACATAAGAAGATAATAGTCCCCTGGATTCAAAAAATTCCATACAAGAATAAAATTATTCTTGCACAGAATGGTTCATGTGCATTTAGCACACCAGCGCACCTTGCATATTCACAAATGTGGGCTATTGTACTCCCTATATGGACACGAACCATGAATGATTGCAGGGGGCGTGTCCAAGTAGTGCACGGCACTTATTAAATCGATCTGTCATAATATTAGAGGTTTACTCTAATATTTTGCCACTGCGGTGGTGGTGCTGTGGTAGCGTTGTCGCCTCACAGTAAGATGTTGTCCTGTTCGATTCTCAGCTAGAGCGTCTTCTGTGTGGAGACATGCATGAATGGGCGTACCTTTATTGAAGGTTGTGCATCAGGGTCGGCAACTCAGCACGTAAAAATCTGCTGCCAATCATTAGCAGACCGGAATCCCGCTGTGGCGACCCCTAACCGGGAAAAGCCGAAAGACGCAACATCTCTAATATTTTGCCAGTTCAGTGTCTGTGGACACTGAAATGAAATAATGATCATTTCAGTGTCTGTGGACACTAAAATAAACATTGGCATGAAGAAAGCAATGCAGAGGGTGTATGACAGGTTTTGTGACACATCCCCTCATTGTCAAAGTGCTGTATGATATCTCTGCAACCTGCTAAAGCAGGAAATGTGTGCAAATGCACAAATAATGGGGGATAAATCTCTCAAAAAGGACAAAGCATGTATATTGCCCACTAAATGTAGAAAATTGATAGAAAACAGGTCATGCATTAGCATGAATTATGGAAGGGTACAAGTCTGAAAGCAAATGAATACCAATATTCCCTTATAGCAGTGAATGTTGACAAAGGCACAAATGATGGGCGGAATAAATAATAAATTAGGGACACGTCTGAAAAATTGCCCTCACACACTTAGAAAGTTGATAAAAAGCAGGATATGTATCAACAGGAGTCTCTGAAGGATAGAAGCCTGAAAGCCAAAAGAATGCCATTATTTCACAATTGCAGTCCACAATGAGTTGTCAAAACACCACAAGACTCACTTATATAACATCATAACAAAATAATAAGATATACTTTTTTCTAGCCTAAGGAATGTTTAAGAGTAGCTAAGTGGGTGTGCACTTTATGTCCCTTTATTTAGCATAGCTTAAACATCCCATAGGAGATAAATACAAATATACAGGTGAAAGTTCTAAGCTGAAATAGTGTAGTGGTTATAGTCCCGGCATTTCTATGCAGGCATTCGCAGTCTGAGTACTAAGACAGGTAACTTATTTTTCTACGAGAATCTGGTGTTAAAATAATTTTTGTAAACTTAAATTATGTAACAACTATTTTTTGTCAACCAGGGTAGTGTAGCAGGTCCAAAAGTGAGATGTCAGTCTAGAAAAGATGTGAAACCCCCATATAAACACAAGTGCCCCATGCAGTATAGTCACACTAGAATATAATCTAATAAAAGCACATAGGGGATGTCATGGAAGGTAAACATAAAATTACAATATGTCAGTAATGATGAATCAATCCCACAAACCTGATACTTTATAAAATGAAATGTGAGCAATGCTAAGTAGTGCTGATCTATGCTAAGCTGGTGTAAACATAGTTGAAATGTAAATGCCAAGTGATGAATAGCCCAGCTAAGCGGATTTGTGCATTGGTAAGCAGGGCTCAACATCTATCCCTTTAAGCACTGCCAACCTTAGCTAAGCGGGTTTGCCCGTTGATTAGCTTAGCATATTCAAAATGGTCCAATGATGGTAAAGGGTGGGAATTTGTCTCTATTTAAACCTTGCAGGTGGGAATACAGCCATAGCCAGTTGTAGCTCATCCTTGTAGGCACTATGGCTGGTGTAGGAGAGGGTTTGTGCTTCTGGGCGCAATGCTAGGCATTCAGGAGTCCAGGGTCATGGTTGGACTCCTAGTGAAAGGCCATGAGGTGAGACTGCTGCAGGGTCAATACCAGGGCTCCCAATACAAAGCAGAGGCCTGGGACTATCTCACATGTGATCTCATCAGTGCTACTGGCATCCCTTAAACTGGTGAGCTGGTCTGGCACCATTTTGCTGACCTCAAGCATAGGAAGAGAGAGCTCTTGGACCAGTGGACCCAAGATGGACAGGCATAGAATGTCCCAGAAGTCTGTAAGTATCAGTATCGATTAGTGTTTACCAAAGTCCAGCCTGTATATATGACTGATAGGTATGCATAAATGTTTCTTTATCTCCTCTACAGTTGCAGATGAGAGGGTTGTGAACATAGATGCCCATGCCAGCAGGTTGCTAAGGCTGCACTGGGATGCTGGTGAGTACAAATCTAGCTTGCAGTATTCAGGACAAATAAATAGAAAGGAGTAGAATGTGAACTCCCAGTAGGTTAAAATGTGTACTGTGTGTAATGAATAAATGAGACGTTAGCAGAGAAATACTGATGTACAGGATATTTATCAATAAAAGTGCCAGTACCTTTCAATAAAACTAAAAACCCCAGACTGTTGTGTTTACTTTGGTATGTGGCATTATGAATCTAAATGTGTACATGTTCTGGACAGCAACTCTGGCTCTGACAGCATGAATTAATTGAGGATCATCTGACAAAAAATGCGGAGCTGTAAAACAGTAGATCAACTATATGAAATGTTCCATGCACCAAGATCTGATCCCTGAATATTAATGTGTAATCTATTATATGTTTCCCCTACAACAGTGCCTTGTGTTAACCATTGTTTTCCAGATTGTAATATGTCAAAGTATTAATACACAGTACAAGAACTATCTGCCATGCATGACTGTCTGAATTACAAGGTCAGAGTTTCCAACCAAACAGTCACACAGAAAAGGGCAGTTTCTCATTAGCTCATTGTGTTGAAACAGTCTTTTTGTACTTTTTTGCACAAACAGGCACAGTTCGAATCCTGGGAGTGGTAGTAAGCTGTATGCATAATTTTACCCAAGAATATGTGAATATGTGTAGAAACAGTCAGGTAGTGTTAACAGAATTTTCTTCCACAGGTCTGCCATGTAAGGACATTTTTCTATTAGCTATAAGAAGGTTGTACTAATACACCATGTACAACACTTCCACTGTCCAACCCCAAGGCTGCAAATGACAGCAAGATAAATACATACACCATGATAAATGTCCCTCAAGTGTCACGCTTTCACGGCTAGTGGTCACCACTGCTAATACCCAGGGTGACAGAAATCCAGGTGGAGTATGGCAGTAGCACACACACAGCATGAGTGCAGGGTACCCCTGTCAGTGTCACATATGTAACCTTGAATATGTGTAGAAACTGTAAGGTAGTGTTAACAGAAATTTCCCCCACAGGACTGCCAGGTAAAGAAATGTTTCTATTAGCTGTAAGAAGGCTGTACGAATATACTGTGTACAACACTTCCACTGTCCAACCCCAAGGCTGCAAATGACAGCAAGGTACATACACCAAGCGGTTTCTTCCAGTAAATGTCCCTCAAGTGTCACTCTGTTACAGCTAGTTGTCACTGTTGCCAATCCCCAGGGTGACAGATAGAAATCCAGGCAGAGTATGGCAGTAGCACACACACAGCATGAGTGCAGGGCACCCCTATCAGTGTCACATATGCAACCTTGAATATGTGAATATGTATAGAAACAGTCAGGTAGTGTTAACAGATATTCCATGCACTGATCTACCAGGTAAGGAAATGCATGTATTAGCTTTAAGAAGGCTTTAGTAATACACTGTGTACAAACATTCCACTACCCAACCCCAGGCCATAGGTAGATGTAAAATGAGGTCATACCTGGAGAGTAATCAGTAGAGTAATGATCAGTACAGTTGTGAACAATCAAAGCCTATACCGTTGTTAATTGGCATCTCCCTATCTCCCCTACCCTATCTGCACCAATAATTCATACACAGAATCAATGGGTATGTTTTCTCCAAAACTACTCTTGGGGCATGTGTCCTATTGTTCTACAAATATTGAATTATTTGATTATTAATGTTCCCTGTTCAAATAATATAATCGGTGGCCTGTTGCTATCAATATAACCTGCATGCTGTTATGATGCCTACTGTTGTTTCATTTATGCATGTGTTCTGTTTGCTATGCAACTGTTTCGAATCTGTTGTTTTGGGTTAATTGGAACACCCATGCATTATATTAAAACTAATTTTAAACTGTTTTGTTCATGACAAACCAACATATTTTGTAAAACCTCAACACCATAGCACATCTGGGAAGGAAGATCCCGGTGGCTCTGTCTGTCCCACCTCATTAGGCCGTGCCACTGGGCCCCAGTATGTCTGGGACCCAACCTGGGACCTCCTTGTCCACTAGTCCTGCACCACCTTCGGGTGGAACTGCCTCATACATAGCTGTCCATTTCACACACGTGTCCACTGGGCACATGTAATCTGGTCCAATTGGCTTGACAACACATTACTGTTGTCCTTATCCCTCTATCAGGGGTTTGGGTGTCCAAATTCACCTCCAAATTCTGTAGAAATTCACAGCTGTTGCTGTAGAAGAAACGGACAGCTTGGACCTTCCCTACACCTGTCCTGCACATCCCTAGCTACCTTTCATACTGTACTTCCCTCTGAATGCCCTTTTTTCGCCACTTTCCTATTACCCCTTTTTCTTTTCTTTTAAAGAAATTAGCACGGGGGTAAGTGGGAATAAGTGGGTGTACGTGAAGCTACAATGGATCAACTGTAGCTTGGCATTGCTTACCATCGTGGAAACTGACACAAACCCAATTACAACTGCTTAAAAGTGCCTTAATCACTCTGTATCCATCAGACCTTGTTCTGCCCAGAAAAAAAAATTCAGCCCTACCAAGTCTCAAATCCACAATGCTGTGTTCTGCAATCACAACAACATACCACTGCACCGTGAAAATTTTTAATGCTTTAACAAACATATCATGCATTCTGGTCATTTAACATTAATTAAAAAAAAAACAGCAGTCCCAAGTCTTTGACCCTATACACTATAGTCAGAGCAATGTGCTTCTACACCATGTGAGATGTAAGTGCTAATGTCGCTTTTTCAAACATATCATGCAATAGAGGCATGCAACAATCGAGAGAAAGCTATGTGAAATCATGTAGGTGTTGTATATAGACATATATATATATATATATATATATATATATATATATATATATATATATATATATATATATATATATATATATATATATATATATATATATATATATATATATATACATATATGTCTGTTGAAACATATATATGAAATAGTAGATATATATTTATTTATTTATTTTATTTATTTTACATTTGTTGACCAGGTTAGTCCAACTGGATATATGTCCAGTTTCAGCAGAGGCCCGGGGAGAAAAGCTCCATTACAAAACTAGTAACATCAGATACATTACACATTTAAGGCTGGAGTACAAATTTTACATAGCCCGTTGGTAATCATATAATTTGCATTATTTAGAAGAAATAGTAACAAGTATTTATGAGGTAGAGACATATTTATATAATAGAAAGCTAGATGAACAGTGCTCTATAGTAGTTACTAAGAAAGGCTAAGTTAATACTGACATATTATAATACAGCTCATACTCTGAGGTATTGAGAAAGGTATACATTCAGCAGCAATAATGAGATCGGAATATGGAGAGTATAGCATAATATAGATATACATATATAAATATATAAAGGAAGGGAAATATGTATTTATATATATATATATATATATATAAAAATATAAATGTATGTATATAACATGCACTGCAGTCAGACCTCAGAATCATCCCTCTTAATCTCTTCATGCAAGAAACCTGTACAAAGGCTGTAAAATAGGGGGGGGCACATATAGGGACATATTTCAAATATTGCTGTTAGAAATGAAGACATTTGCTACAACAACAGGGTGTGTTTCAGCAGACAGTTAAAGGATATGAGGATGTGAACTGAAATGTTATGTTGTTATTTACTGACATAAATCCTTGGATCATCTCCGTGATTTACCAGACAAATACAAATAAACTGTGGAACAGAGCAAAAGTATGGGCCAAACATCCAGGCATTCTGTGAAAATCCTGGCAGTGGAGATGTATGCTCAGAACCCCTTAGTGCAATGAATCTGGACCAAGCCTTACAAAGTGGGGGGACAAAGGCATGAAAATAGGGACATATCCAAAATACGTGAGTAGATAAGCTGAAAATGTTGATATAGTAACACCGTATGTCCTAACATATATCGACTGAAATATCACAATTCCAGGACTAAATTGCTTCCCATTAGTTAGTGACCTCAATCCCCACATCATCCCACTGATGTGTCAGGAATACACAACATTATGGGGATCAGACCAAAGATATTGGCCAGACACCTGGACATTCTACACATATGTGGACATAACACAACAGTATGGAAACCACACTGAGCTACCGAGCAATGTCCAAACTACAATTAGACTGACATAACCCTACCCAAGTCCAGCTCTGGGATTGTCCACATGCAGTAGCAAATATAACAGGCACTACAGGGATGTAATACTACTAGAAAACAGACACTGGTGTGAAAGTGCATACCTACAACCAATTGCACTACAGTCACAGTGACATACCATTAAGCAAACTGAACACTACAGTATAATGACTATGTAAGCAACACTATCCTGTTTGCCACTCACACATTACCCCTACATATACTGCCCCAAGGCCCAGTGTAGTGGGATTATTGAGGTGTTATGGGACATGTCACGGTCTGCCCATATAGTCATATACAGGCAAGAGGGAACCAGAAACTGGAGCAGCATGCACAGTCAGATAGAAAAGACCCATGTACCACCCTCCTTACACAGCCCAAATAACATGTACACACTACACTGCTACACAGTCCTGACAGTCTGTTAACAATGGCCAGGCATACCCACACTTCTCAAATGTATAGTTTCCCACAGAATGTATAGGCATAGGACTCATATCTATGTCCACTTCCTTGTTACATAACTGGGGGTTTATGACATCACTGTTATGGTTGCAGGATTGAAGGCAATAAATAATGATGCTACATACCTCTGAACCTCTTAGTGTATCACATCTGGACAAAGCCTGACATAATTGGGGGACAGAGGACCAAACACAGGAGTTTATTGGACATATTGCTGTTGTAAATTAGACAGTTTCTGGTGTTACTGGGTTTCTTGTCACATATCTTTTCTGAGGGATATGAAGTCAGTAACACCAATGGATGTTAGGATTTACTGACTGCATTCACCAGAGTATCCTACTGATTAGCCAAGGACAACAACTGTCTGGGGAACAGACCACACATACAAGCCATGCATCTAGACATTGTCTAAACCTCTGGACAGTGTAGAAGTATGACTGCAGTCATGTAACAGAATAGAAATCCCCTGACAGCTGCCAAATATGTCACCTAGCACCTTATGAAGCACAGTAAGACCAACACAACACTCCCCCACATGAGCTCTGGGCAATTACCCATGTTTATTCACATAGAGCATGCACTACTGTAGTGAAAAGCAGATAGTGGTGCAAAAATGTCCACCCAAAGACATTTGCACCACAGTCACACCAACATACCAGTACCCAAAATGAACTCCAGAGTAGAACAACTGTCTGAACCAACATATTCTAATTGCCATTCACACACTACAGTGACATACATTGGCCAAGATCACAGTGTACTGGGAATCCTGAGGTGTTACAGGACATTTCACAGTCTGCCCCTACAGGCATACAGACCTGATAGATCGCCAGCAGCCGTAGCAGCATGAACAGTCAGATAGGTAAAGGATGTATGGCACTCACATCTGCTACTCTCCCTACCCAGCCCAACAAACATCTACACACAACACTGCTACATAATCTTGGCAGTCTGTTCACAATGGCCAGACATACATAACTGTCATATGTACAGATTTTCACAGAATTTCCATGGTGTGGAACCATAATCCTGGCCACTACCACATACTATGGCCAGGAGTCTGTTAGGTCACTGGGATGATAACCGGAGTTATGTTGGTAAATAATGATATACCATACCTCTGCACCTCATAGTGCAGGACATCTGGACAACGCATGACATACTTGGGGGACAGGGGGCCGGTAAGAGGGACATATCACACATAATGGTGTTACAAACTGAAACAGTAGCTGAAGTTACACATGTTGTAACACAACATGCCTGAAAGATATGATGTCTGGAACACCAATGGATGTCAACAGTTAGTGACCACAATCCTCACATTATCCTACTGACCCCACAAAAACAGATGTTGTTCGAGGAACTGACCAAACATAACAGCAAACATCTGGCCACTCTGAGGACAACATGCCAGTTGAGAGGTATGTCAGAGGCATATCACTGTCAGATGTTAAGTCACTCAAAAAGTTTATGTCCAGATGAACCCTGTCAATCTAGCAACCCTCCATGTGTATAACAGCCCTAATGACATACAATCTGTACCCAATTCTAGAGCTTTGTCCCCCATGTTGTTGGGCTGTCTCCACATGTCCTGTTCTGTGAAGTATTCCCACCTACTATGTGGGCACCTACATAGCTGTATGGCCTCAGAAATACCTGACAAGATAACATTATCCTCCTCAAGGTAGGCTGAATGCCAGTGGTGGACAGCAGCAATACACAACTACTACCATATGTGGAAATAATTGCAGGATGGGACAAGAAGGAATAGATACCTCAGTGGCAGCCATGTCACCTTGTTCTGAACAACCAAATAAGGTCACAGGTGATGTACACTAAGCCTGTCTTTGAGTGCAAACTGGATACATCCACCAAGGCCAATCACTAGGCCTTCCAGACATGTGTCTGCAGTTCCAGAGGCAGCACACATATCTGCTCTGTAGTGGTAGTCAATAACACAACATACACATACACCATCGATATAGGCAACCGGCAGCAGACAGGTGAAGAATAAACTTCACCCCCCTGTTCCCTCATAGGTACACCTGTGCATGTAAAGCACCTGCCCCCCTCCCCTTATGATCAGGAAGCAGGTCTGTAGTGCCCTCTCAAAGGCAACACATAGAGGTCTCCATAGGCCTGATAGCATTCCTGGCTGTATCCTACATAAACACAGGCCTGGGCTACTCCTGTTTCTGGTGATCTATTGGATGTATATGTTTGTAGGGCCAGACTGAGACATGTCCCATACCACAGTCAGGCATCATACTACATTGTGAATTGTGCATTCTGCAGTGTAGTTAACCACAGCCTGAGCACTGGTGTCATCCCATCTGCACAAAGGACAGACAGAAACTGGATAGAAAAGAGGTTATGCATTAGCATGAATGTTCTGAAGGATACAAGTCTGAAACTGAAATATATGCCACTATGTCATGACAGCAGTCCTCAATGACATGTTCAAAAACCTCAGTACTCTCCATTTAATATAATAATATAATATTAATATGCAATAGGAGATAAATAAAAATATACAGCTCAAATTCCCAAACCAAGGTAGTGTAGTGGTCAGAGTCCCAGCTTTGCATGCAAGTGTACACGGTTTGAGTACTACAACAGGCAATCCAATTTTAAATGGGAAAGCAGTGTTAAATGTACTATTTTTGGGTTTATATCACATGATCAAAAGCTGACGATATCGAAGCTCAAAACTTCAAACTGGCAACCTCGAAAACAGAAAACACCGAACATGATAAAACAACACTAAACACCCAAAACAACACAAAAAATACTCTTTGCAGGGGGGCAACCCCCCCTGCACCCCCACAACCCCTCGCTACATAAATATACCAGTTCTGAGATCCCATTACAGTGCAGTAAAGGAAAATCTTCCCTTCCTGCACTCTATGGTGATCTCCACTTTACGTTTCAATGTTTTCCGTTTTTGAGGTTGCAAGTTTGAAGTTTTGAGCTTCGAACTTGTCAGCTTTTGATTTTGTGATATACATCCCTATTTTCATATTAAAATATGTGTTGTTATTTTTGTCACCCAAGGTAGAGTATTTGGTGTAAAATGGAAGTGTGAGTGCATATATGTGAAACCACCCATGTATACATGTGTCCTATACAGTATAGTTATACCCATTGCTACTGTAATGAAAGCACATTTATTATTTTATAAGAAATATATAAAAAAATATATATATATATTTATATAGATATGAAAATATAATATAATATAATGATATACTATAACTATGATAATATTACAATAGTATAATATAATATTATTATAATAATATATAATATATATAGAAGTATATATGCAAAATATTTTATAAGAATGAATTGTGAGCAGTGGTTAGAAATGCTCAGCTATGCTTAGTAGGTTTAAACATTGCTCAAGCATGAATGCTAAGCAGCAAGTAGCTCAGCTAAGTGGATTTGCACACTGGTAAATGTCGCTAAGTGAAGCCTACATAGATTAAGCATCTATGCATTTAATAGTGTGTTGGCATCACTTAGTGTCGTGCAAACCTGCGTAAACCCACTTACAACAGCTTAAAACTGCTTTAATCACTCATGTTTCCATCAGCAACTGTTCTTCCTAGTAACAAAATAACCATCCCTGCCAAGTCTCAAATCCAGGTCCTTATACACCATAGTCAGAGCAATGTACCACTACACCATTTGAGTTATAGGAATGGCTTGTGCTTTTTCAAACATATCATGCAGTAGAGTTATTCAACAGTAGGGAAAGATTCCATAGAATCACTCTGTATTTATACAGCTAACATGCATATATGTATGGAAATGCATATATATATATATATATATATATATAATATAAATAGAGAATACATATAAAATATATACATTATATATATATATATATATATATATATATATATATATATATATATATATATACTCATAAATAATCTGGAAAAAGGCTGTACAAATGGGGAGACAATGGGCCCAAACTAGGACATATTTTAAATATTTCTCTTATAAATGTAGAATGTTGCCAGAATGACAGTGTTTGTTTCAGCATACATGTTCTGAAGGATGTGAGTTCAGAAACTGAAATGTATGTCATCATTTACTGTCAGGAATCCTCAGATCATCACAGTGATTTACCAGGGTTATAAACATAATGAATCTGTAGAACAGACCAGAAATATGAGCAATAAATCTGGACATACTGCAACAATCTGGACAATCGAGAGGTAGGCTCAGAACCCCATAGTGCAACAAATCTGGACGAAGCCTGACAAAGTGGGGGGGATGAAAATAGGGACATATCTGAAATACTGGAGTAGATAAGCTGACGCAATTGCTGCAGTAACACCCTCATGTCTGTCCTAACATATATTGACTGAAATAACACAAGTCCAACACTCAATTACTTCTCACTAGTTAGTGACTGAAATCCTCACCTTATCCCACTGATGTGTCAGAAAGGCACAACACTTATGGGGGCCAGGCAATAGTACATCCTACAAATATCTGGACATAGCATCCCATTAGGGAAACTACCCTCAGGTGCTAAGCATGTCACCAAGCACTGTCCAAACTACAGTCAGACTTACACAACACTAAGTCAAATCCTCTAGAGGGAATTACACATGTATTGGCAAACATATCAGGCACTACAGGGATGTACCAGCACTGAGAAACAGACACCAGTGTGAAAGGGCATACCCACAACCAATACCACCACAGTCATGGTGACATACCAGTAAGCCAAAGGAACAGTACAGTATAAGGACTGTGTGAACAAAAACATCTCAAAATGTTTGCCACTCACACACTACCCCTACATACACTGGCACAATTCACAGTGTAGTATGATGCCTGACTGTGGTATGGAACATGTCTCAGTCTGGCCCTACAAACATATACAGCCAATAGACCACCAGAAACAGGAGTAGCATGCACAGGGAGATAGAAAAGGAGCCATAATACATACATCCACCCCTTCCCTACAGAGGCCAAATAACATTGACACACTATACTGCTACACAGTCCTGACAGTCTGTCAACAATTACCAGAAATACACAGGCTCCTGAACTGTACAGAGTCCCACAGAATGCCCAGGATTTCCCCCTCAATATATAAGGCCTCTTTCACATAACATATCTGGCAGTCTGATACATCACTGGGATGATATCAGGAATGTAGGCACTGCATAATCATATACCATGCCTTTCAACCTCTTACTGTATGACATCTGGACAAAGCCTGACATATTTGTGAGACAGAGGCCCAAAACAGGGGCATATTTGAAATATTGCTGTTATAAACTGAAAAAGTTGCTGGTGTAACAGGGTTAGTTGTAACATATCTTTTCTGAGGGCTATGAGGTCCGAAACACAGATGGATGTTGGCAGTTACTGATTGCAATCCCCAGAGTATGCTACTGATTCTTCAAAGACAAAAAATGTCTCAGTAACACAAAAAAACATAGGAGTCAAAACTCTGGCCATTCTGCAGATAACATTACAGTTGAGAGTTATGTCAAACACATAACACTGTCAGAGTTAAAATCACACTGAAACTCCATGTTCACACAAACCTTGTTAAACTAGCATTAATCCAAATGTATAACAGCAATACTTACATTCTGTCCCTATGTCTGGAACATTTTCACCCATTTTGTTGGCCCGTCTACACACTTTTGGTTGTAAGAGGTATTCCCAAATACCCTCTGTGATGCTGTTGTTAACACAGCTCCATGAAATCCTCCTCACTGGCAAGGAAAGGGCTCAATGCCCACATGAAGTACTCAATTATAGGAGTGTGTTGCCATGCCATTGGCTATATGAATAACAACACAGCTGTTCTGCATGCAATTAGCAAGTGGGGGACACCAATTAGTGCACATGCCATCAGGTACTCATGAGCATTACCTACAAAAGGCAAGCTGCTGCCTATGCAAAACAGATGTACACCCTACATCCTTGAGAGAGAGAGAGAGAGAGAAATTGAAAAGAAAAGCAAACAAAAAAAAAAAAACAGGATAAAACCAACTACACTTAAAAAAAAAGCAGGTCTGCCAAACAAGTAAGCATGTAATGGACTGCAGTAGGGGGTATGTAAGAATGCGGAATAGAAAGCTTAACATATATGTCTCAACAAGACTTGCTGTATTGATATATTGCTGATCAGAATCTCTGGCAATAGCATCTGGGTCTGTCTGCAGTGACATAGACCATAGGTCAGGCCACTGAGTCACCCCAGGAAAGAATGGCTCACATATGACTACTACTGGAGTGTGTGTTGAACAATACTGACTCTGACAATGCTAATCCAGCTACTGGGATGTCGTACATATCCATATCTTACTTGTGAATACAACTATGATATACAAGTATGTCTCAGAAATGTGAGAGACCTATACATGGTATTTGCATAGTAAAGTACTATTGCAGACATGTGTGTTGAACTGCATGTGATATACTGAGCTCATACCATTAAACTGTCCAGTGTTTTGCACACTGACCATATGTGTGCCTCATATTTGTAGTCATTTACTCATAGAGTTATGTTATGTCTGGCAAATCATTGGCAAATCTGTGAAGACTGACATTACAACATCTCCTTCTTTTTCTTCTGGTTGTTCCCATTAGGGGTTACCACATTGGATCATCTGTTGCCACGTCTGCCTGTCCTCTGCATCTTGCTCTGTCACAACAACTACCTGCATGTCTTCTCTCACCACATCCAGAATCCTTATCTGCGGCCTTCCTCTTTTCCTCTTACCTGGCAGCTTCATCCATACCATCCTTTTCCCAATATACTCAGCATCCGTCCTCAGTACATGTCCAAACCATTATAATCTTGCCTCTCTGGCTTTGTCTCAAAACCGTCCAACATGGGCTGACCCTCTCATACACACATTGCTAATCCTGTCCACCCTTGTCACACCCAGTGCAAATCCTAACATCTGTAACTCTGCAAATTCCAGCTCTGACTCCTACCTTTTTGTCAATGCCATTGTCTTCAAACCATATAACATAGCTGGTCTCACTACCCTCTTGTATACCTTCCCTTTCACTTTTACTGGTACTCATCTGTCACAAATCACTCCTGACACTCTTCTCTACCCTCCCCATCCTGCCTGTACTATCTTCTTCACTTGTCCTCCACAGTCATCAGTACTCTGAAATGTTGATCCCAAGTATTTAAACTCATCCACCTTTGCCAGCTCTAATCCAAGCATCCTCACCATTCCTCTATCCTCCCTCTCATTCACACGCACATATTCTGTCTTAGTCCTGCTGACCTTCATTCCTCTCCTCCCTAGAGCATATCTCCACCTCTCCAGGGTCTTCTAAATCTGTTCCTTACTCTCAATACAGATCACAATGTCACCTGCAAACATCATAGTCAACGGGGGCTCCTGTATGATCTTGTCTGTCAACCTGTTCATCACCATTGCAAATCAGAAAGGGCTCACAGCTGATCCCTGATGCCATCCCACCTCCACCTTAAATGCATCCGTCACTCCCACCACAGACCTCACCATTGTCACACCACCCTTGTACATATCCTGTACCACTCTTAAATATATCGCTGTCACTCGTGACTTCCTCATACAATACCACAACTCCTCTATAGGAATCCTGTCATATGCTTTCTCTAAGTCCAGAAATGCACAAAGCAACTCCTGACCTTCTCTGTACTTCTCCATCAACACTCTCAGAGCAAATGTTACATCTGCAGTGCTCTTTCCTGGCATGAAACCATACTGCTGACAACTACTCATCACCTCCCTGCTTAACCTAGCTTCCACTACTCTTTCCCATAACTTCATGCTGTGACTGATCAGTATTATCCCTCTGTAGTTACTACAGCTTTGCACATCAACCTTATTCTTAAAATGGTACCTGAGCACTTTCGGTCTACTCCTCATGCAACCTCTCACTTTCCAAGACATCATTAAACAATCTGGTTAAAAACACCACTGCCATTTCCCATAAACACCTCCCTGCTTCCACAGGTATGCCATGTGTGCCAGCAGGCTTTCCAGTATTCATCCTCTTCATAGCATTTTTTACTTCCTCCTTGGTAAGCCGTTGCACTTCCTGATTCACCATACCCACTTCATCCAATGTTCTCTCTCTCTCTCTCTCATTCTCTTCATTCATCAGCCTCTCAAAGTACTCTGTCCATCTGCTCAACACACCCTCCTCACTTGTTCACCTTTATCTGCTGCACATCTTTCCTAGCTCAGTCCCACTGTCTAGCCAATCAGTACACATCCTTTCATCCCTCCTTAGTGTCCAACCTGTCATACAACTCTTCATATGCCTCATCCTTAGCCTTTGCCACCTCTCTCTTTGCCATGCACTTTATCTCTTCATACTCTTGTCTACTTTCCTCATCTCCCTGATAACCCCAGTCCTTCTTCCCCAACATCTTTCTCTGTATACTGTTCTGTACTTCCTCAGTCTACCACCAGGTTTCCTTGTACACCTTCCTCCATCAGCATGTCACACAAAGCAACTCTCTAGCCATCTCTCTTATTAGCTCTGCTGTACTTACCCAGATATTTGGTAAATCATCACTGCCACCCAGTCCTGTCTTAACTCTTCCCTGAACTCCACCTCACAGTCACCCTTTTCCAGTTCCCATCATTTGATCCTTGGTGCTGCTCTCACACTCCTCCTCTTCTTGATCAACAACTTCATCTTACAGACCAACATTCTATACTGCCTAACTATACTTTCCCCTGTCACCACTTTACAGTCTCCAATCTCCTTCAAACTGGCCCTTCTACATTGGATGTATTCCACCTGCGTGCATCTTCCTCCCTTCTTGTATGTCACCCTATGCTCCTCTCCCTTGTTATAGTATATATTCAACACAGCCATGTCCATCCTTTTGGCAAAATCCACTACCATCTCACCGTCTGCATTCCTTTGCTTAACAACATACATACCCATCACTTCCGCATCCACTCTGTTCCCTTCACAAGCATGAAAATTGAAATCTGCTGCAATCACCACTCTCTCACCCTTAGGTACAGTCATCACCATGTTATCCAACTGACTTCACATTTCTCTTTCTTATCCATTGCACAACCAACTTGTGTAGCATATGCAGTAACAACATTCATAATTACACCATAATTTTCCAGCTTCATAAACATCACTCTAGCAGACGCTCATTTCATCCTCCAAAAGCAGTCTTGGCATACTGTTCCTTCAGGGTAATCCCTACCCCCTTTCACCTCCCATCCACACCATGATAGCACAATTGTGACTTGCCTCCGATACACCTAGCCATACTCCCCTTCCATCTGGTCTCTTGCATACACAATATAGCAACCTTCCTCTGGCCATCACATCAGCTAGCTCTGTCCCTATTCCAGTCATACTGCCAACATTAAAAGTTCTTACCCTCACTACCACACTCCTAGCCTTTCTCGTCTCTTCCTGCCATATGAGTGTTGGACATCCTCTAGGGTATGTCTGTCAATGCAAAGGCTACTGTACTATCGAATGACTCAAGTGTGTTACAGCAATATTAAGACAGTGTCACTAATTTTGTCCGATTGCCCCCTATGTATGTGTGGTATCCTACAGATGTCTTGCTCTAACGGGTCGAGAGGGATGACTGGGCAGCAAGAGTGTAAATCCAGTGTGCCATACTGACATAGAACAGAAATGTATATCAGGTATTACCTGTGCACATGTCAGTATGAGTAGGTGTATCTGGCCACCTCAAAACAACAGACATGGAATGTAAAATTTCAGTTAAATAAGCTGTACATGTTGTACACGTGTGTAATCTTAGTTACTGTGCATCCAGCAGAGTGACATTCATACAGCTACTGGTTGTTGCATTGCCCTGACATAGCCATGGGTACTACAATAAGCATGATTATCTGTTTGAAATTGGAGAGGTGTCCAACTGTGTTATGACTTTGTGTCCATGCCTACTACAAACAGCTATATGAATACCTACATAGCAGTATGGACTCAGCAATACCTTACTTGTAAAACCTGCCTCCACCAAAGTAAAGTAATCCCCTTTGCTGGACAGCAGAAATACACAAACCACAGACATGATTCGTATATTGGCTGTACAGGGCAAAGTAGGAGCAGGCACCAACTTAGCATCAAGTCAGCCTTTGTCTGATCAAGCATATAAGGTCACAGATGGATTACTGTAAGGCTAACTATGAGTGCAAGTTGGACACATCCACCAAGGCCAATCATAAGGCCATCTTCACATATGTCTGCAATCTCAGAGGCAACAAACCAACCCACCTTGTAATGGTGGTCAATCAGACCACATACACACACAACATAGCTATAGCCAACCTGCTTCAGATAGATTTAGGGTAAACATCACCCCCGACTCAGCATCACTATATGTGGATATGCACAGTACCCAGACCCCTCACCTCGTCACCAGTGAGCAGGTATATATTGCCTACTGAAAAGCAACTAATGTAAGTATCCATGGGACCTGATATCATCCCTGTCCACATCCTACATGAACTCAGGCATGTGCTCCCAGCTCTGTTACACACTGTAGTCACACCAAGCCTCATCACCATCCACACCCCATCCACATGGAAGATGGCCAGTGTCATTCCTCTACACAGACATGAATGAGGAATAGAGGATTATACCATTAACTGGCCCTCATTGGGGGGAATGTGATACATCAGGACCAGGAGTGCAATGTAAGCTGATACTGTGCTGATGGATTACAGGGGTATGGTGTGGTTGTGAGTGGTGGCTACTGGTATTCAATGTAGATATGCAGATTCTGTACATACTGTTGCCAAATGTATGAGGTCCTGTGATGTGTTTCCCTGTTATGTCTTCCATGTGCAAAGTTGCATCAGTGAAAGTCAACATTCTCAGTGGCTGAGACAAATATAATCATAGAAGCCATACTACAAAATCATGCCATAATGTTTGGCCGGAACCAGCAACATCTGCGGGAGAGGACTGCCCTGTGGTATGACCTTGTCCATAGGGTAAACAATGTTGGCCTGCACGCATGTACATACGAGCAGGTCTGGCATCATGCACCTGACCTCATACGACATGTCCGGTAAAGGGCTGCTGCCATGGCCAGGGACCGCACAGCCACAGGTGGGGGCCCGGCCATGCAGCCCCCACTGACACCATTGAGGAACTCCTCACCGACCTTGGGGCACCCATCCCAGTACAAAATCAGGGTACAGACCTCCACGTGCTGGAGGTGGGTGGCACCCAGACAATGGATGAGGAGTGTGCAGTTAAGGCCCCAGTGGAGATTACTAGACTAGTGTAGCAGACATACTTGTATCTGTAGAGTATCTACATGCATGTGTCAGGTCAGATTGCAGTTGTGGATGGGGTTTTCTAATACAAAGAAGTATACATCTATGGTGAAGGACAGCAAATTGTGTAGTATTGGGGGTTCTACTGTAAATGTGCAGACATGCTGCATCCATCCTGTTCCAATGTCACATGTGAACCTGCTGACAATACCTCTCTTTCACAGCTACCTTGGTCTCTCCTGTCTGCATGTGGGACAGCAGCTGTAGCTGGTGAGTATGGAATTCTTCTGTTGTGGTTTGCCAATACCCCAGGAATGTGAAGGGCATGCAATTTACCATGCACACAACTGTCACTCAGAGCCATATTGCTTTATGTGCAATTTCACTTGTGGTGGGGTTAAGTGCATTTCATCACAGTGGTCACCGCAAGGGCCTAGCTGAAGAGAATGTAACATTCCTGTAGCATACCTCACAGTCTGTAAGTGCAAGACGTCTGGACAGAGACCAATAAAATGGGGGGACAGATGGCCTAAGGTAGGGACATGTGTGAAACATTAGTCTTATACTGTGGATATAAACAGTGTACGCACCCCTGCTAAGATGGCAGGTGTTTGTGATATATACAAATTGAGACCACAATATGTAATTCTACATTCCCAACCTTTAATGTGACATATAACATCAACAATTCACTTGTAAACCAAACAATCTGTTGAGCACCAAATATGGAGTATACAAACCTTACAATAAGCTGGATGCATATGTGTGCACACCCCACCCTTCAAATAATATTTTATTGCAGCAGCTTGTGACTTACTGACAGCATTCAGTCTGCTTGGGTACACACCTGCCATCAAGTAAAGGCACTCTGAGTAACACCAAATAAGAGTCTGCTGTCCAAGTAGGATAATAAGTTGGTGTAAGCATTGCTGAAATGTAAATGCTAAGTAATGAGTAGCCCAGCTAAGTGGATTTGTGCATTGGTAAGCAGTGCTCAACATCTATCCCTTTAAGCACTGCCAACCTTAGCTAAGCGGGTTTGCCCATTGATTATCTTAGCATATTCAAAAGGGTGGGAATTTGTCTCTATTTAAACCTTGCAGGTGGGAATACAGCCATAACCAGTTGTAGCTCATCCTTGTAGGCACTATGGCTGGTGTAGGAGAGGGTTTGTGCTTTTGGGTGCAATGCTAGGCATTCAGGAGTCCAGGGTCATGGTTGGACTCCTAGTGAAAGACCATGAGGAGAGACTGCTGCAAGGCCAGTACCAGGTCTTCTGTCCAAGTAGGATATTCATGACATTTTCTCAGTTGCCTGCAACAGTAACAGCCATGGCTTACAGACAGTTTACAAAGCAGCAAAGGGATATCATATCTGAAAGGTATCAGTCAGGAGTAGGGTACAACAAAATTACCACAGCATTGCATACACCATGGAACACAGTGGAGACAGTCATCAAAATGTGGATTGAATATGGGACAACAGTGCTGTTGAAAAGAACCTAATGTCCCTCTGAAACTGATGCAAAAACATGTCCAAACCTGGTCCGGGAGGCTGCCAGAAGACATAGCAACACTAAATCTCTTGCAAGTACTGGTGTTGTGTACTACATGCGAGAACAATCTCCTGTATTCTGCATAAGTCTAGCCTATGGGGTTGGGTCAGAAGATGGAAGCATTTCCCCACACCAAAAAACATCTAGGAGTGGATACAATTTGCAATACAGCATATCAAGTCTCCCAAAGGCATGTGTGAAAATGTATTATGGTGTAATGAGACTATGGATCGACCTCACAGCCATAATACCAAAAGGTACATGTGGTGCACAAGCAACATCTCTTTTCACCTGAAGACCACCATCCCCATGGTGAATCACACTGATGGTATTGTCCTGCTATGGGGATGTTGTTCGAAAGCTGGAACTAGGCCTGTAGTCACGGTGGTGGGAATTCTGAAGAGTTCCAAATAACACCCACATCTGGCCCAAATCCATCAGATGTCTGCAAGAATGCTGAGAATGGGAAGGGGTGTCAGCCTTCAACATGACAAAGACCCAAAGCATATCCAAAGCTACCTAAGAATGGCTCCACCTGAAAAAACTAATGGTTATGAACTGGCCCAGCCAGAACCTAGACCTAAACCAGATGGAAAAATACAAGTGTGACCTGACAAGGGCTGTGCACATGAGCTGCACATGAGCTGCCCTTGCAATTTGACAGAGTTGGGTGACCTTTGCAAGAAAGAGTGGCCAAATGATGCCAAGTCAAAATGTGCCATGCTGATAGACACCTTCCCAAGAAGAGTGAATGCTTTAAGTCACTTACAAGGTGCTTCAACAAAGTATCATTTTAAGGGTGTGCTCACTTATGCAACTACCATATTGTACATATTTCAGTCATATTTTGCACGTAACACATTTGTTTATCGATTGGATTGAACAGGTGATATGTCACATGAAAGGTGAGTAACATATTTAAATGCATTATTGCAGTCTTATCTTATATATTACAAGAACATGGCATGTTAAAAGGGTTGTGTACACTTATCATATCCACTTTAAGCTTAGAAGGTTGATGATGTAACAGGATTTGTGTGACCATATATTTACTGCTAGTTTGGAGGTCTTACAGTCAAATGTATGTCATTAATTAGTGACGTTACTCCTAAGATCATCCCAGTTATGTGTCAGACAAACACAGGAGTTATGAGAAACAGAGCAAACATATGAGCCAGACATCTACACATTCTGCAAGGATCTGTACAGTTGTGAGGTATGTTCTGTAGTACTTGCCACTGTGCTATACAGGTGAACAGCAATGATGTGTACATGGGTGCAGTCTGTGCTGGGGAAGGGCCATCACCTACTAACACTACTCATGTATCCCAGAGCTCTATATATTTAGTTACATGGAGTAAAATTGGCTGCAATGCATGATGTTGATGGCCGTGTGTCATGCATGTCACCATTTGGGTAATGTGAGGTCTGTGTACCAGATTTGTGCCACCTCACCTGTAAGTGTCTGTGTGCGTGTGTGTGCATGTATGCGTGCATGTGTGTGTGTGCGTGTGTGTGTGTGTGTGTGTGTGTGTGTGTGTGTGTGTGTGTGTGTGTGTGTGTGCGTGTGTGTGAGTGTGTGTAGAAGTCAGCCTTAAAGTGCAAGTATTAATGTACATATGATGTCTTCCCATCTCAGGTGGATATGGGGTTTGGGGTCCCTCCCACTTGGAAACTGATGTCAGTGTCTCTGCAGACTCTGACAATGATGATAGGAATAGTGAGGTACAGGTTGCGTTGTCAGGGACTGAATCTGTGCCATTGGTTGGCATCCCACTGTTGTCCACACCATCCCCGCACACAGTGACAATGCCTACACATACCCCATCACCAGTGGCCACAGATGATGGATAGTTGGCAGGTGGTGACATGGAACAGGCTAGTGTGGTGACTATAGCAGGTGTGAGTGTAGACACTGACCATAGCCAGAGTGCAGGTGAGGTCCCACACAGGTGGATTGACAAAGGTGCTCGCATGAGGACTGCTGCTCATCAAGCCGCTATCGCAAATGCCACAGCAGGTGTTACCAGAAGCATGTTTCAGGCTGTCATGGATGCACAGGCATATAGTGAATGCAACACCAGACAAATACTCAGGGTGGGGGATGCAACTCTTCCTGATTTATGTGGCAACATACATGACCTTTTTGAGGCCACACATCAAAATACTGAGGTCATGGATAGACGGTGGAGTGAGACCTTGGCAATCTCCAACTGTGGCATGTATGTGCTGGATCGTGTGGTAGGAGATAGGCATTGGCCACGTGGATGTAGGTCAGCACCAACAACAGCTGAGAGTCTATGGGGCCATACACCTTCACACTCCCATAGTGGCAGTGACACCAGCACTACCAAAAGGGGGTTGCTGTCCACTTCACACCGAATCAGGCCATGGGCATGTGGTCCTGGCTGGTCCTGTCAGGAACACGGATCCAGCAGACAGCAGTCACCATCAGGAAGCAGTATTGCATCTGGCATTGGGCCTGGTGGTGCCAGTGAGACCCCTGGCAGGACCAGTTAGCATGTCCATGGCCAGAGACGGTGAACTGGACACCCTGTCATGTAAGGTCCACAGCTGTCCAACATACCCCATGTGTAGGGCAGCCACATGGATTGACTGTGTGCATACATACACATACATCTGTATCACAGGCAGGTCACATGCAGACACACACAGCACCTCTGCACAGCCCATCTATTGGATACCCCTCCAAACACACACACACACGCACACACACACACACACACACACACACACACACACACACACACACACACACACACACACACACACACACACACACACACACACACACACACACACACACACACACACACACCACACACAATGATGTCAACAGTATGGCCCAAACCAAGACTTCTGCAAGGACGGCAGGTGCTCAGGCCCAAAAAGCAAACCGTGAAAAGACATATAGCCAGCACTCAACTGGAGCAAACATCTTTTAATGTACAAAAACAGACTGGTTTCAGCCCACTGGCCTTTTTCAATGTAAAACACCATTAGTACATACCCCACCTTATATATCCAAACATAATGGAATAATTAAACCCCATTAAACAATTATTACAAATGTTTATTAAGACCAGGTGAAAACAGTCCCCCCAATTTCACAATCCAAGATTTTTCTTTTCTGTTTAATACATTATGCCAACCACTTTTCATTGATCTGTGTCTCAACACTCTATCAATAACAATAAATTTAAAGGTAGCTGTCTTATGCATGATGGTATGTTTATATAAAGCATTAGCTGAATATGTATTTCTAATACTACTTAAATGTTCTGAAATCCGTAACTTTAATGGTCTGGAAGTCTGACCAACATAAAAACCTGTGCAAGAGCAGACTGTCAAATAAACAGCCCAGTCACTGTTACAATTACCAAACATTCTAATAGAAAGAACCTTAGATGTATTTCTACTTGAAAATTCTTTTGTTGGACAAATACATTTACAGAAAGAACAATGGCTACAAGGGTAGCAACCAACCACTTGTGTGCCATCTATAGTAATTTGCACAGAATTTGTTAAAGGCAAAAGATGTTTGTAATGGCTAAAATAACTACTTAAAGTTTTTCCTTTATGAAAAGAAAATGAACATCTTTGACCTAATAACTCACATAATCTATTATCTGTCAAAAGGATGTCCCAATGTTGTTGCACCAAATCTAAAAATCTATGAGTATTTCTGTCATAGGGAGTAGTAAATGTGATTTTGTTATCTGAGCAAAGGCCATCACTTCTATATTTAAGAAGCTCACTTCTTGGAAGTGATTGTACCTCCCTACTGGTCTGCCTAACTTTAGCCAATGGGTAACCACGTTCAACAAAACGATTTATTAAATCTTTGTCAAAATATATATATCATCTTTAGTATTTGAGCAGATTCGATGTATTTTCTAAATAGGCCTTAAAAAGTCTTAAATGCCTGAGAGTCTGTATTAGACCTTTAGTTGGTCAGCCGGACAATATATTATTGTCATCTTGGGCTGATATTCAGCAAAAAACACCTTTACAGTTTGTTAGACCCTTACATGACTTTTATGAATGGAAAATAGATTTACATATATCAGAAGTTGCTCAAATGTGTGAGAAGGCAAAATCTTTTGAGGGTTCTGTTATATATAAAGGATGTTTCAATAAGCTTAGAGAAGAATTGCTTCTCTTTGAACAAAAGTTTCAAAGAATGAAAAATAAGTAAATTTAATCGAGATTCGAGGGACTACCAATTAGGTAAGCCCTTTGAGAACATTAAAAATGGTAAAAAAGGCAACAATGTTAGATATGCTCAGAAAGAGTTTATGCCCACTGGACAAAAAAGGAAAGGAAACAAGTAAATTTTGAAAAAATCTATGAGTGATACTTCTGGGGAAGATTCTTCTTCATATACGGATACAGAGGTTGATGGGCAGCAAACGCCACCAGCTACCAAAAAGTCCTGTACTGTGGTACAAGACAATTTGCCACTGAATTCTGATCTGGCCCCTTTATCTCTGGGAAAAGAAGGAGGGGGTAGGAAGCATAGGTCCAAAAATAGGAATTGATGGGTCTCTGGAGGCAATGCTGAACATTTTGAAACCCAGGTAGTGCCTTCAAGTAATGTGAGTTTTATCTCTTCAGTAGTTCCGTCTGAATCTGAGTGTTTGTTACTGAGCAAAGGCCTACATTTTATTCCAGGGTTTTTTGTCCTTGAAAATGTCTTTGTTGAAGATTTATATGCATTTTGCAGACTGCTTAATTTGAAATTATATTTCCAGAATGTTGAATGTGTTAGAGAGAATAGTGGCTTCAAGTTTAATAAATCAACATTTGTTCCACCTATGAATAAGAATGTGGAGGTATTTCAAAAATGTATACTCAAGGAGTTGCACTTTGGTTGAAATGGTCAACAATATGTTTCTCCTTTAAATTTGTCTATGGAAGAAATGAATGCCTTGACACAGTTGAAAAATAATAAAAATATTGTTATTGTTCAAGCAGATAAAGGTGGAGCAACAGTTATAATGGATAAATCTAGTATGTTACTGAAGCAAATAGTTACAAGATAGTAGATTTTATACTTGTATGCCCCATGATCCCACATTTGAGTTCAAAAAGGAAATTGATGCATTTTTGGAGTCTGCTGTTAGTGAGGGAATTATTGATAAATGTACTATGTTTCATCTTAAGGTTAAAAATCCATCTTCTCAATATTTTTACCTCCTTCCTAAAATTCACAAAGACATGCAGAAGCCCTCGGGTAGACCTATAGTCTCTGGTAAGGGCTCTCTCACTGAACCTCTGTCTGCTTATCTTACTATTTATTTAAAGCCATTGTTATCGGGGGTGAGAGCCAGGATAAAGGACACTATCAAATTTCTGAATATCATTTCTGATGCCCGATAAGAGTCAAATTGGTTACTATGTACATTGCACGTTATGTCCTTGCATACTAGTATTCCCCATTGAGCTGGCTCATGTGCTTTAGAATATTGGTTAGATAGGATGTCCTTATATAGTCCTGGTTTTAGAATATTGGTTAGATAGGATGTTCTTATATTGTCCTGGTTTTAGAATATTGGTTAGATATGATGTCCTTATATAGTCCTGGCTTTGGAATATTGGTTAGATAGGATGTGCTTATATAGTCCTGGTTTTAGAATATTGGTTAGATAGGATGTCCTTATATAGTCCTGGTTTCAACACATTTTTGATATGCTTGGCTGAGCATGTGTTATCTAAAAATGTATTTTTCTTCAATGTTAAATGTTTTTTGCAGGTGTGAGGTACAGCTATAGGTGTATCTTTTGCACCCATTTATGCCAACCTATTTAGGGGGTGTTTAGACAGATAATTATATATGATATACATTATAATATTTTTCTTGGAGAAATTGACATATGACAGATTTTTGGATGACTGCTGGATGGTGTGTAAATTGGACGATGCATATTTACAGGAATTTGTCCAATATTTGAATGAAAATAAGTGGGGTATTAGATTTACAGTAAATTATGATGTTTCATCTATTTCTTTTCTAGATGTTACTGTATCTAAATTAACTGATGGGACTTTGTCCAGTACATTATATAGAAAACCCCACCATTCAAATTCGCTACTTCGCGCCTCCAGCTGTCATCCTAAACATATCATGGCCAATATACCCAAGTCACAGTTTATGAGAATAAATATAATCTGCTCAAATACTGAAGATTATATACATTTTGAAAAAGATTTAATAAATCGTTTTGTTGAACGTAGTTACCCATTGGCTAAAGTTAGGCAGACCAGTAGGGAGGTACAATCACTCCCAAAAAGTGAGCTTCTTAAATATAGAAGTAATGGCCTTTGCTCAGATAACAAAATCAGATTTACTACTGCCTATGGCAGAATTACTCATAGATTTTTAAATTTGGTACAACATTGGGACATCTTTTTGACAGATGATAAATTATGTGAGTTATGTCAAAGATGTTCATTTTCTTTTAGGAAAGGAAAAACTTTAAGCAGTTATTTTAGCCATTACAAACATTTTTTGCCTTCAACAAATTATGTGCAAATTACTATAGATGGCACACAAGTGATTGGTTTTTACCCTTGTGGCCATTGTTCTTTCTGTAAATTTCTTTGTCCAACAAAATAATTTTCAAGTAGAAATACATCTAACTTTTTTCTCTTAGAATATTTGGTAATTGTAACAGTGATTGGGCTGTTTATTTGGCAGTCTGCTCTTGCACAGCTTTTTATGTTAGTTAGACTTCCAGACCATTAAAGTTACGGATTTCAGAACATTTAAGTAGTATTAGAAATAAATTTTCAGCTAATGCTTTATATAAACATACCATCATGCATAAGACAGCTGCCTTTAAATTTATTGTTATTGAGTTTTCATAATGTATTAAACAGAAAAGGAAAAATTGCATCATGAAATTGGGGAGACTATTTTTGCCTGGTCTTAATGAACATTTGTCATGATTGTTTAATAGGGTTTAATTATTCCATTAGCTTTGGATATATAGGGTGGGGTATGTACTGATAGTGTTTTACATTGAAAAAGGTCAGTGGTCCAAAGCTGGTCTGTTTTTGCACATTAAAAGATGTTTGCAACAGTATGGCCCAACCTAGGCCTCTGGCAAACCCACATCACACCCTGTGCATATGATGATTCCTGTGCCACATCCCTGTCATCCATACCAACAATGCAGGGACAGGCTAATATGGGTCAGATGCACAGGATGAATATAGTACAGTGTTGCTATGTAATACTGTGTAAGGTGCTGTCTGCTTGTATTTGTTATGGGTACACATACAGGTGTATGTACCTTATTAGCCAGGATGCAGTATTGCTGTTAGTACCACTGCCTAAGTGTAGTCTGACATGCTGTATTCTGTTTGTATTAAATGTGTCTGTGTGTCTGCAGGCTGTGGCCCTGCAGACATTATCAAGAAGGAGTATGGCAGAGTGGAATACACCTACCTTGTCATAGTCAAGGTACAGCTTTATATGTACATGTACTAGGTGTGTATGCATGCAACAGTGTGTGAGAGACACTGTTGTCATACAGTGTGACCTTGCATACATACCCCTTGTCACAGACAGGTAGCCTTCAGACATGTCAGCTCAGTGTTGTGTAGTACCACAGGCTCATACATACAGAACAGGTTACTGAAGTACTGTCAGCACGTCCCTCACAAGCGTAGCCATTACATTTACTGCAACAGATTTATCTGTCAACCCCTGTTGGCCCTGCTATTTCTTTCCCATACATTCAACCCTGATGCAGTTGGTGAGGGCATGCATGATACTGTGCATGGCAGGATTGTAGTATGTATTTCTGTGTTCACAGGGTGGAAAAGGGAGACAAAATGGTATATACTTTGCATACACATAGTAAGAACTGACACAGGGGATGTGCATACAGTAACAAAAACACATTTGGAAATAGAAAGATTAGTAAACCTACATATCCAAGTTGATGTACTGTAGTACTACATACACATGACATGCCCCACATAGATTATATGCATGGGACATAACCTACTACCTCTTACAACATGTAATGTTGTGAATGCCTTCATGAATGGAGAGATAATCCACCAGAAATAGCATCTGAAGTCATGTACTGCTCCTACAAGCCTGGGCAAGTGATAGGGTAACAGATATTGTATCAGCATGATGTTTCAGTCAGGTATGATACTTGATGCTGGCATGTGTGTCACAACATTCACTGCGGCCAGTTTGGCAACAGTATCACATATGTGGGCATTTTTAAGGGATGCAGACTACTTATAGGTTGCAAACATCTGGATATTCCATAGACATCTGTACAAAGGACTGGTATCGCCTGTACAATGGTTTAACATGCTGCATGTGAGGCAGATGCCGTTACCATGCTATGTAAAGTAATGCCATCAGGAGGTGGTAAACAGGTGTGATGGTACACACATCAAAATGGTATAAGCCAAACAGGATATGATCCTCACCCAAACACACACACACACACACACACACACACACACACACACACACACACACACACACACACAGTTGGCAGTATTGAGATTAGACCCTCTACCTATCTAGTTATTACTACTATAGTATTAAGCAGTTAGACGCGCCACACAGCTTATATGATTTCACCTACTCACAAAGTGCTTCTAAAGTGAATGACATCAACAGGCCTAGTAAAGTAGGGTGCTGGGAAGTGTACAGGGTGGTACACAACTCAAAATGGTATAACCCACACAGTATATGATTCTCACACAAACATAAAAAGTTGCCAGCATTGAGATTAGAGCCCCTACCTATCTAGTTATTTTTACTATAGTGTGATGCAGTTATCACATGCGCCATGGAGCTTAAATAATTTCACCTAGTCCCAAGGTACTTCTAAGGTGAATGACATCAACAGGCCTAGTAAAGTATGGTGATGGGAAGTGTACAGGGCAGTGCAGAACTCAAAATGATATAACCCACACAGTATATGATTCTTACACAAACACACAAACAGTTGCCAGTATTGAGATTAGAACCCCTACATGTTTAGTTATTTCTACTTTAGTGTTACACAGTTATCAGACATGCCATGGAGCTTATATGACTCCAACTACTTAAAATGGTATAATCCACAAAGTAAATGATTCTCTCTCTCTCTCTCACACACACACACACACACACACACACACACACACACACACACACACACACACACACTTACTTGTCAGTATTGAGATTAGATCTCCTGCATATCTAGTTATTTGTACTATAGTGTTACCCAGTTATTACATGAGCTACAAAGCTTACAGGGCTGACAACTGGCCAAAGGTGCTGATAAAAGGAATGACATCAGCAGGGCTGGTAAAGTAGGGCAGTGGGTGGGAAACGCATCAAAATACTTTTTTCTACAAACATACACACTTATGCACACATATGCCAGATCTGAGAGTAGAACCCCTGCCTATGTAGTTATTTGTGCTATAGTGTTACACAGTTACTGTACGCACTACAGAGCTTACTGGACTGTCAACGGGCCAAAGGTGCTGATAACTGCACAGCTGAGGTAAACTATTACAGGTGCCATAAAGTCTGCCTTCAGTTTTTCTCTTAGATCTTGCTAGTTCTTTATCTCTTACACTTCAAATGGCCTAATAGCTTTGCACTTCAACAGGTTTTTGTATCAATTATTCTAGCACACCAGAGAGCCATCAGCAGTAGTCATTCCTCATGGAATTAGCTTTAGTACTTAGTAGTTATGACCACCCCTCCTGGCATGATTAAAGTTCAGTTCTCTGTGCTTTTGCCCATTAACGTGGTGCACTTGGGCATTCTAAGGCACTGTTGCAACTGTCTCATTTACCCAGACAACCCTCTCCTCTAAACTCCCAACACTCAGACTTGTGAAAGATACCCCTATATCACCAAATTGGAAGATATGCACTCTCAAGTGAAGACTGGACTAGCTGGTCAAGAGGAGAAGGACAACACCTGCACCACACCACATCGAACACATAGCTCTCCAGAATATATACTATCACAGCTCTGACATACAAACAAAAAACACACACCCACCTTCACAGAGGCACTCAATAGACATTTACCCAAACAGCAGAGACCAGCAAGACCGACACCCACTTGACCACCACAACACAGCACAAATCACAGGAAACATATCTCAACTACACAGTGTGCCCTTCAAGTTAATTCACTAAGGCTAACCACCTTGCCCAATACAGTAATCATAGGTGACTCAGTAGTGAGGCACATAGATGTCCCACTCACTAGGTTGAATATGGAGAAGGTAACAGTCAGCTGTCTATCAGGTGCCAGAATCCAACACATGACACTCCATAACAACTACAAGTATCACTCTGTCATTGTCCACGTGGGTATGAATGACCTGAGATGCACCTCCCTGGACTTCATGAAAAGAGACATGGTGGAGCTTTCAGATTATGGGGGCCAGGCAGGTATGACAGTAGCTCTGAGCAGTATACTACTGTCACCCAGAATAATGCCACAGTACAAACCACAAATGATTGACTTCAACAATTGGCTTAAGTGTCTGGTGTTATTCTCAGGGGATCCAGTATCTGTCTACTTGGATGACATGACTGACAGACCGCATTACCTTGCCAGAGATGGCCTGCATCTGCCATCCCTGGGTTTCCAGGTACTGGCCAAGTCTCTTGCCACCCCTATAGTGCCTTTTTAGGCAGTGTTCCAAATCAAACTACCACCATAACAGCTATAAATAAATGCAATCTGAGGGTCATGCTGCTCAAAAGTAGATGTCTAAATCTCAAGATGCAATCACTCGAAGCACTCCTCAAAATGCAGAACATTGACATTTGTGCTCTAACGGAGACCTGGTTTACAGCAGCAGATAGCACCCCTGCACTACCAGACTATAACTCATTCCACACCTGTCAGCACCAAAACATGGACCACAGCTCCAAAGGTGGTAATGTCTCGATATTCATAAAGGATATGCACACCTCCAGACTAGTATCCCTGCATAATGCATCTGTGAAATTGCAGGTACAACTGACATTAGGTAATGTGCAATCCACATCATAGCCTGCTATAGGTCCCCATCCATGTCCCTAGACTCTCAGTCCACATACCGCAACACCCTGGAATCTATCAAGGTCCAACCCAACACTCTCATACTAGGAGACTTCAACTACCCCTCCATCAACTGGGAAAAGTACTCAAGCACCAATACACTGGCCCACCACTTCCTGGAATTCATCAATTACAATGCCCTGGATCAGCTCATTCTGACCCCCAGTAGAGGAAGCAATATCTTTGACCTGTGTTGATTACTAACATATGGGACCGTTGCTTGACAACAGTAGTCAGTCCCTACCTAGTCAGATCCAACCAAAAAGTAATCACCATGGAAATCCAGATCTCACCCATACCCCCCACAAAGGTAACCACCTTGAAAAACTTTTCCAAAGCTGAATCTGGACTCCTAAAAACAGAGGTGGCTAACTTCACAGCACCTACACCACTGGAAAATAGCTGCATGACTGCTGAATCATGCACAAATGCACTGTACAAACATGTACATAAATGCATGGAACTAGTCATACCCAACTGAACCAAGATGGTCTTCTCCAAACACTGGAGGCCAGTCTGGTGCTTGTCTGCCATTAATAAACTGTACAACAGAAGGAAGAAACTGTTACAGAAAAATGTGGAGTCCCAAGACTGGAAAAACTTCCTTATTAGCCTCAACAACAACTTGAGATCCCTCATGAAATCATCTAAAACCAGCTATGATGGCGGAATTGCAGGAGACACTGACAACAATCACAAAGCCTTTCATAGTTATATCAAGAACCTCCATGGTAATACCCAAATGTGCTCTGAGTTACTGCGCAATGCTACCTCCTATACTGAGTCAACAGATATTGTCAACATTCTTGACAACACATTCAGTGCCAGCTTTACCCATCTCGCCCCCCTAAGGGTACAATCACAATGCCAGAAGAATGCCAGGCACCCAGCATTACTGCAGCCCAGGTTAAACCTGCATTGTCTAAGCTTACATGGGACCCAAAATATCCCTGACTGTGTTCTACATGAACTCTACAGAGAGACCTGGCACCACATCTGTGTGCCCTCTTCAGTCACATCCTCACCTCAGGCTTTGTCCTCCCAAATGGCACACTGCAACAATCATCCTTCTCCATTCAGGGGTAGCGACTACAGATGCTGGGAATTATTGGTCCATTAGCCTGACGAGTCTGATATGTACATCTATGGACCACATCATCAGGGACCTGATTGACAAAGGTACAGGTAATCTCCTAAATGTGAAACCCACACAGTTTGGCCTTGTGAAAGGGAGATCATGCCTGCTCAACCTGGTTGACTTCTTTGAGTCAGTCAGCAGGGCTGTGTATGATGGTAAGGCACTGCATACAGCCTACATCGATCTGGCCAAGGCTTTTGATACCATTCCTCATTCTGGAATTATTTATGAACCCACCAAACTAGGCATCAACCCCTATATCACTAGGTGGGTTGCAAATTGGCTCACAGATAGAACACACAGTGTGAAAGTAGCAAACTCTAAGTCAGACTGCCAACCAGTCACAAGTGGAGTCCCACAGGGATCACTCCTGGGTACACTCCTGTTCAGCATCTACTTCTAAGGAGTCCAGGCCAACACAAAATAACTCTAGCTGACCAAGTTCACAGATGACTGCAAGCTGGGAGCCATCATTAACTCCACAGGTGATGCAGACATCCTACAGAAAGGCCTTACTGAGACCAATGACTGGTGTGGAAACCATAGCCTGAAGCTTAACACCACAAAATGCATCATCATCCCTTTTGATAAAAACTCAGTTTCCACTAAGTTCCACATTGACGGCAGCCCACTGAACACTGTAGGCATTATAAGAGTTCTGGGGACACAGGTTGACAGCAACCCGCCCTTCAACAACCAGATTGCCACTGTGGTCAGGAAGTCATTCTATATGGCACATCTCATTACCAAGGGTTTTGCATCCAGGAAGAAAGAGGTCATTGTCTCTGTCTACTCTTTCCTCATTAGACCAATCAAGAAGTATAATGACCCATTTGGCATGTGCCTCACTAGACACCTGCAACAGCTGGAGAGGCCAAAGAAGTACCTCACAAAGAGGATCCTACGCATTAAACACATGTCCTACACAGATAGGCTTAAAAGACTCCACCTATTCTCTTTCTCATATCATCTACTTAGAGGCAATCTCTGCTTGACTTACAAATACAAGTCTGACCCAGCTCTTTTAGAAATGTGTCATTTAAAGACATCCCAATCCAGCCACACCACATCCTGCAGAGACCTCAACCTTATTACCACAATCAACACAGCATGCTGGAGGGACAGGTTTCTTACCAGAGACTGCACATGCCCTGGAATAGACTTCCCATACATGTCAAGCAGAGCACCTAGCTGAATCCATTCTAGAGGAAATCTTGATAAGTGGATGAGTAATAGAAAGTTCACCCCAGGGATCACTCCAGTGGCTCTACTTGATAGAGGCACTGGGAACTAACAACAGGTGGCATAATGACAGGGTACCTGCATGGGCTAGACTTGTAAAGGCTCCAGGGTCATTACCCTAGTACATACCTATGAACCTATAAGGTTAATGATATCAGCATGACTGATAAAGTAGGGCAGTGGGTGGGAAACTTATTAAAATACTTCTTCCTACAAACATACATACTTACATTTAGGTTCGTAGGTGTGTACTAGGCTAATGGCCCTGGGGCCTTTACAAGGCTAGCCTATAGGAATGCCTTGGCATCGTGCCACCCGACCTTAGTGCCCAGTGTCTCTGTCCAGTATCCCTGGGGTGAATTTTCTATTTCCCATCCACTCATCTAGATTTATCTTGAAGAGGGCCAGTGAGGTGCTGTGCTTGAAATGTATGGGAAGTCTATTCCATAGCATGGGCAGTTTCTGGGTTATAAACCTGTCCATCCAGCAAGTAATGTTGATTGTGGTAATGAGGTTGAGGTCTCTGGACTGTGTGGTGCAGAGGAATTGGGATTTCTTTAGATGTAGAATTTCTAACAGAGCTGGGTCAGACATGGCTTTGTAAGTCAAGTAGAGATCACCACTAAGTAGGCGATATGAGACAGAGAATAGTTGGAGTTTTTTTAGTCCTGTCCATATAGGACAAATATTTAAGGCTTAGGATCCTCTTTGTCCGGTACGTTTGCAGCCAGTTCTGAAAGTAGAACCCCTGCCTATCTAGATATTTGTACTATAGTGCTATATTGTACATACCACAGAGCTTACTGGGCTGACAACTGGTCAAAGGTGCTGATAAGGGGAATGACATCAGCAGGAGTGCTAAAGTAGTGCAGTGGGTGAGAAACTTATCAAAATACTTCTTCCTACAAACATACACACTTACACACACACTTATACACCCATAGACACATTTGCCAGATCCAAGAGTCAAACTCTTGCCTATGTAGTTATTTGTACTATAGTGTTACACAATTATCGGATAAACTACAGAGCTTACTGGAATGACAACTGGCCAAAGGTGCTGATAAGGGTAATGACATCAGCAGGACTGGTAAAGTGGGGCACTGGGTGGGAGACTTATCAAAATACTTCTTCTTACAAACATACACACACTTACACACCCACACACACATTTGCCAGATCTGAGATGAGAACCTCTGCATAGCTAGTGATTTGTACTATAGTGGTATGCAGTTATCATATGCATTATGGAGCTTACTGGGTTGACAACTGCCCAAAGGTGCTGATAAGGGGAATGACATCAGCAGGACTGATAAAGTGGGTCACTGGGAAGTGTTGTGGGTGGGAATGTCCTAAAACTGTTTCAGCTACAAACATTCCCACACTCTCACATACACAGCTGTCTCTCACACACACACACACACACACACACACACACACACACACACACACACACACACACACACACACACAGTTGCCAGTATTGAGATTAGAACCCCTACCTATCTACTTATTTGTACTATAGTGTTACACAATTATCACATGCGCTACAGAGCTTATAGGGGTGACTGATGTCCAGTGGTACTTCTAAGATGAATGACAGCAGCAGATCTTGTGAAGTAGGGCAATGTGAAGTGTACTGAGTGGGGAGAGTCTCCTAATACTTAGACCTACCGGCGAGCACACACACACACACACACACACACACACACACACACACACACACACACACACACACACACACAAACACACAAACACACACATGCAGGTGATGTGATATTATAAACCCAACCTCAGTACTGTTACACAATGGGGTCCAACAAGGCCATATGTGAGGTGTGGCTACAGCCAGTTGAGTGATGACGTGCTGTGTAGACAGACTGGCAACCTGGTGATATACTGGCTGGGAATCTGCTTGTATGGTATCTTTCTAACCTGTGATGTCATATCCTTGTGTGGGCATACCTCTCACTTGTATATTTTTTTGGAAGGTTGTCCAGGTGTTTGGCTAGAGGTTTCATCCTTTCTACATAAACTTGTGTTTTTATGGCAAGTTAGCTACATATAATTGAAGAGTGATGTTACAAAATAATACAGACATTACTATTTCAGACTACATAACCTTCATATAATTCCCGCTACTGCAAAGCCCTCACCCCACCAACTTTCTCAGTATGTAAGGGTGATATTTGTAACACATGCCTATCATTGTGCCTTTGTTCCACTTTTATTTCTGCCCTTGTCCAGACATCTTGCTGTCAGAGGTTGGGAGTTATGGGTGTGGGTACAGAGTGAATTCTACCTTGCAGGCATGTCCATTATATGTAAAAGCAAACATAAGACAAAAGGATTATTGAGAATAACCACTGGCAACAGTACCAAAAAGCACTTATATTCATAAAAGCTTTGGCACCTCAGCTACACATCCTTCAAGATGTCACTTGTATGTGTAGTATATTCCACATAGTACTGTGACTTCCAAGTATGTCAGTGGTGGAGCAGTGGGTGTCACTGACATGCATAACAGTTGGCACTGTAGTTAATTGCACATGGCCCTGTCAAAGACAGCACTATACCTAGGGCACTACAAGGCAACTGGCAGGAGAATGTGCTGGCCAGCTCCTGACAGTAATAACCACACATGGACAGGCAACATGTTTTCATGTGTATTGGTACAGCCCTGCCAATGTGTGCTATGCTGCTGTCTTCCTGCAAACATACATGTTACTGCATTTGTGTGGGTATATGGGGAGAGCACACCTGTCAACTATACACATTTGCACAGCCTGTGCTGATATTTGCTTTACATTTTGGTTCCATTTACCATGCTATTGTGCCCTGTGTTGGGGACTAGAGTCATATGGGTAAAGGGCACAGGTCAGATTGTACTGGCATACATTTGAGTTTCAGACTTCTTATCCTTCATAGCCTTACTGCAACTATGCGTCCTGCTGTGTTATCAATGTGTGAGTCTGTGGGGAAGTAGTTAAACATTGCTGCCATTTGTGTGCCTTTAGTAGTCATTTCTCTATGGTTTTCTGCAGCTGACTTGCTGTGTGGGTGTAAGGGGTTGGTGTGGGACCCACACACTGACATCCATGCCTGTGACCTATGACCCCCCCCTTAGTTGTCCCCACACATATAGTGCAGTAGGATTTGCCACCATTGGGTACTATTGCATAGTGTGTGGAGGCCAGTTTTAGCCAGACATTTCCTGGTGTCCCACATAGCTGTCAGTTGTCTGTTGCTTTCCCAGTAGGCCACCCCATTCCCTTGCATGCATGCAGCATTACCATAGATATGGTAGCAAAACATACTAATCCATTCATTTATTCTTAAGAAGACTGCCTTACCTTGTGTTTGCAGCAGTTGTGAGGACGGTGCTTGAAGGCCACCTATGTTGGATGCACACAGTACACTGCCTATAATGGTAAGTTACAGGTAATATGATGTTTGTGTCATCCATTTTACTTTGTGTTCAAGTCAGAGAGAGGTGTCAGTCCCTAGGGTCCCTACAGTGTCAATGTGTGCCCTATGCATTGCCTCTTTGGCAAGGCCTGAGCATACTGGGCAAGCCTCCATCTTCCTACAGAAGCAGGCTCAGGGGCCTCCTTCTCTGTGTCCCTCAGTGCCTGTGGGGACCTTGGCAATGGTGGTGGGCTGTGTGGCCCTTCCCCATGCTGTTTCTGTTGCAGCTGCTTCTATAGGATCATATTGTGTAGCATGGCACATACTATGAACATGTGTGCACATGTGGCTGGAGAGTACTGCAAGGCTCCACCAGATATGTCAAGGCAGTGGAATCATAACTTGAGCATCCCAAGCACATGCTCTATAATGATCCTGGTTTGTACATGTCCCTCATTATGGCATTCTTGTGTGGGTGTGGGTGCATTTCTGATGGGTGTTATCATCCATGGCTCCAGTGAATAGCCAGCATCCCCCACCAGATGGCCATATGGGATACCCCCACTGGCAAATGCCTGGTACAGCTGTGACGAATGCCAGATGTGGGAATCATGATAGCTTCCAGGGCTGCCAGCACACACATTCATGATAATGCACTGGGCATTGCACATGACCTGGCAGTTAATGTAGGGGAATCCCTTGCAGTTTATGTAGACCCTACCCTGCTCACCGGGTGGTGCTTTGATGTAGAAGTGCGTGCAGTCTATGGCACCCAGTACCTCCAGGTATTCTGCTACATGGTGGAAGAGACACATATTGCTGGTCCTCTCCTCACGGGTGTTGGGAAGTAAATGTGCTCACTGGCATGTGGTAGCATGGCATCCAGGAACTGATGGAGTACCCTGGATGCAGATAGCTGTGATATCCCCATGATGTCCCCAGTAGGTCTTTGGAAAGCACCTGTAGCTAGAATTCATAAAGCTACACATACCTTGGTATCCACTGGGATAAGTTCCCCTCTGTTGGTTCAAGGTCTGAGTTGAGGCTGGCACAGCTCGTTAAATTGATGAAGTATGTCTCTGTCCCCCCTGTAGTGGTCTACTGTTTCCAGATCATGTAGCCCCTGGTAAGTTACCTTGGGTCTGAACACTCTTTCCTACTCCACAGTCTGTGGCAGTTGTCCACATTATCCTCCTCTCCACCCTCAGCCTCTAGCCCATACTGATGGACCAAAGCAATGGCAGCCCCTAACATTTTCCAGTTAAACTTTCCCTACATGTGTACACCAATGGTGCAGAGTCTGTGCTGCCTGTATGATTGGCCAACTATGATGCATTCCACCTGCTAGCTATGTAATTTGTTCTTGATTGCTTTTATTCTGCTATTTTCCTTTTTTCCCTTCCCATCTTCCTCCCTTTTTAAGCGCTGAGGCATGCAGCGCAAACCTAGTGCCCAAATGTAAGCAGTCCTGCTATTTGCAGGTTTCTTTTTTTCTTAGACCCCGGTGCACACCACACAAATCCTTTTAGGTAATGCAAACATTAAGAAATAGCCCTCCCCTGGCCGTGAACATGCTCCTCATTTCATGGAATAAGTCAATACAGCCTCAGACATACACCCTTGCTTAGCTGTGCTTAACTAAGCTTATCTCTGTGCCATGGGGCTCCAATGTGCTTACAACATGCCTGATACACCCCCTTTTCATGTCTGTTGCTCCTCCTAGTTACACCATTGTGCTACAGCACATACACGGTTAGGTGCAGTGTGAGACTTAGAAGACTTTTGTGATTCAGTAAACTTCCCCTCATTTGCATACCTCACTGCCTTAGTCCATAGTTACTGCACTAACACAGAGCCTTTCCCCTTGACAATCACTGTCCTCTGGTATTGTTTTCATTTTGCATGCCATAGAGTATAATGACAAAATGCAGATTTCCCTTAAAATTGAGTTTTCACATTTATTTATATTTTCGGCATGATCCCATTTGCGGGCTGCTGCCCTATGTTTAAACAGCCGAGATCTGACAAAAAAAATTACTTTGATTTTTATAAAAATTAAGCAGTTTTACATGCCATTGGCCATATATTTGGCCATTGGCATCCCTACAGACTATAATACATGTTTTTTTCTGAGCTGTCATGCCTCCATTTTGTTATTTGCAGAAATGTATTCTGTTAATAACTGAATACATTTCTGCAAATAAAACTGTTCTTGCACGGATACCTGCCTGCTTGCTGAATCACTAATTCAACTCACTTGCATGTTTTTCACCAGCGAATGAGGCAATTAGCATTCTGCAGTCATGTCCATGTAGGAACAGTGTAGGCATGCTCATGCACGTCAGATCACCTGTTTGCTGGATCGCTCTGCGGCCATATTCTGTGCAGGAATGGCTACACTGTTCCTGCATGGAATTTTGAGCTTAATGAATCCTGGGGAGTAGTTTAGCTTCTCATTTAAGGTATTGCTTTATGCTAAAATAATAAACATAGATAAAATTAAGTTCAAGCAACAAAAGCAAAGTATGCTGTAAATTATTTGGTGTACATAACTTACTGTAACGATAAATGTTCAAACACTCACTGCTGCAGAAGCCTTAACTATATGGGTTATACTCTGCCAAGCATATAATGGCTAGCCAGCTTTCAAAGCTTCAGGGCACCTTCCATGTGCTTAAACTGTCAGGCAGGTTGAGCTGAGCTGACTAAAAGACAAGTTTGGGTGCAAAGCCCTTCAGAGCTTTCCCTTCAACAGAGAGGGGGAGGCTGAACCCTGAAAGAGCAATGCTAGGAATAACATAAAATAAATGTCCCCAACCTGGCACAAAAATACAAGGGGGGTGGAGGGAGTGACTACTTCAGCAGTGATCATTTGAACACCTACTGTTATGGTAGGTTTTGCTTATACAGCTATACTATGTTCATCATATTGATCACTGCTGCAGTAGTCTTAGCTAGTCTTAGGTATATGGGCAGATTACCTTAGCTAACCACACTTGGGAGGTAGAAGGAAAAGAATCCAGGAACCCATGGAGATTTGTCCTTGCAAAACTTGATCTAGACTTAGAGAAGAAATCACACTCATAGAACTTTGTAAAACTAGTTACAGAGTATGGAGTATCAGCTTCCAATACTTCTAGGGGCGTCCAACCCTTTCCAAAAAGCTATAAAGGAAGCAAATGCACTACAGAATGGGCCTTGACTCTGTCTGGAATAGCTTTTGTTGTGGTGGAAAAAACAAAAGATAATAGCCTGAGACAATCATTTGGAAATAGTCTGTTTTTACACAGGTTGTCCCTTCTTATTCTCACAAGAATGAAAAATTGACCCAAAGATGTTAAGGAATTGTTCTGTCAAGATAGTACCTGAGTTGTCTGTGGACATCCAAGGTATGGTGTTTCCTTTCATCCTCATTTTTAGGTTCATAAAAGTAAAGAAAATGGGGAGATGAACAGCTTGGCTTAAATTAAACTTGGATACCACTTTAGGTATACCAGAAGCCTTAGTTCTCAAAGAAACCACGTCCCTATGGAAAATGAGATATAGTTGACTCAGAAGCCCTTCTTGCAGACATTAGAGCAATCAGTGAAACTGTTTCCATGTTAAGTACCGCAAGGGAGTCAGGCTAGCTGGTTCAAATGGAGTAAGTGTTAGCTTCTCTAACACAAAATTAAGACTCCAGGTAGAGGTCACAGTTTTCATAGATGCCTCTTACACAAAACCCCTTTCAAGGATATTTTGACATGCGACTGTATTGAAAGAGGAGGATCCATGGGCAGACATGCTAAAATGTCAGGGCCAAAAAACCTTGACTTAGGATTAAGAAAGGCCATAGGATAGTCACTCGTATAAAAATTGCAGTAGAAAAGAACAACAATCCCTGAATGGATGCTGGTTATGTTGTTGTCACCAACTAGAAAACTATTCCAATTTGCTAATATACGATGCTCTAGTAACAGGCATTCTTGCCTTCATTAGGATCTGATGCACACCCAGTAAACAGATGTTTAAGAGGAATTAAGGCCATATCATCCAGGCAGTCAAGTGAAGTTGGTTGATATCAGAGTGTATCAAACACTCCTGTTCTTGTGTGAGTAGATCCAATTTATGAGGAAGCTTGTGGCAATTGCCCCAGTTCATTTCCAAAAGAAGGGAGAACCACAGTTGCTTGGTCCAGAAGGAAGTTACCACAATGATCATGGGGGAATTCCTACTGAATCTTCAGAAGTACCACAGATATTAGTGGAAAGGGTGTAAAAGCATATAGGAACATTCCTGTCTGTGGAAAAGAAAAGACATCCATCTTCCAAACCTTCTTGCATGGTGCCCTGGAACAGAGTATTGACAAGTGACTGTTCAGAGATGAGGGCAAAGATGGCTACTTGAGGATCTCCCTGTGAAAAAAGGTACTGCCAGCACAGCTAGCTGGAATTTTCAAATAATTATATCATTTGTGTATATTAAACTAATTTATATAAGATACATGTGCTACAGATGTATTAGTACTGTATGTCATGTGGATATCAAACTGCTCTGTACAGATGTTTATGTTGAAAAGGTATTTGTAAAGTGCTTAAAATGTATCCACAGTGTACCCTAATGAATGAGAGCAGAAATGTACATGCACTATTGTAACTGTTTAACTGTATATATTTTAACAGTGGAAAATAGAATACAGGAGGATAACCTCAGTCCAGCAAACTTTAGAAAAATATCTGAAATTAAATTACTTGATACCCTAGGCCACAAAGATGCCTCAGTGCAGCTAGAGACACAAAGTATGTACTAGGAAGCTTTCTGTAATGACTTTGAGGTGAACTAATTGCTACTTTGGAAGCAAGAAGGAATGCAACTGTTTTACGACTTCCAGCATCTGCCAAATATCTGAGCAAAAGCCCTTGTATGAGTATGTTTACAGGCAGATGTTAAATACTGCTAGCTTCAGCAATGGGGGTTTTGCCTCAGATGACCAGAAATTATGTCATTCTACAAGTTATCACAGCAGTAATATTTTATATATTATTTTGTGAAATCTCTCAGTGAGACAGAGTATTCTGCATTCTGTCTTGGACTTGGCAACAAGAACTATTCCCCCCACACATCTTCCTTGCTCTAAGTAAGTTTTTAGAGTATAGTAACTCTCTTAAATACAGTCAGGAATATAGAGAAGTTTAGTTTGGATTTTTTTTTTATTTGTGTGAGCCTGTAGTGCAATGTTGTTTTAAATATTTCCTGTGGTTTTGAACTTTGATGTCACTGTGAATATATATTTAGTATTGTCTTGTTATTTTATTATTAAATATATTTAAACCTTTCATTGTGGCTGATCTGTGCAGAGATATTTAAGTTTTGAGACTACTTACATATTTATTTGGTGTCACTTTGTGGGCCACTCCTAATAGCCTTGCTCTTGGTCAAACTAACATTTGTGTTAATATTAATAATACACAGTAAGATTGGACACCCTTTGTTAAGGGCCTTAAAGTAGATGATAGGGAGTGACTGGTAGCAGTGGTAACTACCTTATAGTCTGGACTGAAGGTGCAATAGCTAGTAAACCTGTGCCAGCCTTTCCCAGGTGTGTGTGTATATATAAATCAAACCTCAAAGAGTGTGTGTGTCAGCTACTTGGGCAGGGACATGCAGCGCTGGTTGGACAGAGAGGGTGCTGGAAGTCTTGGCTTGGTCACTCAATTGAGATCTCAGTTCTATAGCTGTGCCAGTGGGGAGTCTTACTGGGGATCTGGATGTAGAAGGAGAAACTAGTCCCAGACTGACTGTAGTTTCTGTGTGCTCTTAAGGGAAATTGCACTTGATGCAGAGAGCTGCATCTGGAAATACTGAGTGTGTACCTGTTATCCTCTCAGTGAACATTCCACCCACAGGTGCCAGTAGTGAGGATTGAGGCTCCTTAATTACTGGATCAAGTCTTGGCAAACCCCTTGATGTAGTTTCCATTCATGAGAGTCTGCCCTGGACCTGCTTAGCTTGTCTACCACATAATTTTACTCTGAAAGAATGTAGGATGCCTGTAGAGTGAGATTGTGCTGTGAAGCTATATGCCAAGCTAACATGGCTAGCCTGCAAAGGGGATACAACTTGGTTTCCCCTTGCTTGTTTATGTACCTAATGAGCATGGTATTGCCTGTAATCATTTCAAGAGGTCCTAGGAGCCAAAGATGGTTCAGAGAGTTGAGTGCTTTGATCAGAACAATCATCTCCTTCATATTTATCTGTCTGTATCTGTACTCGGTGTTTCACATGCCCTCACTTTTATCCCTCTTGAAACCACTCCCCAAACCAAGTCCAAAGCATCTTGGTGACTGACTGCTTCGGAGCATGGAGGGAGAAGAGGAGACCTGGATTTAGATATATCTGTTGCCTCCACTGAAAGATTATTCTTCTGACACACTCTAGCACTGGGATTTGAAAAGATTAAGAAAGTTGATGCTGGGACCAAAGAGATTTCAGATGCCACTGTATCTTCCTCATGTAGAGTCTTGCTAGGGGTATCATGAGAATCATAGATGTCATGAGACCCAAAATCCTAAGATATTCTCTCTCAGTGAGTGAGATCTGAGTGGAAAACCTTAGAAATAAATCTAGACAAAAATCCCTTAAACACTCTCAGCTTCAAGAAAGCCTTATGGGGAAAAACTCCTTAATTCCTGGCTGTCTTTGTCATACTACGTGCTAACCTCTAACCCATTTACCTCACCTCTGTGCCTCCCCCTCTACTTTCGACTTTCTAACCACCCCTTCTACATCTACTCCTTTCTCTACTCACTAGTCTGACTTTCTTTTATGCTACACCCTTCCCCATTCTCACTCCTAATCTTCCACTATTCCCCACCCACTCCCCAGCTAGTCAATCCTCCTGTTTCATGTCCTTCCACCCTTCCCCTTTACTCCCATCTCTTTTTTCTGTCCTTATCCACCACCTACATCCATCTTTCCTTCTCCTCAAATCCTTCCCATCTGCTTGTACAGCAGCTCTTCAGACAGCTGTGCTCTCCCTGGAAACCTTTCTGCTGATGCAACTTACTACTAACCTCTCAATTCTCCCTGTCAACTTTCCCTGTTTTTCTACTTCACTAATAAATTTTGCTTTCATGCTCAGACCCTGTTTAACTTGTGTTTATATCACGTTATCGAAAGATGAAAATAGCGAATGCTATTTCATCGGCCTCAAAACATCTAAGAATGAAAATATTGAACATTCAGAACAGCAAATTTTTTCCCATGGAAATAATTCGCTGCTACGAAACACATACACACAACACAAGCACATCAAACAAACAGCAACCACACACAGACACTTAAATTCCTACATCCAACGCTACACTAAACTAAACATACACTACTATCTACCCACTTACCATAACCCTAACCCTAAGGTCTGTCACTATCGCACACTCACCTAACCCGTGCCCTAACCCTAACTCACTTAACCCGTCCCTAACCCTAACGTACAATCGCACACTTACCTGAACCTAACCCGTAACTTTCCACCACAGCGCTAAGAATAGCGAAGCCACAGAAACAGCCAACCAAATTCTTTCCCAAGGAAAGAATTCGCTGTTCTGCAGCTTCACTATTCTTAGCATTCGCTGAATAGTGTTCGATATCAGAACATTCAAAGTTTTAATACTTTGATGTTCTGATATAGACCCTTTAACTTCACTATGTACAATATGCCTATGCCTGTTACTTATGCAAATTAAGCCAAAACATTATTGTCATTATTTGTATATATTCTTTTTCTTTTTATTCTTTATTATTCTTGTTACTGCTTTACTGTGTTATTATTCTGTCAGTTTTGCTGGTGTTTTTCTCCCCGGTGCTCCGCTGAAAAAGGGCTCATGCCCAGCCGGACCTATCCCAGTTAACAAATGTCAAAATAAAAATAAAATCTATTTTTTCTGGAATAAAAGCTGTTTGAGTTGAGGTATCTATTTGACATCCCAGGATCAGAATCCTGTATGGAGTCAAGAAAGACTTTTGAACATTCTCTTGGAATTCCAGCTTGAGTAAGACTTCTCTTACCCAAGAAAGATATTCCTGACATTTTGAAAAAGACTCTGCAAGGATAAGCAAGTTGTCTAAATACAAAAAAATGTGGATACCCTGTAGCCTGCAATGAGCTATGACTGGAACTAGAGAGTTTGTGAACACTCTTGGTGCAGTGGATAGTCCAAAAGTTAAGGTTGAGAACTTATAGTGATTAGCCACACAAAACCTTAAGAAACACCTGAAGTCTGGATGAATAGTGACGTTATGATATGCTTCTTTTAAGTCTAGTGTTGCCAGGAAGCTTGAAAGTGGAAGAAGAGGTAACAATTTGTGAAGTGACATAATTTTGAATATGGGCACTATAACAAACAGGTTTATGAAGGAAAGATCCAGAACTGGTCTCAAAGAATTTTCTTTCTTTCTTTGGCACTAGGAACATCTTTGAATAAAAACCCTTCCTCACCTAGGAAGGAGGAACTGGTTTTATCACTCCTTGGGGCAGTATGTGATGATGAACCAGTGGAAATAAAACTGTCTGATCTGGAGAATGAGGAATGACCCCCTGGAAAGGAAGAATTTCCTCCCACTGCCTTCTGTAACCTTGGTGAATGATGTCAAGAACCTATTTGTCTAAAACTATCTGTGCCAAAGAGAAATAAATGGAGATTCAGACTTTCTGGAATAAAAAAGGGACAGGGTGTGAGGAGTTCACAGCGTCTCATTATTAGTCATTCAGACTTCTTGGACTGTACTTGGTTTTGTGAGTTTCAAGACTTCTTTTTTGATCCCCTTACCATTTCTACTTAAATGTCTAATTACTATAATTTATTGAGCCTGTTTGTTTTGTTTTTGGCCAAAATTGGATGTGGATATAGAAAATACCTTGGAAAATTTAGAAAAGGAAGTTTGAAAAATTGTAGAGATTATCTGGATCAACGTGCCCCTTCCAATACACTTTTTGATCACTTTTACGGCAAATGGGCCAAACACTCAATATCTATCCAAGGGAGAATTTAAAATCTCATTTTTAACATAATCTGGGAGGTTCTGAGAATGTAGCCATGCAAACCTCCCCAAAACAGTACTATTGACCATAGCCCTGGAAGATCAGCAGAGTCATACATACCCTGTAAACAATGAGAAGTGATCTGTGCAACAGAATAAACTAAGTTATTTAAAGCAGATTTTTCCTTCCAAGAAGAAACTGCATATAAAGCATTCCTCATGCTTTCACAATTTGGCAGAACAAACTTTAACATATGAGCCTGACAATTCCAAATTCTGAAAATCAAAGTTAAATACACGTTTTTCCCATACCTATGAATAATTTCCCATCCTTAACAAAAGATGTAGGTTTGGAATTAACTAAGTGGTTAGCAACAGTGGGCGCAACTAAATCTATAGATGCAGGTTCAGATTTGGGGATAGTGTATAAAAAATTTAAAATACTGAGGACCTTTATATATCCTATCTACTTTTTTATGGGCAGCTGGCTGACCATCAGAAATATTGCCAGCAGTAACACACAAATATCCCCTAAAGCATACAGAAAAGGAGAAATGGGTGCATGTTCTGAAAAATCCTTCTGTAACAACTCATAGCATTTTTTGAGGGAGTGAGAAACTTCAGTGTTCACCCACTGAAATCAATGGCACATTCGAGCAATAGTCTCAGAGAAAGAGAACTTCCCACAGAGAGAATCAGAAGGTGAGCTTACCTCGGTGTCTGAATCAAAAATCTGAGGAAAAAACCTATATGCATCCCTGCATCTTCCAGTTCAGACTCAGGATCTTCAATCTCTGCAAGGAAAGAGGAATTCTTTCTTTTACCAAGAACTACTTTACAAGAAGGATTAATAGCTTGAATTAAACCCTGAGCCAAATCCAGTAAACTTCTCCTATCCAAAGAAAATTGAGGAGTAGATACACGCTCGGTTTTCTGTTTCATTTTGACAGGAAAAATGGGGCTAACAGTGTTACTAATGGCAGCAGGAGCTTCCCTGGTGATGGTACAGCATTCTGATACAACAAGGGAACTTTCCTTGTTTCCTCTCCCAGGACTGACAAGAGTAGATGTCCCTTGCCCACTGAGGAGACCCCAACACCTGCAGAGTACATGGCTAACTATGGTCCATAGTGATTGCAAGTGCTACAACAGACAGATCCAAGGTAAAAGATGAAAGGTCTGAGGTACAAGAAACAGCCACAGCAGAGTCACCCTCCTGCAGCTGAGGCAAATTCCTAGCCTGCTGTGATGGCAAAAGCTGTTTGCTATTTTTTTTTTTGTCTGGAGGAAACACTGACTGTGGGACTAGTAGTCTGTTCCATGATCAAGCCAATCCCAGGAATGACAAACAGCAATTGCCAGTAAACACTACCAATCCACAAAAGTTAATTGTTTTAACAGGAAAAACGCGGTTAAAAGCACTTTACAACACTATACCAACCCCACAAAAGTAAAATAAATATCATTTCTCCAAAAAAATGTTTTCAGTTACTTTACACCACTTTTAAACTGACAGAAAAAATAAGTGTTCCATTTAAAAGAACATTACAGTCCCGAGACAGTTCATTAAAGCACAACACCCTTAGCTTTAAAATAGCTTTCCTGAAGAGGAACATCAACAACATTGAGAAAATGGAAGTTCTTTTCCCCAAAGGGAACGTAAATGCACAACAAAGGAAAGTATAAGAAAAAGGTTGATTCTTGAAAGCCTTACAGGAGCATAGGTAGTGGTAAAGCTCTGAAGGGCTTCATGCCCAGACTTTTCTTTCAGTCAGTTCAAGTTGCCTGACAGTTTGGGCATGCGGAAGGTGCCCTGAAGCTTTGGAAGCAGGCCAGCTATTAGATCCTTGACAGGATATAACCCACATAGCTAAGGCTATCGCAGCAGCAATGAAAATAATAAACATCAACTTCCCTGCAAACCCCACTAACAGAAATACCAGATGAGCAAATTGGTGTAACTAAGAAAATGATTTCTTTCAGCTATGATACAGAATTGGAATTGTCTAGACATAGTAAGGCCCTTCTGAGTTTAATTCTGGTGGCTGCAAAAAAAAGCAATTACTAGAAAATGGAAATCAAAGTCTAAACCAACTGTACTAGAAATAGCGAATATAGTAACAGAGATAAAACAACTAGAACTGGGAATCTTTAGAAAAGGGAAGGAGCAAATTACATAGAAAAAAATGGGAATTTTGGGAACAATACATGCAGAATAATGTTTTGGAGGAGGAATGAGGTTTACTGGAAGGCAGGAAATGAATGGGCATTGTAATGTTTGACTGATGATGACTGGATAGATTATAAGTGAAGTATAATGTTTGCAAAGGAAAATATGTCAATATAATTTGTTTTCATTTACATAAATGTATGATTGCCTATGTCATACGTGATAAATTAATAAAGATGTTTCTTGTTTAACAAAAAATATATATATATAATGAACATTAATGTGATACTGCTTCAGTTCTTTCATTTGTACCACTTGAACCAAAAGGTAAGAGCCATTGTGGTCCTCAAGAGAAAATTTGAAATGGAAAGTGCCAGCATTTGTCAAATACAGTGTTGCTTTGAACTTCGCTGAGTACTGCCCATCACTGTTAAACCAGGGAGTTAAAGTGAAAAAAACAATAAACAGACCGCTAGAACTCCAGCCAATAATATTTACCCCTCAGAAACAGCAGCAAATTATTCTCGGCCACAGAGCAAGTGCTACTGCCTTCAACAAGTTTATACCCTGACCAGAGAACCAGCTGAAACTGCAATTAAATGTAACAGACTGAAAAGGAAGTGTAAAGGTACAAGGAGAACACTTTAACAAAATGGAAGTGCTATCTAACACAATAACAGCGGAAACACACAGTGTAACAAAAAGGAGGAGCTATCTATCAGTTGCAGCTGGGAACTAGATTACATGCACAATATAATCGACTCTCAGTCTAATAGACTGAAACTGCAATTTAATGTAAAATAAGTAGAAAATCACAGGGGGATATTTAGTTTCCCTAGAGGGAGGGACAATCTAATTAAAAAAAAAATACAGCCAGGACATGGTTTCAAGAAGAAAGTCATCAATTTAGTCAAACTGTAAACAATTGTTAAATGTTAGAACATTCAGTAAAATAAGAAATACCAATCGGAAAACATTAAAACAACAATTAGTGCAATATGCTACAAGCACTTCCTGTTTTTATAAGAAGTTTGCGCTTCTTTATATACATCTAAACTGTCTATATTTTTCCAGAATGTCCAGATTATTGTCTCATATTTTTGGTCTGTGTCTCATAAAATTTGTGGTTTGGAGGGAAATCACTGACCAGTGAAGTCAAGCATTTGAATTTCAGACTTCATATTATCCATAAAATGCATACTAACACAAAACCTATGATTCTAGTGACTTTCTAAATTTATAATTGCAATATTTAAAATCTGTTTATATTTTTGGGCCTTTGTCCACTCATTATTTTAGGTTTTGTCCATATTTTTTGCACTGTGGGGTTGAGAGGTATGGTTATATATGTCACTTAATGTGGATTCTCTAATACTCATATTAATGAGTACGGGAAAAGGACATGTTAAGCAGCGAGCAATCATTTTTGTGAATCTTGAGGGAAGGTTATCTGAACTGGGTAATCACAATCTTCATATTTTTTCAACATTCTTCCTGTGAAAATACTGGCAATGTTGCTTGTGAATTGCTAAAGAGACTGTGGACTTGTGATATTTATATTAAAGGACTGTTATTGTGAATGCTGGGAGTTGCTATATCAGCACAGTTACACAGTTTGGTGGTGTTTTTCTTTGAAGAGATGGGCACTTCCAGGTTTAAGAAATTTATCATTTGGTAGAATTTCTTTGGTAAAATGATTAGTAAGTGATCGTAGTTACAGACTTTTTTTACCATTCTTGATGGATTTGCACTTATTTCTAAGCAGTTTGTATTTTAGCATGTCTGTTAATGAATTTTGTTTTTGAGTATCTGAAACAGGATGTACATCTTTCATTTATCATTCCTTTTAGTGTTTTTGTCTTACATTTATCTCTTATAGTGGTAACAGGCAGTACTAGTTAAGATTACTGTGACCTGAGTTATTGAATTAGTTGGCAGACCCTTTATAGGTAGCATATGTATCTGTGGGTTCCCTTTTTCATTTGTCAGTTCTTCTGAGATATGTGCCTTGATGTAGTTGTGGACTTTTGTTGGATTTCCTGTTATTCTATTTGATTCCTTCCATGTCTGCTCTTGTGAAGTACTAAATGTTAAGCAGTACATAATTGTGCCATCAGTGGGTAGGGGCTGAATTCAATTACACATTGTCTGGTAGTAGTAAGAAGGAGCTGTGTCCTGCTTTAAAAGGAGAATGAAAAATGTTATAGAAGTATAGTATATTTTGTATCGGTTTTATTGCAACTTCTAAGTGGTGATTTATTTTATTTTTTTTTACTCAAATAGTTTTTATTTTCAATTATATGTAACATTTTCATAATATTTTTATGTATAATTTTAAACAACTATATACAATATTTACATTAGCCTGACTTTAACTATATTCAATGTATATTTGTAAATATAGAATTGACAGATCAGTTATCAGAGTGACAATATTAATTATTGCAGAGTGTCCAACAAAGATATAACTTTCTTCCATGGATTATTTACCAATGGCCTGGGATAGATTTGTAGTTCTTTGATTTTTATTTCCATCGATGCATTAAAGTGTAGAATTCTTCTGAGGACAGTGATGTATTTGAATTCCCCCTTCTAGTTATGCATTTCCTAGATATAGCAAGTATTGTCCATAACAAATACATATTTGTCTTATTCAGGTAGGGAACCTTCATTTACATTTAATATAATCAATGCTTTAGTTAAGGTAAAAGATTCATTAAATAAAGATTATAAAAAATTATTAATTCCATTCCAATATGGTTTAATTTTACTACATTCATAAAAAATATGATTCCAGTCTGCTTTATTTGACTGTTCACACCTCCAGCAAAAAACATTTGTAGTAGAACTGATCTTCTTAATTCTATCTGGTATTAAAAATGCTCTGTGTAAGCATTTCCAATTAAATATTTTCCAGTACTGTGTGTTAGAGGTGTGATTAACTGATAGTAAGATGTTAGATTTAATTTCTTCTGTTAACTATAATGACTGGACTTTTATTAAGAACTGCCAGTATGATAGTTTGGGAATTGTTTTATATGTTATTAACTCTTTGTATAGATTTGAAATGGAATTTTTCTTTTCACAACTATTATATATAAATTTATATAGACAACTTATTAGATTTGATATATCTTTAAATGAGGAATTATTGATTAATCTGCATAAATCTTGAGTGTACATTAGAATATTTTATAAGGTTAACCAGTCCTGTGTTGGAATATTGTAAGTAGTGTTTATCATATGTCTATCTAAAACATTTAATTTTTTTACACATTGAAACCAGCATAAGAATCCATTTTGTTCCCAGGAGGTTATTGTTTCCCTATATATTTTGTGAAGAAAATTCTTAGTGATGGTAAATTGGGCTAAAAGGTCAAATCAAAGTTTTAGATCTATGTTTGCATTCATAAGTTTCCTAAAGGAATTAATGTAATGATTAATCAGAAATGTTTTAGAAGGTTTTGATATATTATATTGCATACTAATGCATAGTATGTACCAAGGTTTGTTAGATTTGTCTAGTATTAAGAATTTTTTAACAGATTAAATTAATTTGTTAATATAGCCATTGTTAATTCTTTCCAGTTGGCAAAATAATTTGGGTTTATCCAGTCTATTGTAGTTTTAAGCACATATGCTTTTATATAGGTTTCAATTTCTGGGAAGTTCAATCATCCTTGTTTCCAGGGTCTAATGTGATGAGTTAGAGCTATTTTATTCTTTTTGGGATACCATAAAAATGTTATTACACATAAGTTTATTTCTTTAAGAATCCCTCTTTCAGAAACTAACTGTATTGCTAATGCTACATATAGAATTTTTGGGCAGTAAGACCATTTTTATTAATTGCAATCTGTCTTCAAAAGTTAATATGATTTTGTTCCACTTTTACATATATATTTCTATTGTTTCAATAATGTTTTTATAATTTATTAATACTGTTTCATTTAGATTTTTGCATAACAACATTCCTAAATAATTTAACGTAAGTTCTTGTTTTCCTATCATGGGTTTATCTATAACTTGTAATTCTTTTTTCTTATTTATAAATAGAAATTGTATTTTTGATCTGTTAAAGTGAAGACCTAAGATCTTATAGAATTTTTCTATTACTTCTTCTAGGTCTTCTAATGACTCTCTGGAGTTTGATAGGGTTAGTAAAATATCATCAGCAAAAAGCATTATTTTAGAGATGTACTGGTCATAGATTTCTATTCCTTTTATTCTTGGATTATTATATATTATTTATGCAAGTATTTCTATAGCCAAAGCAAATGGAATAGGTGATGGGGGCATCCTTGTTTAGTACCTTTCATTATATGGATATATTCTGATGTGAAAGGATCTAATTTAATGTAGGCTAAGTTGTTAATATATATGTTTTTTAGTAGTAAAATGAAGGGAGGAGGAAATTCAAATAATGCTAAAGTGTTAAATAGATAATCCCAGTGTAGGGAATCAAAGGCTTTTTCTATGTCTAATCCAGTTACAAGTGTTTCTCTATCTTATTTATTCACATAACCTATAAGAGTAAGTATCCTTTTAATATTGTCATGTGGGTGCCTGTTATATATAAATCCAGTTTGGTCATTATTGTCTTTGAAAGTGGGATTTTCATTCTGTTAACTAAGATTGACATAAATATTTTGCAATCATTCAGTAAAGATATAGGTCTGTATGAGGTGCAAGGGTTCGGTGGTTTATTATCTTTTAGAATTGGTGTTATGAGAGAATATTTCCATGAGGGTGGTATTTTTGCTTCTGACTGGACTTCTAGCAAAGTTTTATGAAAAAGGGAGATTACTGTTGAAGGAAAGAGTTTGTAAATTTCCGTAATTATACCATCAATCCCTGGAGCTTTGTTAGATTTACTTTCTTTTATCTTGTCAACAAATTCTTTGTAGGATATATGCTTTTGTAAGTTTAGTTTTAAGTTTGCTGGATTTTTTTTTATATTGATAAGGTTTGTATCTAAGTGCTATCCACAGATTACTTGCATATGAGCAGAAGAATCATCCTTCTCCAATCAACCATACTCAGGGAAGGATGATTGTGAGTTCTTCTTGGACCTCCATAATGAGATCAAAGGGATCTGCAAATGTAAAAAGTGCATTAAACATTTCTTTCTTTTGTAATATAATTTATTTATAAGGGATATTCCACCATTTGGGTTTATTTTTAACTTTCTCATTATATCTGTTGCAAATGAAAACTGCCTTATAAATACAACCATTTAAGTGAGAGTAGATGTCACAGCATACCTTTCGACCTCTAATCACAAGAAATCTGGAGAAAGCTGAAAGTAATAGGCGGACAAAGGCACAAAAATAGGGACATATTTTAAATATTGTTCCTATAAACTTAGAAAATTGTTAGAATAACAGGATTTGTGTTAGCATTCATTTCCTAAAAAATACAAAGTCTGAAACACAAATGTCTGTCATAATTTAGTGACTTCATTCCTCAGTGAATTGCTAGAAACCACAAATTTTATGAGGAACAAACCAAAAATATGAGGCAAAAATGCGGAAACTGCGGGAATCTGGACAGTTGAGAGGTATGTTTTGGAGGCATAAGCAGTGCCTTTAGCAGTGGGATCCATCAGAGGAGAATAACAGCATAATTTATTGGGGTCATTAAGGAACTGAAGGTTTGCTTTTGTAAATTCCCTAAATGCAGAAGTATTTGCAGGGGCATACTACCGATTTTAAAGGAAACAATAACTGACTTATGGTCTGATTTAACACGGAAAGAGTATACATACGGAGGTATGTAAAAACTAGCCATATTTGTGAAGATAGGATCAAATGTACTGGGAACCCTAGTAGCATGGCTGACTAATTGTCAAGAAAGGGTTAGGCATGCTTACCAATGGGGCTGTAGGTCATCCAATTGATTGATGTATAGTTGACATTCCCAAGCAGAAATGTATTAAGCTCAATGGGGATTTCAGCTAAGCTGTTCAGCTATTATGCTCAGAAGGTGACATAAACAGTGTACTGTAAGGTGGAAGGCTATCATTTTAGGGTGACTTGGACAGCTAGGAGTTCAAATCTGCTGTTATGCAGAATCTGCTGTGAGCTGATGATGTTCTTGACAAATACTAATACTATCCCATAATTAGTAGCAGATCTGAAGACATTATAATTACTAAACCCAGGAAGGAACAGTGTGTTTTTGGTAACCAGTTGAAATACTGGGAACAGCTAAAGACAGTCCTGAATCATGAGACTGAGTAGCTGAAAAATGGGCTTATATATATATATATATCTATATATATATATATATATATATATATATATATATATATTAAGTCCGTGATGGCCATTTATCAGGATAGTCCCTTTTCTCTGAGGTAAGGTGATCTCAGAACTGGTGTATATACAGTGGATATAAAAAGTGTACACACCCTTGTTAAAATGCCAGGTTTTTGTGATATAAAAAATGAGACCACAATAAATCATTTCAAAACTTTTCCCACCTTTAATGTGACCTATAAGCTGTACAATTCAATTGGAAAATAAACAAATCTGTTAAGGGAAAAATATAAAAAATAAAAAATAAAAAATGTACAATAAGCTGGTTGCATTAGTGTGTACACCCTTGAACTAATACTTTGTTGAAGCACCTTTTGATTTAACTACAGCATTTAGTCTTCTTGGGTACACATCTGCCATCAATTAAAGAGACTCTGATTAACCCCAAATAAAGATCAGCTGTCCTAGTAGGATTTTCCTGACATTTACTCAGTTGCCTGCTACAGCAAATGCCAAGGTTCACAGACAGCTTACAAAGCATCAGAGGAATCTCATTGTTGAAAGGTATCAGTCAGGAGAACAGTACAAAAAAATCTCCATGGCATTGGACATACCATGGAACACTGTGAAGTCAGTCATCAAAAAGCAGAGAAAATATGAGACAACAGTGATGTTGCAAAGAACTGGACGTCCCTCCAAAATTGATGAAAAGACAAGATAAAAACTGGCCAGGGAGGCTGCCAAGAGACCAACAGCAACACTGAAGGAGCTGCAGGAATTTCTGGCAAATACTGTTTGTGTACTACATGTGACAACAATCTCCCGTATTTTCCATATGTCTGGGCTATGGGGTATTGTTGCAAGATGGAAGCCTTTTCTTACACAGAAAAACATCCAGGCCTGGCTAAAATATACAAAACAATACATAAAGTCTCCCAAAAGCATGTGGGAAAATGTGTTATGGTCTGATGAGACCAAGGCTGAACTTTTTGGTCACAATTCCAAAAGGTAGGTTTAGTGCAAAAACAACATTTCGCATCACCAAAAGAACACCATCCCCATGGTGAAGCATGGTGGTGGCAGTATCATGCTTTGGGGCTGCTTTTCTTCAGCTGGAACTGGGGCTTTAGTCAAGGTGGAAGGAATTATGAACAGTTCCAAATACCAGTCACTTTTGGCCCAAAACCTTCAGGCATCTGCTAGAAAGCTGAAGATGATGAGAAATGTCACCTTTAAACATGACAATGACCACAAGCATACATCCAAAATAACAAAAAAAAAAATGGCTTCACCCAAAGAAAATGAAAGTTTTGGAATGGCCCAGCCAGAGCCCAGACCTAAATCCAATAGAAGATCTGTGGGGTGACTTGAAGAGGGCTGTGCACAAGAGATGCTCTTGCAATCTGACAGATTTGGAGTGCTTTTGCATGGAAGAGTGGGCAAATATTACTAAGTCAAGGTATACCATGCTGATAGACTCCTACCTAAGAAGACTGGATGCTGTAATTAAATCAAAAGGTGCTTCAACAAAGTATTAGTCTAAGGGTGTGGACACTTATGCAACCAGCTTATTGTATGTTTTTTATTTTTATATTTTTTCTCCTAAATGGTTTGTTTGTTTTTCGATTGAATTGTACAAGTTATAGGTCACATTAAAGGTGGGAAAGGTTTTGAAATAATTTATTGTGGTTTCATTTTTTTTTTAAATCTCAAAAACCTGGCATTTTAACAGGGGTGTGTAAACATTTTATATCCACTGGAAGTTCAGGGGATGTGAGGCGCTTTTCCCCCCTGTAAAAAAAAAAATTAAAAAGAAGATCAATCTTTGACATTCACTATTTTCCTGGGCATTCTGTCCTTTTTTTTTCTCAGCTTATCAGTGCTCAGTATTTTGAGTGCCAACATTTCACTAGGGAGCCAGTTCTACCCTTGCTTTGCAGCTATGTCTCTTAACTACACATATATGAATGTATTCAAACTGAAGGAGAGCCAGTGGTTTGGGTAACTTTTTGTTTACAATCCTGGCATTAAGTAGAAGTGTTCCAAATTAGAATATACTAGGCTGGAATGTCCAGTACATGCACAGTGCCTAAAAAAAAAAGGCACTGTGGGGGACAATAAAAGCTTTAGAGAAAACCTGAAAGCCTTGATACAAGAGGTATAGACCAACCCTGGCAAAGCAGGAAGGTTTGCCATCCATCTTGTCCCACTCTGACATATATTAGATCCCCTAGAATGACACCAATTACATAACAAATTATTAAAGAGAATTATTTTAACTTTGAATCTTGGTATCATTCCTGGTGATGGCAAAATACCACTCAAGACATATTTTCTGCCAGGGATGTGTGCATAGTAAGGTCAGTCATATCCTTGTGCATGTCTCTCTGGGTACAGTGCCTTAGGTCATTCACTCTCACATAGGCCACTCTAAGGTCATAACCATATTGGTCAGGGTAGAGTGTCCTAAAAGTAATTACCTTGGATCCCGGCTCCAGGATGACAGCTAACTGGTGCACAGTTCTTATCTGGCATGGTGAAGGTGGTGTCCACATATCTGACAATAGTAATGGTCATCGCCTAGTAAAACATTCCTATGTGTAGATGCCCTCACAGTGCACATAAAGGGCTTGGATTCTGACTCTTAGAGGTATGTATACTGGCTGTGGATGTACAACATGAAGGCACATGTGTTGCTGTATCAATTAATGGGTGAAGCTTCTTAGTCCTTAGTCTGGGAGGCTTAGGCAGTGTTCTCTTTACAACTTCAATGTAAGCTGCTTTAGTGGAGGTGCTTTGTGTTACATATGTGTGTATGTGGGGGGGGGGTATGCTTACTAAATGTGTTCTGATGTCTACAGGTGGCATCCAATTTCAATAAATGCTTAAACCTCTCAAATGTTCAATTATTGTGAGCAGCAATAAAGAGTTTTGGATAAGCATGAGACGGTTGCTACACACTCTCAAAATACCTAGTCCTACAAGGTTGGCTACAGAAGGGGCAAACGTTGACGGAGGTTCCATAATGACCAATGCAGACAATGAGGTTTGAGAAAGAAGAACAACTTAATAACGAAAAAGAAGGTAATATGGGATGAGGCTTAAAGATACAAGAAAATATAATGTGACTATTGTAATCTTCACAAGAAATATAAACTTGACAGAAATAAAAAGACAATCAGTAAAACATGGCACATTTAAATCAAAGTTTTACCCAGTAGGTTAGTAAAGTTTCTACTTCAGTAGTAGCAGTGAGCAACAGATATCCTAACCCAACAGATTGAGCTACAGTAACTGTACATCAGTAATAAAGTTAATTAAAGTAAACAGTTGAAGGGCAGTAACTGTAATGCAAGTGTTTTCAATGTAGCATCAGTAATACAGTCAAACAAGTGATAAACATATATCAGATAGGTAACTCAGTATTGTCTGGTACAGTACCTGTATAACTGTGGTTTTAGATGCAGTACAGTTCAGAAATGCAACAATGCCAATGATCAAAAAGTGCAATGATCATCTTAGATAATAAATTAATTTGGATTCTCTCTACCCCGTATCAGTAGCAATCAAAATTATAAGGTTATCTAGATATCGTCAGCAGTGAACAACAATAAAACAACAACAAGGAGCAGCATTATATTATTTAAACTTAATAATTCTACTGCCAGCAGAAAACTTCAGATTTTATCAAGGTATCCTGAAGAACTGCTGTCAAAGGATTAATAAGTTAAAAAAGACAATAATGATTTTATTGTATGCAATAACGCAGAAGTAAATATCTAAAGTAAATATCTAAAAAACTCCAGAATAGAATTGCTTGCTGTCATATTGGTCATATGAAAGCTCAGGCTTGGTTAAATAAATTATTTTTAAAATCTATTTATTAAATCATAACATTTTAATCCATGACATGGGTATACATACATTAATAGACAAGAAGTAAACCATAGTAACATTTCCATTGCTAATTTCATGTGGCGTACATGAATGTTTTCTCCTTTTTTAATCATATTTTATTTTTTAAATGATTTCACAATCACATAACAATCTAACAATCTAACACCACAAAAATTTACAATGAAATAAGAGAAGATCTGCTTAATGATATTCCAAATAACTGTGAAAACAATTAGACAACTATAACTAATATAACAATAAAAACTATCTGCAATAAATATGACATAGCATTTAGAAGCATAGTGTCAATTCACTCCCAAAAAAGAAGAAGAAGAAAAAGTGGTAAAAAAATTTAATTTGATGAAAACCTAAGTAAATTTGTTTTATTTGTTTATCCTTTGTTGACCAGGTTAGTACCACTAGGCTAGTAGCCTATTTTCACAACAGTCCGGCGATGGCACTCATACTACTAGGTGAGATTTGAAAAGGACATATTCACCTACTCTTTTTGATAGGTGCCATGAGATCTTTTACATCTACTTGAGCTACCATTGACTCAAGCCAAAGGATTTTCAATGATTTGATAACTTCTTTATTAAGAAGAGGAAAGGCTAGGTGGGTACAGTTGCATTTACTTTTTAGCAGTTTGCAGCAGATTTTTATGCACAATGAGCAGCAATGGCATTATTTTGGACTGTAATTAATCATTTTCTTTAATCTGCTTGAATTAATGATTAGATAATAGGTTAAAAAAACAGGTAGACTGATGCCTCTGTGTAGTTTCATGCCATAAAATTTGAAGCTGCAATTCTGACAGATAGGGGACCCATAAGAATTTAATAAGCTTGCTGATAATATTTTTGAAAAAAGAAAGTGGTATGTCATAGAAAATAGATGCAATGTAGAAAAATAATTTTGAAAATACACTCATTTTGATAACTGTTACTTTAGAAAAAGAGACAGAGAAGATTATTTGTACATCTTTTATAAATCCTCTGAAATGACAGTCCATAATTTTATAATATTATTATGAAAGTTTAGTTTGTTGTCTTGATTATATTTTATATCCAGATTATCTAGGTAGTAGTTTAACCCAGTCACTGGGGATGCACAAGCCATTGTATTTCTTTGTGCCGGTCCCAAGCCCGGATAAATGGGGAGGGTTGCATCAGGAAGGGCATCCAGCATAAAACTTCGCCAAATCATTTCATGCAATCACCAGTAAATATTTCCATACCGGATCGGTCGAGTTCCGGGTTAACAACGACTGCCACCAGTACTGTTAGCCAACAGGGTGCTGGTGGAAATTGGGCTACTGTTGTCCAAAGGAAGAGAAGAGGCAGAAGGCATGGCTGAAGGCAGGAATAGAGGAGAAAGGCTAGGACTGTGGTAGTGAGGTTCAGAACTTTGAATGTTGGCAGTATGACTGGTATAGGAAGAGAGCTAGCTGATATGATGGACAGAAGGAAGGTTGGTATAATGTGTCTGCAAGAGACCAGATGGAAGGGGAGTAAGGCTAGGTGTATCGGAGGTGGGTTCAAATTGTTTTATCATGGCGTGGATGGGAGGAGAAATGGCATAGGAGTTATTCTGAAGGAACAGTATGCTAAGAGTGTTTTGGAGGTGAAAAGAGTGTCAGATAGAGTGATGTTTAGGAAGCTAGAAATTGATGGTGTAATGATGAATATTTGAAACAAACAGCGCGAAGAGGTGAAGCCAGAAAACTGTTTTCGTTAGTGTTTTCGGAAACGGCAATGCGTTTTCTTCTTCAGATAAACAGAAAAACGGTATAACATTTTTTTGAATGCAGACTAGTCAATTAAGGCTAAGTGGCTGCATAATGTATTTTGCATCACATGATGCTTCTAAAAGTTTTAAAAGGAAGGGCTGATTGTTGGTGAATTTTTTGTTTTTGCTTTTTCTGTTTATCTGAAGAAGGAAACGCATTGCCGTTTCCGAAAACACTAATAAAACTGTGTTAAGTCAATTATACAAGGATATTTTACTATTTGTGACCATCTGTGACTATTTTTGGGCAGTTTTCTGGCTTCACCTCTTCGCGCTGTTTGTTTCAACAGTTTGTGAAGCTTTTTCATTCGTAATGATGAATATTGTCAGTGCATATGCTCCACAAGTTGGGTGTGCAATGGATGAGAAAGAAAAATTTTGGAGTAAATTGGATGAATTGGTGATGACTGTACCCAAGGGTGAGAGAGTGGTGATTGGAGCAGATTTCAATGGGCATGTTGGTGAAGGGAACAAAGGGGATGAGGAAGTGATCGGTAGGTATGGTGTTAAACAAAGGAATGCAGAAGGTCAGATGGCAGTGGATTTTGCGAAAAGGATGGACATGGCTGTGGTGAATACATATTTTAACAAGAGGGAGGAGCATAGGGTAACATACAAGAGTGGAGGAAGATGCACACAGGTGGATTATATCTTATGTAGGAGTGCCAGTCTGAAGGAGATTGGAGGCTGTAGAGTGGTGACCAGAGAAAGTGTAGTTAGGCAGCATAGGATGGTGGTTTGTAGGATGACATTGGTGATCAAGAAGAGGAGGAGGAGTGTGAGGGCAGCACCAAGGATCAAATGGTGGAAATTGAAAAAGGGTTATTGTGAGGTGGAGTTCAGGGATGAGTTAAGACAGGTACTGGGTGGCAGTGAAGAGTTACCAAATAGCTGGGTAACTGCAGCAGAGCTAGTAAGGGAGATGGTTAGAAAGATGCTTGATATCACATCAGGACAGAGGAAGGATGACAAGGAGACATGGTGGTGGAATGAGGAAGTACAGGAGAGTATACAGGCAAAGAGGTTGGCAAAGAAGAAGTGAGATTGTCAGAGAGATGAAGAAAGTAGACAGGAGTATAAGGAGATGAGGTGCATGGCAAAGAGAGAGGTGGCGAAGGCTAAGAATAAGGCATATGAAGAGTTGTATGAAAGGTTGGACACTAAGGAGGGAGAAAAGGACCTGTACCAATTGGCTAGACAGAGGGACCAAGCTAGGAAAGATGTGCAGCAGGTAAAGGTGATAAAGGATAATGAGGGAAACATACTCACAAGCGAGGCGAGTGTGTTGAGGAGATGGAAAGAGTACTTTGAGGGGTTGATGAATGAAGAGAATGAGAGGGAGAGAAGGTTGGATGATGTAGGGATAATGAATCATGAAGTACAATGGATTAGCAAGGAGGAAGTAAGGATAGCTATGAAGAGAATGAAGAATGGAAAGGCTGTTGGCCCAGATGACATACATGTGGAAGCATGGAGGTGTTTAGATGAAATGGCAGTGGAGTTTTTAACCAGATTGTTTAATGAAATCTTAGAAAGTGAGAGGATGCCTGAAAAATGGAAAAAAGTGTTTTGGTACTGATTTTTAAGAATAAGGGTGATGTGCAGAGCTGTAGTAACTACAGAGGTATTAAATTGATCAGTCACAGCATGAAGTTATGGGAAAGAGTAGTGGAAGCTAGGTTAAGAAGGGAAGTGATGATTAGTGATCAGCAGTATGGTTTCATGTCGAGAAAGAGCACTACAGATGCAATGTTTGCTCTGAGAGGGTTGATGGAGAAGTACAGAGAATGTCAGAAAGAGTTGCATTGTGTTTTTGTAGACTTAGAGAACGCATATGACAGGGTGCCTAGAGAGGAGTTGTGGTATTGTATGAGGAAGTCAGGAGTGTCAGAGAAGTATGTAAGAGTGGTACAGGATATGTACGAGGGTAGTATGACAGTGGTGAGGTCTGCGGTGGGAATGACGGATGCGTTTAAGGTGGAGGTGAGGTTACATCAAGGATCAGCTCTGAGCCCTTTCTTATTTGCAATGGTGATGGACAGGTTGACAGACGAGATCAGGCAGGAGTCCTCGTGGACTATGATGTTTGCAGATGACATTGTGACCTGTAGTGAGAATAGGGAACAGGTGGAGGAGACCCTGAAGAGATGGAGATATGCTCTAGAGAGAAGAGGAATGAAGGTCAGCAGGACCAAGACAGAATATATGTGTGTGAATGAGAGGGAGGATAGAGGAATGCTGAGGATGCAAGGAGTAGAGGTGGTGAAGGTGGATGAGTTTAAATACTTGGGGTCAATAGTTAAGAGTAACGGTGAGTGTGGAAGTGAGGTGAAGAAGAGAGTACAGGCAGGATGGAGTGGGTGGAGAAGAGTGTCAGGAGTGATTTGTGACAGATGAGTACCTGTAAGAGTGAAAGGGAAGGTCTACAAGAGGGTAGTGAGACCAGCTATGTTATATGGGGTGGAGACAGTGGCATTGACAAAAAGGCAGGAGTTAGAGCTGGATGTGGCAGAGTTAAAGATGTTAAGATTTACACTGGGTGTGACGAGGTTGGACAGGAATAGGAATAAGTGTATTAGAGGGTCAGCCCAGGTTGGAAGGTTTGGAGACAAAGCCAGAGAGGCAAGATTACATTGGTTTGGACATGTGCTGAGGAGGGATGCTGTTTATATTGGGAAAAAGATGCTAAGGATGAAGCTACCAGGTAACAGGAAAAGAAGAAGGCCTAAGATAAGGTTTATGGATGTGGTAAGAGAGGACATGCAGGTGGGTGGTGTGACAAAGCAAGATGCAGAGGACAGGAAGAAATGGAAACAGGTGATCCGCTGTGGTGACCCCTAACGGGAACAGCCGAAAGAAGATGATGATCTAGGTAGTAGTTTCTATTCATCTCCCCTAGCTTAGCTATATTTATTATTTACTTATTTATTGACATTTGTTAATCGCGTTGGTCCAGCTGGGTCAGAAATCCATTTTCAGTGGAGACCCGAGGAGAAAAGCTCCAGTTATATTTAATATACATGTTAACAGAGAATACAAGATACATTTAGTTACATTCAGTTTACGTTTTAGAAGTTTCAGTTAGTTACATTAATTTTACATTTTGCAGAAATAAAAGATTCCAATTTAGTCTACAGTATGTTAGAAGGAAGTGATGTAGTAATGGTAAAACAAGGTTCAATTGCATCTAGAAATCTGCTAGCCATATCTAAATATAAAGCAAAAGGGGTAAGACAAATATATAATACGATGAGCAGAGAAAGGATAAGAGTAGGACAGTATACGAGCATAAGGCATTATATATGTAACAGTCTTTAATGCTGAAGAATACCATGTGATTTAAAAAGCGCATTAGTTTTATACTTTGAGAGATTTGGTAGGCTGTTTTTTGCAGTCTAGGTAGAATGGGTGGGAATTATGTACTCTGAAAGTGGGGGTTAGGTAAGGTTATGGCAGAGACAAGTTTTGGAGTTGAGCAGATGATGTTTGAGTTCCTTTTTAAAGTGAGATGGGTGTATAATGGCACGTAAGTCTAAGGGATGTTTGTTCCAGTACTGGGCTACAGAGCATTTAGTAATGTATGCATTTAGTAATGTAATGTAAAGTATAGTAATGTAGTTGCAATTCTGGTTTAAAACAAAAAGGCTTGATCTATGTAGGGTTTACTTTACAATGTGAGAATTATGAAAATAATTGAATAACTTTTTGAATTTCTGGTATGAGAATATATGATTTTCTCATCTTCCTTCACACTCATGATACCTGATTTTACCTTATAAGCTTGTTCCTTACTACTCAACCACTCTGATTGTGTAAAGCAACATCACTTCTCTCTAAATAGTATTGTTTGAACTGCTAAAGATCAAGTTTATATTTTTTAAATATTTTGAGTATTGTTTGTTGTTTCCTAAAAGACTCAACTCATATGTTTTATGTCTGTTCTACTGTTTGTTGTTTCCTAAAAGACTCAACTCATATGTTTTATGTCTTGTACTACTGTATTTATCATGACACTGTTTGTATGTACTTTGTATTGCTTGTGGAGCTTTTCTCCCCAGGACTCCATTGAAAACGGGTTCTCTTGACCCAATGGACTATCCTGGTAAACCAACTGCAAATAAATAAAATAAATAAAAAATGTCAGAATTTGGAGAGGCAAACATAATTAGTGATAGTGTTAAATTTAGAAAATGTAGCATGCTGTAATATGTCATTTGAACCAATAATAGTAACTCTGTTAAACTGATATGCTGAAAGACTGCTACCTTGACTGACATACATTGTTTATTTTTAAAAGCTTTCATTCATTCCTACATTTAATAATTTGCTCAGTTCCTGCCTTCAGTTAAACCTCCTACCTCCTTCTCTTGTACATCATCCCGCATGCCCTGTTCCCAGAAATCCTATTTATTTCTATGTAATTTATGCCTTACCATTTCTAATGAACCTACCTCTAGCACATTTATGTCATTTATAATCATTAATACTTCAAATACAATAAGTTAAGAGTTTGAATTTCATTTTCTAGTAATTGCCTTTTGTTAGCCAACAAACCTAGTAAGGTCTTATAATGTCTAGGGGACTTGAGATCCTGAATCATTGCTCACAAGAATAATTTTCTTAGTTACAACCATTTATTCCTCCCAACATTTCTGACAAAGCACTCTGTGGGGAACTTTTGAATAAACTGCTTTTCATACATATGTAAAAGTTGTAGGAATTCTAAGATATGAAATGTTGTCAAAACATTTTGAGAAAAATAAAGCCCATATTTCTAAACATTATATTACATTAGTCATATAAAGACATTAAATGTATTTAGTACTATAATTATATTAAGTAATTTTAGCTGAACAACACTGTTGTTTGTAAATTTTAATAGCTGTTACATACAGAAGTTACAGTTTCAAGATCTAAGCTGGCAAGACCAATTTATATAATATGTTTGTTGATATGTGTGTGTGTGTGTGTGTGTGTGTGTGTGTGTGTGTGTGTGTGTGTGTGTGTGTGTGTGTGTGTGTGTGTGTATGTGTGTATAGTCTGTTAGAGGTGTAACATTCCACAAGTCCGAGGGGACTGAGCAAATGTGACTATTAAGCTTAAATGATCTATATTACATACTCACAACTGAGATGGAACTGAGCAAATCTGCATAGAGAAATGGCGGAGAAGGAAAATGGAGCCTGGTCCAGAGGATTGTAAACCATAAAAGGTTCTTGTAATGGCCAAAGAGAATTGTGTCACTAAAGAAGCAAAAGAAGATTGTGAGAGATAGAGTGATTTGTGTAAAATCAACGTAGGGCAGAACTGCAATACTGCTGAAGTAATCACTGAAACCAAAGAATTAGCTACAGAAGTGGCCTTAGTATGACTATGAATGATGGGGAGAGTCCCTTATCAACAGTTATGAAAATAACGTTTACGTTTTCACCATTTAAAATATCTGATCATCTGTTAGTAATGAAAGCTGACATTTCAAAACTCTAAAACTTTAATCAGAATAACCTTTGTTAGGTTTTTATTCTGGACTGGTCACTAAACCTGTGCCCTAGTTTGTTGCATCATTATATATATATAATAGAATGCCTAGTAGGAGACGTTTAGAAGGAGCCTATATGGTGAGATGAAATCAGTGCCAAAAAAAGTGAAATGGAAACTAAAAGAAAGGAAGGTTTTGTTTTGAACAGAAATCATCCTCAAGCCTTGCTGGTTACCTTCATGTGGTGGACGTGTTGTTTACCACGTTTCACCAAGGTGTGATGTTGCTGATATCAAATAAAATAATACAGAACATAAATGTATGGAAGTTGAAAGAAATTAGATGAGTTTATTTACTTCTCAGCCATCATACAAATAAGGAGAGGTAAAAGTATATTGTTTTATGTTGGTTGCACATATATGTATTGCAGTTGTGGATTTAACTCAATATGTGAGATTAAAAGGTGCTGTAACTTTGATCACATAGAGATGCAGGGTCTTACCCCTAGCAGAGGTGCATTCTATGAAGAAAGAAAACATATATATAAGGAATTCTGATAGCGTGAGGACATGTGAAACAGCATTCAATAGCAAAAGTTATTCAGGTATAACAAGAGTAAAAGGAGGTTTCCAGAAAAGGGAAAACAGGGAGCTGACCAAAAAGGAGTAGACAGTGAAAGTAATTCAAGTGGTAGTGTTAGAAAATGAAGAATGAGAATGAGATGAGATGAGACAGTTAGATGGAACGATATAGTTGATGTAGGAAAAAGGGCTAGCCTATGTTTTATCACAACTAAAATGAGTGAAGCATCAACAATACCAGTTGCCTGATAAATCCAGATATAAAAATGCATTTCCTGCAAGGGGAAGGTACCCATTGTACCCCCACATAGGTGATTTTGCCCTACACACTCCCATACTTTTACCTACCAGTTTCACACTTACACAACTGAAGATCAAATAAATAAAAGCTCCAAAACACATAAACAGAAATTGCACTGGTAGAGATTTCAAATGGAAAAAAGCGATGTGTGAGTTCCAAATTTGGGAACAGAGGTTAACAAGTTTAAGCTTGTCTGCTTCACACTCAAACATGTTTAAAGAAACCATGGAAATGGCAGAAACAATTATTTAAGAAATGATTAGAATTACTGCCTGAGGTTTAATTTTCTATCTTTATTTATTTATTTTTTTGGGTGGAGGGTTAAAAAATTCACAAAAGTTGGGAGTAGATAATTAGTTTAAAATTTGAATGAATGGAGGATTTATAGGGAGCACATTTTGAGAAGCTGCGAATTCTAGAATTTACATCATTTTCAGAAACTGTGAATAGAATTTAATCAGTGAATGTGAAGTAGTGAAAGGAAGATTAATATAATAGATGAGATGCATAATAATAATATTAATAATAATAATAATAATAATATTAATGATAATAATAATAATAATAACAATAATAATAATATTAATAATAATATTAATAATACTATTAATAATAACAATAATAATAATAATAATAATAATAATAATAATAATAATAATAATAATAGATTATAACAAAAATGCATATTTCCCCAAAATGAAAAAGAGAAGGGATGGTATGTAAATAAAATTAAGTATTTTTTGACTGATACTTTGCCAGAATTATAACTCTTTCAATGTAATTTGTTTAAGGGTAAGAAGTTTAAGTGACTATTACATGACACCACATACCACATAACACAAGCACTCTGGTCACTCCACAGCAAGTACAAATATGACACAGTCATTGTCTATGCTGGTGTGAACGACCTGAGACGTACCTCCCTGGACTACATGAAAAGAGACATAGAGGAGCTCTCTGATTATGTAGCCCAGGCAGGTTTGACCCTGACCCTGAGCAGTATCCTTCCTTCACCAAGAATGATGCCACAACATAGAGACAAGATGATCAGCTTTAACAATTGGCTTAATTTCTGGTGTCATTCAAAGGGGATCCACTGTCTGTCTGCCTGGGATGACATGCTTGACAAGCCACGCTGCTTCGCAAGGGACGGCTTGCACCTGTCACCCCTGGGATTCCGGATATTGGCAAAGGCTCTTGCCACCCCATAGTGCCTTTTTTAGGCAAGGCTCAAATTCTAAACCTACCACCCTAGAAAACAAAAATGGGAAGAAACTAAGGGTAATGCTGCTCAATGCCAGAAGTCTAAATCTCAAAATGCACGCACTCGAGGCCCTTCTCAGTATGGAGAACATCGATGTCTGTGCTGTAACTGAAACCTGGTTCAAGGCTCCTGAGAGCACCCCGGCACTATCAGGTTTTACCTCATATCATGCGTTCCGGCCCCAAAACCCGGACCACACCACAAAAGGAGGGGGTGTATCCATATTCATCAAGGATACCCACACCTCCAGGTTGGTGGCAACGCACGAAGCATCGGAGACCATCCAGGTGCAATTAACCATAGGCAAAACTGCTCTACAATTTGTAGCATGCTACAGGCCACCCTCTCAAACTCAGGAACCCCACACAGCCTTCCTGAAGACACTGGAGGGTATAAATGTATCTCCAAACACCATTATATTAGGTGACTTCAACTACCCGAATATAGACTGGGAACATTACTCAAGCCCCAACTTTTTAGCCCAAAGGTTCCTGGAGTTCATAAATTCAAATGCCATGGAACAACTAGTCACCGTTCCCACAAGAGGAGAAAATATACTAGATCTCATCATCACAAACATGGGGACAAAATGCTCCACACGAAGTATATCCCTCATTGGTGAGATCAGATCATAAACTAATCTCACTGGAAATTCACATCCGCCCCACCCCAAACAAAAAGACCACAGTGAAGAACTTCTCTAAAGTAAACTTTACTCTACTGAAGACTGGTGTGGTAGCGTTCAAGGCCACCGAGCCAGTGGAAACCACAACCCAAGCTGCGGAAGCCCTTACAAATGCCTTCTATGAACACCTCCAGGACTGCATGGATCAGGCAATCCCTAATAAAACCAAGACTCTTTCTACCAAGGACAAACGTCCAGTCTGGTGGACCCCAGCCATAAACAAACTTTACAATAAGAGGAGAAAGCTGTTACATGATAGAGCAAAATCCATAAAAGAGAAGACACCCTTGATCATTATTAGTAAAAAAATACGAGCAATCATAAAATCATCCAAGGCCAACTTTGAGAGAAAAATTGCCATAGATTCAAAAGACAATCATAAGGCCTTCTTCAGCTATGTTAGAAACCTGGGTGGAATCTCCCAGATATGCTCAGAATTAGTCCAAAATGATACAAAAATCACTGAACCCACAGACATTGCCAACATACTGGTGGACAGGATCAGTGCAAACTTCACCCCCTCTCCCCCCCAAAAGGAGAGATAACTATCCCAGCGGAGTGTAGCCTCCCAGACATCTCAAATGCGCAGGTAAAAGCTGCTCTCTCTAAAGCTAAAAACACAGCATCAATGGGACCGGATGGTGTCCCCGGCTGTGTGCTACACGAACTCAATGAGGAACTAAACCCGCACATAAGGCAGCTGTTTAATCTTAGCCTTACCACAGGATACGTGCCCAAGGAGTGGCGTATGGCAACTGTGGTCCCACTCCACAAAGGCGGTGCCTCTACGGACCCTGGTAATTACCACTCCATAAGCTTAACAAGCCTGGTCTGCAAAGCTATGGAGAGGATCATAATGGAACTCATAAACAAAGACATAGGGGACTTGCAGACATTGGACCCGACCCAGTTTGGCTTTGTCAAGGGCAGATCGAAACAGTCACCAAGGCCATTGATGAGGGAAAGGCTGTCCATACAGCCTACCTTGACCTTGCAAAAGCTTTCGACACAATACCCCACTCAGGTATTATAGGGAAACTTACCAGCTTAAATGTAAACCCATATGTCACAAGATGGGTTGCAAACTGGCTAAAGGACAGAACCCACAGGGTCAGAGTTGCTGGCACCATGTCAGACTCCAAGCCGGTCACAAGTGGTGTCCCACAGGGCTCAGTCCTTGGCCCCCTGTTGTTCGGCATCTACTTCTCAGAAGTACAGGCAAACATAGGAGGACTATGGCTGACAAAGTTTGCAGATGACTGCAAACTGGCCATAGTGGAAAGTACATCGGACACAGATATCCTTCAGAGGGGTCTCACGGAAACTGATAGCTGGTGCCAGAGCCATGGCCTGAAGTTAAATGACAAAAAATGTATAGTCATACCCTTCGGGAAAAACAAGGTAACCCCAAGCTACCATATAGGTGGTAATCCACTAAGCACAGAAGAGGTTATCAGGGACCTGGGGACCCAGGTTGACAGTGGCCTTTCTTTTGACACTCACATTGCTAAAGTGGTTAGAAAGACCTTCTACATTGCCCACCTGATCATGAAGGGATTCACATCCAGATCAAGTGAGGTCATTGTTCCCTGTACTCTTCACTTATCAGACCAATGATCGAGTACAATGCCCCATTCGGGATGTATCTCACCCGACACCTGCAGCAATTGGAGAGACCCCAAAAGTTCCTCACCAAAAGGATAAAGGGATTCCAAAATCTGTCATATGCTGCCAGACTGAAGAAACTCCAGCTCTATTCAGTCGCATACCGTCTGCTCAGAGGTGACCTGTGCCTGACATACAAGGCCATGTCCAACCCGGAATTAATGGACATGCTCCACCTCAAAAAATCCAAATCTACCAGATCCACTAGAGCAAGCAACTTAAACCTTAGCACGGATATAAATAAGACATGCTGGAGGGATAGATTTGTCACTCAGAGACTCCCTATGCTGTGGAATAAAATCCCGGTCCATGTCAGGCAGAGCACCTCACTGGTTCTGTTCAAGAGAAATCTTGACCGGTGGATGGGAGATCGTAGGTTTACCCCGGGAATCATCTCTGTGTCACTGCTGGACAGAGGCACAACAAACTAATGGGCACAATATTTTTTAACATAAGGGGTGGCGTAAGCCACAAAACTTTGGGCTAGGCTTATAAATGCCTTAGGGCAGATAGCCTAGTATGGACCTATGAACCTATGAACCTATATAATAAATTTTGTCAAATGATGAAAGATGAGATATTAAGTGTATAGAATGTAAAAACAGTTATTTTCCAAAGTCTGAAAAAGGAGATGAACTACTATCACAATATATGCATGCAATGTGTGTGCGTGTGTGTGTGTGTGTGTGTGTGTGTGTGTGTGTGTGTGTGTGTGTGTGTGTGTGTGTGCGTGTGTGTGTGTGTGTGTGTGTGTGTGTGTGTGTGTGTGTGTGTGTGTGTGTGTGTGTGTGCGTGTGTGTGCGTGTGTGTGTGTGTGTGTGCGTGTGTGTGTGTGTGTGTGTTTGTGTGTGTTTACTGCATAAGACTAATTAACAGAGGGGACATGTCCAAGATCTTTGTCCATTTAGCTCATACCTAGCCAGTCATACATGCACATATGCATACACACACATATATATAGTTGCTAATTAGTTTGAAATTTTAATTTACAAAAAAAAACATTGCTGACAGTTCAACATGCATGATCTCAAAAATAAAACCGAAATATACAAGTCAAAAATCATTAATTTTTGGTAGGAGGGCTTGCACCCCCTGAACCCCTGTTGCTAATATATATCAAATCTGAGATCACACAATAGCAAGGAAAGGACATATTACCCATCCCTGCAATAACAGCGATCTTGTACAAGCATCTTCAACCAGTTGATCTGCTTACCAAACAAACTAGACAGAATTACTACATGTGTGTGTGTGCACATGTGTGTGTGTGTGTGTGTGCGTGTGTGTGTGTGTGTGTGTGTGTGTGTGTGTGTGTGTGTGTGTGTGTGTATGTATGCATGATGCATATATGTATGTGTATATATAACATGGGTTTAAAGTGACTCATTGGTATGCAAAAACACTGACAAAAATGATCAGTGCCTGCATATCAATAAACACAATAACCAATAAATAACCTTATTAAAAATAGAAAAAGATGACAAAAGGAAACACTTTAATTTTGCTATTTTACAAGTAAAAAAAAAAAAAGCAATCTCAGTCAGACCAAATTTGTCTTAATACTGGTAGTGTGATGGCACAGGGTTAGAGTTAGAGGCAGGGTTAGAGTTAAAATCAAGGTTAGGGCTGGAGGCAGGGTTAGGGTTAGGAGGAGGGTTAGAGTTAGAGACACGCTTAGGGCTAGAGGCAGGATTAGGACTAGGGTCAGGGTTATAGTTAAAGGCAGAGTTACAGTTAGGAGCAGGGTTAGCGTTAGAGGCAGGGTTGAGCAAGTTTAGAGTTAGAGGTAGGGTTATGGTTAGGAGCAGGTTTAGAGTTAGAGGCAGGGTTAGGGTTAGGAGCAGGTTTAGAGTTAGAGGCAGGGTTAAGGTTAGGAGCAGGTTTAGAGTTAGAGGCAGGGTTAGGGTTAGGAGCAGGTTTAGAGTTAGAGGCAGGGTTAGGGTTAGCAGCAGGTTTAGAGTTAGAGGCAGGGTTAGGGTTAGCAGCAGGTTTAGAGTTAGAGGCAGGGTTAGGGTTAGGAGCAGGTTTAGAGTTAGAGGCAGGGTTAGGGTTAGGAGCAGGTTTAGAGTTAGAGGCAGGGTTAGGGTTAGGAGCAGGTTTAGAGTTAGAGGCAGGGTTAGGGTTAGGAGCAGGTTTAGAGTTAGAGGCAGGGTTAGGGTTAGGAGCAGGTTTAGAGTTAGAGGCAGGGTTAAGGTTAGGAGCAGGTTTAGAGTTAGAGGCAGAGTTAGGGTTAGGGGTAGGGTTAGAGGTAGAGTTAGAGGCAGGGTTAGGGTTAGGAGCATGGTTAGAGTTAGAGGCAGGGTTAGGATTAGGGGTAGGGTTAGAGTTAGAGGCAGGGTTAGGGTTGGGGCAGGGCTAGAGTTAAACGTAGAGTTAGGGTTACGAGCAGGGTTAGAGATAGGAGAAGGGTTGGAGTTAGACGCAAGGTTAGGGTTAGGAGCTGGGTTAAAGTTAGAGGCAGAGTTAGGATTAAAAGCAGTGTTAGTTTTTGAGGCAGGGTCTGTGTTCCATTACTGCATTAATGAAAGTTCAAATCAGCGAAAATAAATCCAGCAAGACTATATCACCAAAATGACATAAAAGCAAACATTTACTTTCCCAAAGTTTAAAATATTGAAACAGTGGTTGTACATGTTTCACAGAGCTTGAAGCTTCTGAATGGAGACCACAGTACAGTAGTGTGATCTTGGAGTTGGTATAAATAATTTGCAGGATGCCCACCAAATTGGGGTGGAGGGGGAGGGCTTGCCCCCCCTGCAAAAATGTAAGTATTTTTGTTTTTTGTTGAAGCAGTTGCTGTTTTGACATTTTAAACATCAGGAAAGTAAATGTTTGGTTTTATGCAGTTTCGATGATTTTGTCTCGCTGGATTGATTTTCACTGATTTGAACTTTCAATAATGTAACACAGAACCATGTATATACACACACACACACACACACACACACACACACACACACACACACACACACACACATATATCTGAAGAATTCTTGGAGGGAGATTAGAAACTGGAGAAATAGAAAGGGGTCCCACGAAGTTGCAAGACAAATCATGCTGAACAGTTGAATTTTTGAACACTTTCATTCATTTACTATTTAGAACTTCATCAGAAAATAACAAGTGCTGCTTCTGTACTTGCAATAAATAAGTAGTTTGATTAATCAGGTTTATGAAAAAAGACCACCAAAACAGAACAATGGATTAGGTAAAAAAAAACTCGAAACAAAATGAGCTAACAATTGGAGATAGAGAAACTCTGAATCAAAGATAGGTGATGGTTTAATCATTTAGAGGTTCATTTGAGTATGTTTCTGAAAAATAGGTGGCATTGTCACATGGATTAAGACAATTGAAAAATATCTTGCGTTAACAATTGACAAACAGGTTGTTTGTTGCATAGAACAAAACAGTTGACAAACCTGTGTTTCCAAATGTTAGCCAAACATTCCACTTATACTGTGCTGATGATGCCATAAAAAGGCAAAAACATACATGTCCACAGCTAGTAGAGTTTGGCTTTATTGGCCTGAAATTGTCCATAAATAGACTTAAAAGAAAAATTCATGAACATTCAGAGTTGCCATTTAGCTGAAACGCCTGATGTCCTTAAAGGGTAATTTCCATATATCCCATGTTGCCTCTAACACGAGGTTTAAGGAATCACACAGTGGAAAGTCCATCTTTGCTAGATTTTTCTTTTTGTGTTTTTTAACTGATTGATTTTTCTGTGTGACCTTTTTACTCATTGTTTTAACTTACTAAATACTAAGGGTCAAAGTTAGGTGGCACTGTACACATTTAGATGTTTGAATGAGCACTAGACTGAAAAACAGGTGGCACTATTGCTGAAAGAAGTAAATGCAGACAGTGCTTAAAATTTCAGAAGAGTTTTGCTGTTGACAAACAGATGGCACTGTGGCGCAGTTTTATCTTATATGTGCACCGATCATAGTTGTTAATGTGTAGATAAAAACTAGGTTGGTTAGATGTACCATTTCAGAGCGCATTTGATATTTAAGTTTTTGTTCAGGCTTTGGGGGATACCTAGGGGGATGTCGGCCAGCAAGCTTAGCTGATATGTGAGTTCTTGACCAATCAGGAAGGCTTCCATGTCCCCAATGAAGTGGGAAATTTTTCCATAAGATCATAGGATCAAAGGAAATTACTAGGTTATTGGCCCTGAGGCCCTTACAAGTCTAGCCAAGAGTTTAGCCCATGTTTAGACAAGTCAGCACCCAATGCCCCTGTCCATCAGGGATATGGGTGGAATTCCGGGGATGTATTTTCTATTTCCCATCCAGTTATCCAGGTTGTGCTTAAAAAGGGGTTAAGAGCTAATCTACTTGACGTAGAGAGGGAGTCTATTCCTCAGATGGGGGAGAGTCTGGGACACAAATATGTCCTCCCAACAAGTCTTATTGATGTCACAGATGAGGTTGAGGCCGCACATGTTGATTACTTGAGTGGAACTTGACTTGTGGAAGTGCAGCACCCCTATCAAGGCAGGGTCTGAGATCACCCTGTATGCCAGACAGAGGTCACCTCTGAGGAGTCTGTATGAAACTGAATAGAGAGATAGGGCTTTTAGCCTATCTGTGTATGGCAGATTTTGGAGGAGCTGGATTCTCCTGGTGAGGAATCTCTGTGGTCTCTCCAGCTGCTGCATGTTCTTTGTGAGGTACATGCCAAATGGGGCATTGTACTCAGTAATGGGCCTTATAAGGGAAGAAATCAGGGATGTTATGACTCCTTGTCCCTGGATGAGATATCCTTACTTATGAGGTGGACCACGGAGAAAGCTTTCCATGCAACTGAAACAACATGGTGGTCAAAAGTCAGGTTGCTATCAGTCTGGGCGCTGAAATCCCTCATGACTGATTGCATGCTTAAGACTTTGTTATTAATGTGATAATATGTGGGGATGTCACTTTCCCCAAAGGGGATGATGATGCATTTTTTGGTATTCAACTTGAGGCCATGTTTCTGGCACCAGTCATTTGTTTGGGTGAGATCCTCTTGGAGGATGTCCACATCACTTGGGGAATTGATGACCATGCCCAGCTTGAAGTCATCTGCAGACTTGGTCAGCCATAGCCCACTGGTTTTGGCCTGCACCTCAGAGAAGTATATACTGAATAACAGAGGCCCCAAGACCAATCCCTGGGGTACGCTGCTCATTACGGGTCCACTGCTTGAGGTGGCTTCCCCTATTTTGGGTTCTATCAATAAACCAGTTAGCTATCCATTTGGTAACATATGGATTGATGCCTAATTGAAAGAGTTTATCTGTTATGCCCAAGTGAGGAATAGTGTTAAAGGCTTTGGCTAGGTCAAGGTAGGCAGTGTGCACCATCTTCCCCTCATCCATGGCTTTGATGACTGTCTCAAAGAAGTGAAAAATATTTAACAGACATGATCTCCCTTCATGAAACCAAACTGTGTAGGATCAAATGTTTGGAGGCTGCCAATGTCCTTGCTAATGAGGTCCATGATAATCCATTCCATGGCCTTGCAGATCAGGCTAGTTAGGCTGATTGGTCTGTAATTTACTGGATCGGTAGACACTCCACCTTTGTGCAAAGGGATGACAGTGACTGTCCTCCACTCAGTTGGAACAAAGCCGGTACTCGGGCTTTGGTTGAATCAGGTGCCTAATGGTGCTGCAAGTTCCTGCCTGAGTACATGAACTGGGATGTTATCAGGTCCCATGGAGGCCATATTTTTTGCCTTTGAGAGAGCAGTGGTGACCTGTTCCCTAAACATAAGTGGAAGGGGTCAGGTACTGTGAATGTCCTGATTTACTGATGGGTGACAGAGGGGTAAAATTTTCACTGAATTTATCAGCCAGCAAGTTTTTTATTTATCTATGGCATTTGTATATGTGGTATCCTTGACCACCAGTTCTGAAGAGATTTGGGTGCTTCCTTTGAGATTGCAGACATATGTGAAGAAGGTCTTATGATTGTCTCTAGTAGATGTGGCCAATTTGGTCTCAAAGTTTTGCTTTGGAGGATTTACTAGTGCTCTTATTTGCTTGTTCAGGCTAAGGAGAGAGTGCTTCTAATTGGGCATCTGCTACTTCTTGGTCCTGGGCAGCAATTTTTTTCTTTTTGTTATAGAGTTTATTTATTGTAAATGTCCACCAGGCAGGTTTACTCTTTTGGAGGATGATTTAGTCCTGTTGTGTATTCCTGATTCCATGCATCTATATAAATGCTCATATAGTGCTTTGGTATAGTTTTGGATACTGGTGCCAGTTCCTAGAAATGGGGAGAGAGCTGTGAAGCTGTAATCAGCTATGGGGAATATTTTTGTTTAACCCTAGCTAGAGGGTGGTCGGGAGAGATGATGACTTTGAAAGTGACCGCTTTATGGTTGGATCTTACCAGGAAGGATGATACTGCATGGATTCTACAGTGGTTACTTATGTTGGTTAATGCCAAGTCTAAGATATATTATCACATCTTGTGGGGGTATCGACTAGCTGTTCCAAAGAATTTGCATTGACAACATAGAGGAATCTCTGGGCATTTTGTTTTGGCATTAGTATTTCTTCCAGTCTATGTTTGGGTAATTAAAGTCATCCAGGATCAGGGTAAAGGTTTGAATCTTGGTAGATTCAATGAGGTCCAGATAGGCGGATTGGGCATCTTGATTTGGGGGTCAGTAGCTAGCTATGATTTGTACAGGGGTCTTGTCAATGGTTAACTGCACCTGGAGTGTTTCTTGTGTGTTATACTGTTTGACCAGCCAGGAGGTGTGTATGTCTTTAATATATATTGAAACTCCACCTCCTTTGGCTTTACTACCTATAGTTTGAGGTCTGAATGTATGATAGGATGAGTAACCAGGTAAGGCTGGGGTGCTCTCCGCAGCTTTGAACCAGGTTTCTGCGACTGTGCAGATGTCAGCATTTTCCAGGGTTAAGAATGCTTGAGTATAAGAAACTTGAAGCCTATGAAACCAGTGCAAATGTGACTGTGTTTGGCTAGCATGTTTTTCTTGTCTGAGTGCCAGATGGCTGCTAAGTGTTCCTTGATTCTATCAGACAACTTTCTGGCCATTTTACCTATATAAAAGCTATGACAGGTGGAGCAAATACTGGCATAAATAGTATTGCAGGAGTTACAGTCAGGATGATCATTACGCCAAATCATGTATTTGTTGTGGAGGAATGTGTATGTGGTGCAGGTAAGGATGTTTTTGCAGATAGTGCAGTGGACACAGGGTTGTATGCCTGGTTTGTGAGGATGGAAGTCCATGGCCAGGGATAGGAGGTATTGCTTGAGCTGCTGAAACAGAGATTTTAGTGCTTTGTTTTGTTTGTTTTTTTTTGTAGCAAAAGATGGAACATTCCCCCTAAAGTCTGGCATAGTTCTCTGTCCCAGCAGATAATGCACCAGCATGTTTTAAGAATATCCATGATGGGGTACATGTCCTGGCTGATGGGAAAGGGGAAGCTCAGGACAAAGTCTTGCTTTGGTGTGCCCAGAGGTTTGGGTAGAAAGCCGTGTTTCAAGATGGGCTCAAATGTGGTTTTCCTGGCAAGAGAGACCTCTGAATGCATACTGGCCAAGAGGTCACTGGGATAGTTATGTTCTGAAAAGAGTTTGAGCATGTGACTGCTTTCTTTCTGGTAAATGGAATCCTCACTGATTGGGCAGGATAGTCATACCAGTTGCCTCTTTACTACATTGGACTTCATGAACGTGGGGTGCTGGCTGGAAAACTCTAGGAAATTGCTCCTGAAGGTGCTGTTATGTAATATGTTAGATTCAAAAGAGCAGATGGTGAGATTAAGGAAGATCTCCACATCTATAAAATATATATGCATGCCTGTATGTGAGGTAGTGAAGTGGAGAAAATCAATACTGTTGTTCTAATCTTGGATAAAGATGTCTAGTTCTGGGGGAGGGTGCCAAAGAAGATATCGTCAATGTACTTTTTTGTATAGTTTGGCTTTGATGAAACCCACAATGGTGAGAAGGATCTCTGCTTCCCAGGTGCTGAGGAAAAGGTTCATGTAGGATAGGGCCATTTCGGACCCCATTTCCATGCCTCTCTGTTGGTTATACACCTTTTGGTTGAAATGAAAAAAGTTGTTCTGCAAGACTAGAGAATGAGTCCCATGGGGTTTCTATTTTGGTTGTGGAGAAGGACGTATGTTTTTCTAAGTAGGTCCTGGTGAGTTGGAGGTCTTCCTGGTGAGGGATACTGGTATACAGTGCCTCAATGTCTAGGGTAATTAGGCAGCAGTCTTGATGGGTAATTCGGTATTTGTGGAGTTTGTGGAGGAACAACCACGAGTCATGCAACAAGTACTGAGTCTCCTGAACTATTGGGTTGAAAATGAGGTCAAGGAATTGTGAGATATTCTCAGTTTTAGTTCTTTTAGAAGACACAATGATCCCAAAAGGGGGTTGCTTGTGTGCTTGTGGACTTTGGGTATTCCAAAAAGGTTTCCTAAGCAGGGTTTGTCTATCCTTAAAAATCAAACTCTTCAGAAGAAATGTTACTTTTTAAAAAACAGGGTAACAATTTTTCATCAACAAGTTTAAAACCTTTGTGTATTACATCTAATGAGATAGGTTTGAAAAATCCATTATTCTTTAAAGTTGATTCTGTTTTATCTGTGTATTCATTAAGGTCCATTACCACAGTCCCAGTTCCTTTGTCCGCTTTCATGATGTAGATTTTTTTACAGTCACTGAGTTCTTTGATTACTCCTGATTCGGATGAATTAAGCTCAAAGCACTTACCCCAATGTTGTCTGGTGAGCACCTCTTGGATTACCCTGTTGAATATGGAGACAAATGCATCCAGGGTATTGTGTAGAGGTGGGTTGTATAAGCTCCTGGGTTTAAGGAGGGTTAAGGCTGTTTGAGGGCCCTCATCGCTATCCTCACTGTCATTACTGTGGTGCAAAAATTTTAGGTTTAATTTCCTGAGGCATAAATGTAGATCCAGAATCACATTGGAAAGGTTTCCCTTTTGTGATTGGATGAAAGTAAATCCTTTTTAGGACATCAATATGGGTGGGTGAGAGGTCAAAGGAGGAGATGTTGAAGTTGTCCTCTGTTCGGGTGTAGTTGGCTAGCGGTGAAGGAAAGCTTATCATCAACTCAGTGGGATCTGCCATGACCTCTCCCTTTCCCACTGTCCCTAGTGGATGAGCCATGGATTCTACTATGTCTCCCTCTGGTGGTCTTCCTCTGTCATTGTTGCCCAAGTGGCCTTGGGCTAAAAAATTGTCATTGGTGGTGTCTTTGTGATGACCTTCTATGGGGGTCATTAGAGGCCATGGCTGAGGATGGTGCTAGTAAGGACATGGGGGCAAGGCTTTCAGTGTTGGAGGTTTTGGACACAGTTGTGTCATACCATGGACAAGGAAGTGGTCTGCGATTGATGTGTCTGTTGTGGTCATCTGCAACCAGGTAGGCTAGTTGTCCCACAGTTGACTGTGCAGATGGAAAGATGGGTGCTGTTGGAGCATAGTTTGTAGGTCAGAAATGTCCTTCTTAAGGTTATCTAGTTTGCGATGGTTATCCTTGACCAGTGCTTTGAGCACTTCTATGCCTGCCTTGTTGTAAATGCAGGAAGGTTCCTTGTATATTTGGGAGTCACAAGTTGTGCTGTTGGGGAAATGGTAGCTCCAGAGTCCTTTGCGGAACTATGTTGCTTAAAGTACAATGACAAAGGTAGAAAGAGTCGTACTCAATACTTCTGTATAATAAGAGCAGCCTTTGCATTTTGAGACATTTACAGTGGCCTGCATTGACACTGAGAAAGTTGAGAGTGTCTGAGCATTTTTCACATTTTTCATTTTATATATGTATATATATATATATATATGTACATATAGATATATATATATATATATATATATATATAAATACTTCATTTGCATATGTCTAATAGGCTTCCACTACTAGAGGTTTAACATATTGCACAGTGAAGGCTTTAGCTTGCAGTTTTTACTGAATGGTTTGTCTGTGTAACCTTTCCCCCCTTTGCTGTTTTATATAAATATATATATATATATATAAATATATATATATATATATATATATATATAGAGAGAGAGATATAGATATGGTTTACTATTGATTGTTCGAACGGCAAAACATTTGCCATTCGGAACAACTAAAGCTAAACCCGAACAGAAACATTCCAACCGGCCACAATGTTGACCCAAATGGTCGACACATTTGAGTTGACATTGTTACCAAAACCATCACATGACAGCTGTATAGGAGCTGATGTAAATCAGACTCCTATATGACATATCACGTTTTTGCAGGGGGGGGCTGTACCCCCCCCCACACCCCCGCTACTAATATATTCTAACTATGAGATCAAACTACAGTGGGGATATGGATGAATTTCCATTCCCCACTGTACCATGATCTCCGTGCCGATAGTCAAATACACTTATGCGAATGCACTACTGCAATCACATAAGTGTGTTCGACTATCCCATCCATTTATATTTTGTGCTCGACATTCTGATTTTCGGCAGCAGTGCTGCCGACATATATATATATATATATATATATATATATATATATATATATATATATATAAATAGTACAACAAGACAGTGGAGCAAATGCCTCTCGCCAAATAATAGATATTAAGTAAATAACAGATAAAAACCTTTTGGTGGAGGCAATCATGCAATGATGTAAAAAGTTCAAGTAACGATCGAAAACAATCAGCGTTAAGAAATAAAACACTTTTAATGGTGTACACGGGTGAGCGCTTTCACAAGTCTGACGTCTATTTTTTAACACTGACTGTTTTTGATCGTTACTTGAACTTTTTACATCATTGCATGGTTGCCTCCACCAAAAGGTTTTTATCTGTTTTTTATATATATATATATATATATATATATATATATATATATATATATATATATATATCTATCTATATATATATATATATATGTATGTATGAATGGATATATACCATATATACACAAACATATGTATACACATTTTCAGATAGCCAGTGTAACTCATTAACATGTAATATTTAGTTTCAGAGATAAATATGAATAGTACATTTGTCTGTGATGAACCTTATGGATGACAGCCATTTAGTTTTGATTCTGCATGTCCTAGGTCCACATTCATATTGCTTGGATGCAACAAGTTTAACAGATTATCTTGAGGGCAAATCTGTCAGTATGTAAGTTATGGCTTCCTAGTCTTACTGCGTGGGTACTTAATATCAGAGAGTGTTCTTTAATTAAACAAAATACCTACATGTAAACTGTTTCAGTAGTTTTATACATTGTTTTGAGATCAATTCAGGTCACATTTTTGCCATGAGGAAAAAATGTAGGCATTTCCATAAATATTAGGAAATCCAGCCTTCTGAGGTCAAATGCTACATAAACAAAAAAGGAGCAGAGATGACTTTTCACACTGTGATGATGACTATTAGAGTAAAGCTAGCGTGACATCTCTGATGAACATATTTATTGTTTTTTCCACTAGTAGTATACAATCCTTCATGACTGCATTCAATGTAATCAATTTGCTTTTAACAACGTGCACTCAGAATTCAGTTTAAAATTGATAAAATGTCATAACTTGTGCAGTTTATGGAAAGGTTACTAACTGCTGACATATTTTGCTCATTATATATCTTGCTCCATGGTCACAGCCTTCTTTTATAGTTCATTAAAACATTTGTCAAAATTTCCACATGTAGAAAATATTGTATAATGATACAGAATAATATGTTATACAAGTTATTGTCTGTCTATTTAACTTATGTATTCCACAGCTGTTTCATTTTAAATTGAATATTTTTTCAGACCAAAATACTACTGGAATTTATTACCTATTTTTTTCCAATGCAGTGTGTGCCCCTAATGTGACAGTGGGGTTTTCAGGAAAAAAAATGCAACTGCATGCCGTTAAATAGCACAGTTAAGATGACATGCAGTTTGATAGGGATTAGTGATACATAAGTGCGTATTGCAGACGTGCCTGAGATAGTGCTGCATAATGACACCTAACAGTCTTGAACTGAAGGCTCTATGCAAGTGAGAGGGCTGAGTTATGAGGAGTCATCTGACAGGAGGACATTAGCATGCTTGTAGTGTAGCTTACACAATGCTCATTTATTTATACATGTATTAAAGCACTGCAGAGGTACTAGACAGGCACAGCTGAGAGCACATAAAAGGGCTACTCATAAAAGTGTCAACTAGTTTTATCATATAAAGTCAAAGGAAAGGTGGTGATATGACAGTCAGAAAGGGGAGAGAACAAACAGAGGAACACACAGAAGGCCAAATTCGCAGGGAATAGTGATATACATTGTTTTGTTATACAGGTTCCACTTTTTTATTTTTACAAGAAGGACAGGAGAAATGTAGCATAGGGAATGTGTGTGTGTAGGAAGAAGGGTATAGGGTGTCATCAGGGACAGACACCCAAACATATAACACAAAGACGAAGAAGGAGGAAATGACAAAATGAGGGGCAGCAACAGATGGTGGACAACTGATGAAGAAGGGGACTTGGACTACATACAATGTGACCTGCAATAAAGAAGGACATCATGATGGGGTATAATGTGAGGTGATAATGACCTGCCAATCTGGCCCAGAGAAAAAGCTACAGAGAAGTCAGTCACCTCTATAGTTGACATAATTTATGGGCTATGTCTCAAGTGGCCCAGTGGTCAGGGCTGGCCAGCTTCATCAGCTGATCACCCACATCAGGAGGTCCTTCAGACTGCCAGTATGGGCATTGAGTCAATGGTCTGCTTTGGTCCTCACCAGCCACTGAACCTCATGCTGGATGACCCAGGAAGACCCTTCTGCAGCACTGTCTGATAAGGAGCCTATGCCACCTACCTAGTGAATAAGCATTAATGAAGGCCACCAAGGAACCTTCCAGGCCTCGTTCCACAAGTTGTTGTTCATCACCCTGCAGAAAGGCACGAGAGAGGCTCAGTGGGAACTCAGTGGTCAGCATGGTGGCTGGTGTAGAGTGTGGTGCCAGCCACTTATCCTCTGTCTGCTCCATGGCTGACTCTGAAGAAAAAAAATTTAGAAAAGCAAAAGAAAAAAAAAACAGAATAATTAAAAAGGAATGAAAAAAAGAACAAAACTGGGCACAATACAGTGGTTACTATGATGTGGTACAGTTTATTAAACCAGGACATGGAAGGAGCGATAACAGTCAAAAACATAGCAAAAACAATAGAAATGGAAGACTGTTATACAACTGATGATAACTCAGAGGACACTAGTGCAAGAATGTAGGCAGTCCCACAGGAAGTGAAGGCAAAACAATCAGCAAAGTCAATGAACAAGCTAAATGAAGCAACGTTATTTTCACATAATTAAATATACAAAAGCTGCACAATTTTGTGAAGGTTGCTAGACAAGAAACAACACAGGTGATGCTCATGACAACTGAAAGTACTGAATACATGCACATAAAGTGCCTGGGTACGTAACAATTTACAGCAGTCCATAAATCATAAACATACATAATGACTAGCAGTAAAGGCCAGAGCCATTGTATGGTATTTATACCAATCAGATATTACAGCAAAAGCTGAAGTCCTTTTATTCTCTTCTGAAGGGGTGAAGTACTATATCATGGACCAGCATTGGGCACTACATGAGACAGCTATGACCCTTTGGTCATCTATCTCCTGGTTATGGAAGTGATGGCATTTTGGGTCTGTATTACATCAAAATCCCAAGTAAGCAAATGACTGTTTGCTTACCACTAAATAGCGAACTGTCATTTCTGCGAATGGCAACTACAGCAAATGTTTTCCTTGGGTTTCGATAATGTAATATAGACCCAGTATTTCAGTTGCTGATGGACTATTCTACAATGGATACTTGCTCCCAATGGCAGCCACTGATGCATGCTGACCAGTTGTAGCAAATGCCACTTAAAGCATCTTAGCATGAATGATATACTTGTTCTTTGTGGATATATAGTATTCAGATAAGATGACCACTGTGGCTCATTGCTCAAATACCATACATTTTGAAATGAGATGCCATGTTTGATTCCATTATTTGTTATGCCTTCCATCTTTGTGCATTACTGTGTTGTGAAATTCACAATTCACTTTTTTCTTAATACTATGTGTGTCTTAATGTCACCACTGTTTGTGACTCATGACAATGTCAGAATGCAGCATGGCACAGCCAAGTCATGCAATTGTGCACCATACTTATAAATCTATCATATATCTTTATGCTGAGAAAATATTTTGCTGTCGGTTATCAGTATGTGTCATTCCTGATATTTGCAAATAATTGTTCAAATGTATTTGAAGAAAGCTTTGAAATACATGGAGTGTGCTGATTACACTTCAGTACAGGGAAAAGATAAACTTGTTAAGCAGTTGTCTAGCATGATAGCGGAGTCAATCAGCACTTACAGTGGTGTGCAACAATTGTTACACACCCTCTAAGCCTTATTACTTTTCATGCTATAGACTAACAGCTCACAGAGCTGTCCAGCAAAGAACAGTGTCAGAAAATAATAAAATAAAATACCTCTCAACTGTTCCTGAGATTGTATCATATTTTTACTTTGTCTCTTATAAATAAGTTGATGTTCTGGTAAATCACTAAGGATTATAGTTAGCTAAAATGTCAAAATTAGAGTATCAGATAATTTGTTTAGAAAATGCATATTGAAGCAAACCATGTTTTCTATTAAATTTTATGAGAATTAGAGCAATATTCAAAAACTTTTCATGACTCTGAGTGTTTTCCCAGAGAATGCTTAATTAAATAAGCAGACAGGTGTGTTGATGTCTGTTTTACTGCTCTCTTTGAGTACCTTACTGACTTTCAAATCTGGTCAAACACTTGATGCTTTTTTCCTGTAATTAATAGTACTTGTAGCATCTAAACCTCCAAGCACTGTAAATGTTCAGGTCACCAATCAACACAGTTTATTATGTGTTCGCAACATGGATGCCAAAATTCACCTCTGGAGCTTCTTGGCACAAATAATAAGCTGGTTATGATTGGAGGTCCAATCATAACCCTCTGTATTATTGCCTTTAGGGTAGCCAGGCTTGTTTTATATTTCATTTGAGATATCTTGATTCTGTTTAGAGCTCTTGTCTTTTACTTAAGTTTTAATACTTGCTGAAGAATTTTCATAGGCTGGTAGTGTATTGTTTTTCTTTTTAATGTTTGTTGATTTCATAATTCTGTTAACGGAGTTTGCTGTTTGAATTTTCTAGCATATCTCTGCCTTACTGGAACTGAGAGTGTCATGCACTCATTCATTATGTAGTAGAATTTTGGCTGTTGTTTCTGTAGCCATTTTGAATAATAGACTACATTCTTAATTTCATTATTTTATTGTATGAAATTCCAGCATCAAGATTTGTTAGTGTTTGAGTCTGTGGTCTGTGACTAAATATGACAGTGTCAAGTTCTGTTTTTAAAGCTGAAATAATAATTCAGAGGAAGAACAAGAACATTCCATAACAGTCAACAAAGTGTTTAAAATACTGTTGCCCTTGTTTCATTCCTTAGTACTAATTTCAAGTTATTTTTAAAATATGTCACTATATAAATACCACTTAGGGTGGATAATTCCTTTTCTAGGTATTTTTCCCATGATGCCTGAAACTGTTAAGCCTCCTACAATGGGTGTTGAGCCTAATCATTTTACCATACAAGGTATCCTCAGTATATAGGCAACAGGCATATACCAGGCAGCCATGACAGTGCTTTTTACCATTGCCTGTGCCTCCCCATCTGCCCACTTTCTACAGAGGAAAGGTACACTCATCCCATTGGCCAGTTTAGTCTATCTTTCTCTGACACAGAGGCCCTAAGGAGAGTATACTGTGCCTGTTCTCAGTTGTGGACTTGCATAATTGACCCCTTCATTCAGTGGGTAGAGTGTATCATACAGGACACAGGCTATGGAGTATTTACTATGTTGTCATAAACTGCTAAAATAAGGACTTCCTCAGTGCAAGGGCCTGTTACATCCTCCCCTGACATGCGTCTTGAATGTAGCAAACCTACATCCTCTTGGCCACTGCTATCATGCAGATCTCTACTTGCATGAAATCAATTGATCATTGGAAACATCCACTCACTTCCACCAAGACAGAAATGGTTTTATTCCCATCCTCCCATGCCTGGCTCTTCCAGTCATTGACTTGCCACTCAAACATAGGTCATCTGGGTCACAGTTGGTGATGTCACTCTTTTTGTCACAGAACCAGGCTGTGGCTAGTTGAATTCTGCTAGTGATATAGTTTTATTGGCTGTGAGATTGAGTTCTTAATGTGTGAGGTAAACAACATAAACCAGGATTTAGATAAGATGACCAGTAGATGGGAAATCGGAAATTCACCCTGGGTCTGCCCCCCCATGTCTCTTATAGATTCATAGAAGATTACTAGGGTAATGGCTTAAGGGCCCTTACAAGCCTAGCCAATATAACCTGAGTTTACCCAATATATGGCTCCTAAAGGCAAGAGTATGACATACATTTCTGCCTGTGCATTGAGCATCTTACAGATTGCCCCTGTCCATAAGGGACATAGTTCTCTACCCCAGGTGTGAATTTGTAGTTCCCCATCCACTAATACAACTTGTATTTAAGGAGGGCCAGGGAAGGGCTCTACTTAATGTGAATAGGAAGCCTATTCCAAAGAAGGGGAAATTTTTGAGACACATATCTGTCTTTCCAACATGTTTTGTTTGAGTCGCTGACTACGTTTAGATCCCTAGATCAGGTGACCCTTGTTCTGTTTGACTCATAGATGTGTAGCAACTTGCAACTCCTTCAGTACTGAATCTGTGAGTACTTTGTAGGTAAGCATATGTCACTTCTTAATATTTGGTAGTAGACAGACTAAAGGGATAGGGCTTTTAGTATATCCACATAGTTCATGTTGTTTATCCCCTGTATTTTCTTTGTGAGGAACCTCTGAGGTCAGTCTAGCTGTTTTAAATGCTTAGTTAAGTACATGCCAAATGGTGCATTGTACACTATTATTGTTCTAATGAGGGCTGAGTAGAGCTGGGCTATAATTCCCCTGGATCTGGATGGCATACAGGGTTGCCAGACATCCCTATTTGGGCGGGACTGTCCCGAGATCAGCAGCCTGATCCCGAGTCCCGCCCTGCCGGTTTAAATCCCGGCCAGCCTCCGCTTTGTTTGTTTTTTTTTTTTATCGTCCCGTATTCCTGGCATACAGGCCAATCAAAAATTGCTAAACACGGAGCTTCTTGTGTTCTGCATTAAACACGAAAAGCTCCATGTTTAGCGATTTTTGATTGGCCCATATGCTGGTATACGGGCCAATAAAAAATCGCTAAACACGGAGCTACTTGTGTTGAATGCGGAACTGCAATTCATTAAACACAAGAAGCTCCATGTTTAGTGCAGAGCTACTGAGCTACTGTTCTTTAATGTGGAACTGTGTTTTTTTTTTTTTTTTTGGTCTTCACTTGCCTTTTTTTTGTCCCTATCTGGGGGGCTGGAAATCTGGCAACCCTGATGCCATACCTTTACTTATAAATTATGCCACATAAAAGGACTTCCTCACCACTGTGGACACATGGCAGTCAAAGTTCAGGTTACTGTTTATCTGTGTATCTAGATTTCTCGCCTCTGAGTCTACTCTTATGAGTGTTTTATTGACAGAGGCAGGCAGTAATACCCAAACTAACAGACCCCCCCCCCACATAACCTCTAGAAACTTCCTAACATACCCCTACTTAATAAACGCCCATATTCCATAAGGACACAATTGGGTTGAGTTGCACAGCTAGGCTTATAAAGGCTCTGGTGGTCACTAGGCTAGTATATACCTATGGACTTCTTTAAAACTGTCTATTACTGTTTGTAAAAAAGGTTGTTCAGACAATATCTGTCTCTGTGTGTATCATACATAATTATGTAAAGCATTTCTTATCAAGTGATCTGCCTTTTTATTTAGGTTCATATTTGTGATTTTTCTAATCGATGAGGATAAGTTTTGCACTGGCAGACCTCCTTTACCACCCCCCACTCCCACACAGACATACACACACTATGCAGTGGTGACATGTTTGCATTGTTCAGTTTTAAAGATGTTATGATTTATCAATGGTTTACTAATTCCTCAGCAAATTCCTAAATGTTCAAAACAAGTCTATTGTCATTTAAAGGTATGAACCAATTCTTTACCCTGATTACGAATGTTTGCCTTGCATATATTTTGAGATTTACTATTATTCTGATTGGATGTTATATGCAATGTAGGTTATGCATAGATTTGATCTTTTACCTGTTTCTGTGTAATATTTTTTAAACATTTTGTTTTCTTTGTTAGCTAGGCAATCCCCTAAGAACAAGTGGTTTATATCTAGAGGCAACTTTAGAGCACTACCTTCTTAAGTGAGTTGCTTAAAGTCACACAATTTGCAAACGGAGACAAAAGGAATCAAACCCAGATTGTAGGACGGAGCTTGTTAGCAGCATATAACCTTAATTATCTCTACAAAATTCATAGGATTACATGTGAAAAGTCATTTATATCTAAAGTACTTATCCAGTTAGAAAAAGGAAATAAACATCTTATCTTAAGTTATTCTGTTATTAAGCCACATGCTTTCTTGTTCACCCAAAACTTATTTTCCACTGAATGCCAGCCATCTTGTCTCTTGTCTACTATGTATGCTGTCCTTGTATCTTTGTACTATTCTATTCTTTCCTATGGCTTTTATTATCATTCTACCATTTTACAGATGTAAGAAAGAACATTTGTTACATTGCCACATCAACTCTTATTACCCTTAAAAACAAACTTGACAGCACTGCACATGCTCTGTCACACTACCTGTCATTACCCCTGGAACCAAACTCCACAGCACTACACATGCTCTGTTACACCAACTCTCATTACCTGTAGAACCAAACTCCACAGCACTGCACATGCTCTGTTACACCAACTCTCATTACCTGTAGAACCAAACTCCACAGCACTGCACATGCTCTGTTACACCAACTCTCATTACCTGTAGAACCAAACTCCACAGCACTGCACATGCTCTTTTACACCAACTCTCATTACTTGTAGAACCAAACTCCACAGCACTGAACATGCTCTGTTACACCAACTCTCATTACCCCTAGAACCAAACTCTGCAGCACTGCCCATGCTTTCTCCTCTCAGGCATCTACTCTTTGGCAAGCTCTCTGCATCAGCCTAAAGGAAATCCACAATTATGCCAAATTCAGACCGCAACTCAAAAGCACCTCTTCATCCAACCCAAATGCTCCTGCTTCAACACAGGACATATCACCTAGAAAGTAATTCCTGTCTCCTTCCATTTCTCATCTCCTCTCTCAGATTTACTGAAGATTGCCCTACCCTAGAAACTAATGTACAGTAAATGTAGTGCACGACACTTTGCTTGATTGTACATTGCTCTGTCCTTGTTCACTAGAATGTATGTATATAGTTTTTCTATGTAACTAATCTCTACTACTCTGTTACTGCTTAAATGTCTGTATTTTTTGTTTCACCTAGGGCTGCACCTGTAATTGGTCAGTATTTATCAGTGTACTACCCCAATAAACAGATATAAGTATTACTGTGTCCCCTCCCTTTTTATACGCGTTGATCAAAGTTTCCCAAACGTTCATATAAAAGGGATTGCCTTCTTCATAATGTTACTGACAGTGACCAGTACTGACTCTGCTGTGCTT
>NC_056744.1:413429246-413639246 GCF_019279795.1 Protopterus annectens | reverse complement strand
TCAATTGAATTTATATTTTATTTTTTACCACTGTTTTCACTGTTTCTAAGAAGGAAAGAATAGCTTGTAAACAAGAACATTTACTTTCATTTATATTTTGTTGCTCTACTTTTAATTTTCACTGTTTGTGGTTAGAAAGGGATAGGTTATAAACACGCAAACACTAGCCATCCCAAGGGGCCTAGTCAACTATAAATTCACACAGACTGCAGACAGGACAATCCAGAGTTTATCTAAACAATCCTAGCTTGATTTGAGACTTAGTGTTCTTTACTGTTAAAAAGAGGTGTGACTGCTAGCTTTTCTGTGACTTTCACAAATTGTATAGTCAGAGCAACAACTTTACTGTACTTAATTTAATATTTAATTGTAAATTATTTGCATGATTTTTCTCATAGAAGTTGATTTAAATTCTGCTTGAATTCTGTAGTAACTGATTTTGATTATCCTTTTGGATTCCTTAAATAAGTCTGCCATTAATGATTTGCTAAAGCACAGCTATATTATACTGCATACTAGAGTGTTACAAAGACATGTGTCTGCAGCATTTCTCCCTGGGCCTCCATTGAAAATTGGCTCATTCCAAGTTGGATGTTTCCAGTTAACAAATGCTAAATAAATATATGCAATAAAAATATGCATATTTAAAGGTGTGTGTACGTGTGCCTTCTGTGAAGTCTGGGGACTGGGCTGGCAACCTGATACCATAAAAACTCCACTGCTAATCAATCTGTGGACCAATGATCCATTGTGGCGACACCTAACCAGGGAAAGCTGAAAGAATACCTGATAACACTGGTGATCTGTGTGCCTCATGTCATATATTGGGTGATTTGCTAATCATTATTGCTTGTAAATCTAGATTTATTGATGACAATTGCACATGTGTAATTGGCATAGCTTAGAGAACTGTTGTTACATATATTAATGACTGGACTGATGAGAAAAATCATGTTAGGCAAAGAGCAAATAGAATACATTTAGAAAAGGAATTGTCTATTGTCTGTAAAGATCACGCAACCCCTATGAAACAAGGGGTCTCAGACGTTTGCTCAAATGAGCAAACATCCGAAACCCAAATGGCTGGGCATACTTGTGCGAAAGTGCGTTTCACTGAAGAAGCACTTTCGCATAAGTATGCCTGTTGCCGAGGCCGTACTATGGTGCGGATAAGGGAAAATTCCCTTTTCCCCACTGTGGTGCGGTCTCGGAGGGAGAATATTAAAGTAAGGGTGTGTGGGAGGCACAGCCCCCCACATGGGGGGTGCAGGGGGTTGAATCCCCCCCTGCTAAAATGTTAATGCATTTTTTTTTGTAACACACTTTAATGAAAGCACTTTTTCGATAAAAGCGCTTTCGTTAAAGTGTGTTAGGTTGTTATGGATTTGGACGTTTGCTCATTCAAGCAAACGTCCTAGATCTGAAACAAGATAATACCACTGAAATCTTTGGAATTCTGGATACAAGTATTCAGTAAACTGAGGATTCAGAATGTATAGAAGGAAATAAAGAAAGAAAGAAGTTCACAACAAATAACAAGGAAGAAAAAGAAACTGATAAATGTCAGTAAAGAAAAGAAAATACAAAAAAGGACACTGCTTTGTTATGTAACAGACAGATTACAGAAAATTATAACATTTTTTTATCTGAAAACCTTCAGTCTACAGAAAAAGGCATCCTTTTTTCCAAAAGAGATGGTAGAAAAAAGAGCAAAGGTAGGTGAAAGGGAAGAAATCAAAACTGAATATGGAAGGATTGAAGAACATCACTATAAGAAAATGGCTCAAGGTGTGGCTATACAAAGCCAGCGGGATGAGAATGATATGCTTGCAAATGTAATAATGAAAATACTGTGATTAATAAGACTAGTGGTGAAGAACATCATTCCTTTGTAGCAACTGATACAGCAGACATTACTGATTGAGGGAGGGTGGCCTAATGGTTAAGGTGTTTGCCTTACAAACACAAGGTGCAGGGTTTGGGTCTCACAAGGGATAATTGGCTAGGCTTAAAATGGCTCACAAGGGCAGTTAGCTTAGTACTAATCTATGAACCTATGAATATTTTTCAGATCGTGTCAGAAAAGATATTCTTGTAATTGGAAATTCGGTTATTAGAGGAACTGATACTTACATCTGCAGAAAATAAAATGAACATTGAATAGTGTTATGCTTGCCAAGAGAAAAAATAGAGGATGTGAGGCAGGCTTTAAAATAACAATGTAAGGAAGCACACATCTGTTTTTTATTCATGACGGTACACTTGATCTCATCTGCAAGGACCCTCTGACTGTTAGTAGGGAGCTTCCACCCTTCTTAGATAACATAGCTTGCACAGATGTTAGGATGTATTTTTTACAAATCGCATATAGAAAGGAGAGTCAAATCACAGCAAATGAAAAGATTTTTTGATACTTACGTGTTATAGCAAACAGATTTTGAAGGCGGCCTAAGTGCTGAAGTTCTACAAACAGTACTTCATGTTACAGTGAAATGGGGTGTGTGAATGGCAAAATACTTTTTTATATCACTTACCTTCTGAAACAGGACCAGGAATATTGGAAAAATTCATCCTCCTAGGTAGCGTTCTTTACTGCCATGAGTGAAATGTTTTGCTTATTAACGTTCTTGGACTCATTGTACTTAACTATGACTTACTTTTGCTAGATAACTGAGTTTCATTTACAATACTGCTAGTTCATATGTAATTTAAGGTTATGGTCGTATACTGTAAGAGTAGGAAGACTGGAGATTAGCAGATGGTGTAGACAGGAAGATAACAGATATTGACAACAGTCCGAACATGAGAAGAGGCCAGAGTTCCATATTACAATAGTAAATGTACTTAATAATTATGGTAGATACTTGTATGTATTTTATCTGGAGTGCTGTTTCAGCGTGCATGTCATACCAACCTCTTTTCTGCTACAATGCAATGGGCTGCCTAGCCTTTTAATATCATATGCATGAAAAATATCACCGCAACAACCAACATTACTTGGTTTACAGTTAATGTGACAACAATTGCATGTCGGTATTTAGTGACATTAACTGTCGATGATGACTGTGAAACCACAGAATGTGTAAGGAATACATTACGTATATGAAGCAGAAATCTGGAGACTTGAGAGATTTCAATGTGGCCAAGTGCATTCAAGTCCCTGGAGACCAACACTTTTTAAAAAAATATGGTAAATACAGAGTCCCGGAAACAACAGTAGCTGATTCTAAAGTCATTCATCTGTTGTGCTCTGTTGTTTCCAAATAATGATACACGTTTGCGAAAATTGACCCACAAACTAGGGACAGAATTTAAATATTGCTCTTCGAAACTTTGTACAAGCTGGAGCAATCACTACTTACATATTATCAACTGGTTTGTAATCTGGTTGCGATTATCAGTCGATAAATTACCCCCCCCCCCAATTGCTTAAAATCGCTGCCAATTCAATTGCTTATCCTGTGTCTATCCTTATAAATTACCGAAGACCTTGTCCCTGACATCTGGCAATCATTATTTGCAATCCCTCTCCATAAAGAAGGTAACTCCACAGACCCATACAACTATCGTCCTATTGCCATTCTCTCCCCACTTTCCAAGATTCTTGAGAAATGTGTCCACATCCAACTACTTCAACATTTGCTGGACAACAATCTTCTAACTGCCACCCACTCTGGATTTAGACCCCATCACACACATCTACTGCACTTCTCTCTTTCACCCAAACTGTAGCAGAAGCCCAGGATAATAACCATCTCTTTTCTTGTCTGTTCCTTGATCTTTCAAAGGCCTTTGATACAGTCTAGCACCCCAAACTGATGTCCAAATGTTCTGATCTCCACCTGTCTACCTCCTCTATAAACTGGTTCTTTAGTTACTTATCAAATGGACAATGATCTATGCGATGACAATTGGACACCTCCCCATTTCTATCCATCAACAGTGGCATTCCCCAAGGTTCCATCTTGGGACCCCTCTTGTTCAATAACTTCACTAACACACTACACAATGCTATTAACCTCTCTACACTCTTACAATATGCTGAAGATTCAACCCTAATTACCACCGCCCACAGCATTCCAGAACTCCTTGTATGCACCCAAGACACCTTCACCTCCATTGAAACCTGGCTGACTGATAATCAACTAATATTAAATACAAAAAAAAAAACAAAGCTTATACTTTTCCTTTCAAAAAAGGATACATTTAAATCCTCCTTCTCTATTACCTCACTTAACAATACTACCATCACACCTGAACCCTATACTAAATTACTTGGTGTAACTATCAGTAACAAACTAAAGCTTGACATGCATATCGATCAGTGTATAAAGAAAACAAACCAAAAACTTGGACTTCTGTACCATAATCATAAACTACTCTCACCCTCCACCAAACCTCCCCTTGGTATATCTCTCCTCTTACCCTGTCTTCTGTATGCAGCTCCAGTACTCACTAACCTTCAGTCATTGCTCCTCTCCAAATTAGAACAAACTTACCACAAAATAGCTAGATTTGTCTCTAATCAACCATATAAATCACACTACTGCCTTGCTCTTATGTCTTTACTTTGGCCTGAATTCAAAAACAAACTTCTTCTTCCACAACTACATATTACACACTCTATACTCTATAAACTTAATTAATGTCCCTCCATCTCAGACCTTGTATCACTCCATAACTCCCATCACCAACTTCATATATCTGACAAAAATCTTCTCAACATCCACAAGCTTACTAAAAATATGGGTAAATCCCTTTATAAATTCTCTGTTGCTCATACCTGGAATTCCCTTCCCTTTAATATAAGAAGTATCCCACATAAAGTCCAATTCAAACTTGAACTTAAAAACTACCTACTAAAGACCTGGTCCTGTCCTTGTCATGCTCCTACCTGACATCTTACTGCTCTCCTCTTAATTCTACCACCTTACTCGAAGCATACATCATATTTTCTATTTGTCTTTCTAATACATCTATTATTGTAGACCTACACTTTGTTTCTTGTAAATACTGATGTACATAGAGTTATTGGTGAAACCTGCATATATTTCTGCATGTAAAAGTTTTATTGCTGTTCTATACTAACATTATGCAACTTGTACACCACTCTGTAAAACTGTGATTCTTATTTTCTATGTATAACAACTTAATATTTTACCTTTGTAAATATATCCCTGTTTTTGACATTGTGAACTATATCTGGAGTTTTCTCCTGGGGTCTCCACTGAAAATGGGCACCTGGCTCAATTGGACTAACCCAGTTAAAAAATGACAATAAATAAATAAATAAAGATAAATAAATAATACGCAAGTACCAATGCCGCGGTGGTGCAGCGGTAGCGTTGTATCACAGCAAGAGGTTCTCCCGTTCGATTCTTGGCTGGAGTGCGGGGAGTGCCTTCTTTGTGGAGTCTGCATGTCCTTCCTGCGGTTGGATGGGCATTTGAAAGACATGCATAAATGGGCGTGCCTTCGTTGAAGGTTGAACGTTGAGCTGGCACCTCGGCGTTCTTCAAAATCTACTGCCAATCATTAGCGGACCGGAGTTCCGCTGTGGCGACCCCTAACCGGGAAAAGTCAAAAGACAACAACAATAACCAATTTTTTGTGTAAATACATACATGAAAATAATGTCCCATTTAACAAAATAGAAATGTTTAGAACATTCAAGCCTAATTTTGGCCACACATACAGTTCATACTGTATAATATACACTTGTCAAGATTGGGGAAGAGAATTTTTGCAACAGATATTTTGCAACATTTGACAAACACAAGGTAGGGATTTTGTCAGGTCAAAAATGTAATAGTTCACAGATAGCAACATATGATGCATCTCTGATGGTTGTTAATGCTAGGAGCATTAATAATAAAGTTTTTTTTTTATTGGAAAATTTGCTATCTTCCAACAAGATTGATGTTTTTATTGTTTGTGAATCATGGTTAAAGAACAATGACTGGAAAGCAATTCTGTAAGGTATAAATATTTTACTGTAGCAGAAATTCCAACAAAAAATCAGATGGAGGCATCATGATAAGGATTAAAGATAATTATAGGACCTCTAATTTTTACATGTTCACTGATAACATCAATATTACAAGACTCTGTAACTGTGACAGTAAAGACAACCCTGGAACATATAATAGTTGTTGGTGTGTATCGACTTCTAAAGTCAGGTACAGATGACCTTGAGGAATTCATTCATTTCTTGCATGAAACACAGGAGGAAGAAGAACAGTGTCTGGGAACTTAAATTTACCAAAAACAGACTGGAATACTATTGGTTAAACAGCATTAGTAAGGAAATTATTCAATTATTCACAGCACATGTTCAGGAACAACAACTGCTTCAGATTGTAAAAAAAAAAAAAAAAAAAAAAAAACTAAAAGGGAATAGAACATACTAAACATTGTTTGTATTCCTAAAGAAATTACTATTGCATCATGTCAAGATTTACCACCATTGATGTGCAGTGATCATGAGGTTATAAAGTGAAATCTAAACCAATGCACAGAAGGTTAATAACAGATTATACTGAAGCAATAAAGTGACTATGTAAAACTATTTGAAGTGCTGTGTTTGGTGCAAAAACTACAGAAGGAAAGTGGGAATTCTGAAAAAGAAATTGAAAGTAATAATAAAATAATGTTTAACATCAGGATATAGGAACACAATGTCAGGAGGATACATTTCCATAAGAACAAGACACCTGATTAAGGCAAGAGGCAAAACATATAAGAAATGGAAAAGAGTTTGAACTACAACTTTGAAAACTGAAATAAGTTGGACAAACAAATTAAGCACAATGTGAGACAAGATCAAGAGAAATTTGAAGAACATTTATAGAAAGGTTCTGAGAATAATAAGGTCAGGAAGGAGAAAAGACATACAAATTGATAAACTGTACGCAGATTCCAAACTGCATTCTCAGACACATCAGATTATAGATATATTTACCAAATCTTATGTAAAACACGTTGGCTGCACAAAGGAGGTGATAAGTCATCATAGTGACATCCAGATAAACTCTGATACTGAAATCAAATTAGATTGTATTGAAAAATAACTATGCAAACTGGATCCAAGCAAAGTACAGGGAGGTGACAGAATTAATAATAATGACCCAAAAACACTTCAGCAAGAACCTACAGCACCATTGTATCTATTATTTGGTAGGTTATATAAATATGGGGAAATTCCTCAAGATTGGCACTTATTAAACTTGTCATTAAGAGAGAGGGAAGGAAGACACACCCAGAGTCATACAGACCCTCAGGACTACTTTCATGTTGTGGAAAATAATGGAGAAGGCAATTTGTTAAGTTATTGTCAGAATTGGAAAGGTTGGGACTTGAAAGCATATATCAGCATGCAAATGTTGAAAATAGATCTATTACCACCTGTAACATGGTGCTCTCTGACAATATAATAACAGCTTCTTCTTCTTTCGGCTGCTCCCGTTAGGGGTCACCACAGCAGATCAACTTTCTCCATTTCTTCCTTTCCTCTGCATCTTGCACTGTCACACCAACCACCTGCATGTCCTCTCTCACCACATCCATAAACCTTATCTTAGGCCTTCCTCTTTTCCTGTTACCTGGCAGCTTCATCCTTAGCATCTTTTTCCCAATATACTCTGCATCCCTCCTCAGCACATGTCCAAATCAAAGTAATCTTGCCTCTCTGGCTTTGTCTCCAAACCTTCCAACCTGGGCTGACCCTCTAATATACTTGTTCCTAATCCTGTCCATCCTCATCACACCCAGTGCAAATCTTAACATCTTCAACTCTGCCATGTCAAGCTCTGATTCCTGCTTTTTTTGTCAATGCCACTGCCTCCAACCCATATAACATAGCTGGTCTCACTACCCTCTTATAGACCTTCCCTTTCCCTCTTACTGGTACCCATCTGTCACACATCACTCCTGACACTCTTCTCCACCCACTCCATCCTGCCTGTACTCTCTTCTTCACGTCTCTTCCACACTCACCATTATTATGAACCGTTGATCCCAAGTATTTAAACTCATCCACCTTCGCTACCTCTACTCCCTGCATCCTCACCATTCCTCTATCCTCCCTCTCATTCACACACATATATTCTGTCTTAGTCCTGCTGACATTCATTCCTCTTCTCTCTAGAGCATATCTCCACCTCTCCAGGGTCTCCTCCACCTGTTCCCTACTCTCACTACAGATCACAATGTCATCTACAAACATCATAGTCCTCGGGGACTCCTGTCTGATCTCGTCTGTCAACCTGTCAATCACCAATGCAAATAAGAAAGGGTTCAGAGCTGATCCTTGATGTAATCCCACCTTCACCTTAAATGCATCCATCACTCCCACCGCAGACCTCACCGCTGTCACACTACCCTCGTACATATCCTATACCACTCTTACATACTTCTCTGATACTCCCGACTTCCTCATACAGTACCACAACTCCTCTCTAGGCACCCTGTCATATGCTTTCTCTAAATCCACAAAGACACAATGCAACTCCTTCTGACCTTCTCTGTACTTCTCCATCAATACTCTCAGAGCAAACATCGCATCTGTAGTGCTCTTTCCTGGCATGAAACCATACTGCTGATCACTAATCATCACCTCCCTTCTTAACCTAGCTTCCACTACTCTTTCCCATAACTTCCTGCTGTGACTGATCAATTTAATCCCTCTGTAGTTACTACAGCTCTGCATATCACCCTTATTCTTAAAAATCGGTACCAAAACAGTTTTTCTCCACTCTTCAGGCATCCTCTCACTTTCCAAGATTTCATTAAACAATCTAGTTAAAAACTCCACTGCCATTTCTCCTAAACACCTCCATGCTTCCACATGTATGTCATCTGGACCAACAGCCTTTCCGTTCTTCATCCTCTTCATAGCTATCCTTACTTCCTCCTTGCTAATCCACTGCACTTCATGATTCACTGTCCGCACATCATCCAACCATCTCTCCCTCTCATTATCGTCATTCATCAGCCCCTCAAAGTGCTCTTTCCATCTTCTCAACACACTCTCCTTGCTTGTGAGTACATTCCCCTCATTATCCTTTATCACCCTTACCTGCTGCACATCTTTACTAGCTCGGTTCCTCTGTCTAGCCAATCAGTACAGGTCCTTTTCTCCCTCCTTAGTTTCCAACCTTTTATACAACTCTTATCCTTAGCATTTGCCACCTCTCTCTTTGCCATACACCTCATCTCCTTATACTCTTGTCTACTTTCTTCATCTCTCTGACAATTCCACTTCTTCTTCACCAGCCTTTTTCTCTGTATACTCTCCTGTACTTCCTCATTCCGCCGCCAGGTCTCCTTGTCCTCCTTCCTCTTTCCAGATGTCACATCAAGCACCTTTCTAGCCACCTCTCTTACTAGCTCTGCTGTAGTTACCCAGCTATTTGGTAACTCTTCACTGCCACCCAGTGCATGTCTTAACTCTTCCCTGAACATCACCTCACAATTACCCTTTTTCAGTTTCCACCATTTGATCCTTGGTGCTGCCCTCACACTCATCCTCCTCTTCTTGATCACCAATGTCATCCTACAAACCACCATCCTATGCTGCTTAACTACACTTTCCCCTGCCACCACTTTACAGTCTCCAATCTCCTTCAGACTGGCCCTTTTACATAAGATATAATCCAGCTGTGTGCATCTTCCTCCACTCTTGTATGTTACCCTATGCTCCTCCCTCTTGTTAAAATACGTATTCATCACAGTCATGTCCATCCTTTTTGCAAAATCCACTACCATCTGACCTTTTGCATTTCTTTGCTTAACACCATACCTACCTATCACTTCCTCATCCCCTCTGTTCCCTTCACCAACATGCCCATTAAAATCTGCTCCAATCACCAGTCTCTCACACTTGGGTACAGTCATCACCACTTCATCCAACTCACTCCAAAATTTTTCTTTCTCATCTATCGCACACCCAACTTGTGGAGCATATGCACTAACAACAGTCATCATTACACCATCAATTTCCAGCTTCATAAACATCACTCTATCTGACACTCTTTTCACCTCCAAAACACTCTTAGCATACTGTTCCTTAAAGATAATGCCTACGTCATTTCTCCTCCCATCCACACCATGATAAAACAGTTTGAACCCACCTCCGATACACCTAGCCTCGCTCCCCTTCCATCTGGTCTCTTGCACACACAATATACCAATCTTCCTTCGGTCCATCATATCAGCTAGCTCTCTCCCTATACCAGTCATACTGCCAACATTCAAAGTTCCAACCCTCACTATCACAGTCCTAGCCTTAACCTGCCTTCAGGCATGCCTTCCCCCTCTTCACCTCCTTCTGTCAACAGTAGCCCAATTTCCACCAGCACCCTGTTGGCCAACAGTACTGGTGGTGGTCATTGTTAACCCGGGCCTCGAATGATCCAGTATGTATATCTGTACTGTTGTCTGCATGTACGATTTGGCAAAATTTTATGCCGGATGCCCTTCCTGACGCAACCCTTCCCATTTATCCGGGCTTGGGATCGGCACAAAGAAATGCACTGGCTTGTGCATCCCCAGTGGCTGGGTTACAATATAATAACAGCTATGAATGAAAGTTTGTGCTGTGATATAATTTATATATTTTTAACTTAAGCATTTGAGAGAGTCATACACAAAACACTGATCAATAAATTAGAACAGATGAATTGATGTACTCTTGATAAGATGGATAGCTGTATGGCTTACAAATAGGGCATGGCAGGTATCATACAGCAGTTGGAAAGGTGAAATTCTTGGTTACAGTCAGGGTGTTCCACAGGGGTTTGTCCTAGGCCCATACATGTTTATATTGTCCATGGGATTCAAAAAAATCCATGTAAGCTTTGCACAAAGCCTACACAGAGTTTATATGCATGTGCATTTAATGTGAGGTGAACAACAGTGCTCATTGCATATTCTGCCACAACTGAGTTTAAATGTAAATAAGCAAGGTTTTATGACTGACAAAAGTGTTGCTGGCCAGGAAACCATGTAATAGAACATGGATAGCAATCGTGTCTAAATCAGAGAACTGAAGCTCCATGGTTTTGTGTGAAATGCCATAATGATCACCAGGGCTTGACAGATAGCTCTCAATCTCTTAGTTCAAGACATCTGGACAAAAACCAACATTATGGGGAGGGGGGCAATGACACAGAAATTGGGACATATTTGACATATTTACTCATTAGAAATTTACTAGAATAACCAGGGTTTTGTGTTAAAATACATGTGCCGAAGGATTTGAAGTCTGATACTCAAATGTATTTAATTATTGAGTCACATCAGTTCTGAGATTATCTCAGTGATATGGCAGAAAACTACAGCTTTAATAAGAACACACCAAAAGATATAGAAGGCAAAAACTGGACAGTCTGTGAAGAAATGGACAGTTGACAGATACGATAGTTAAGTATATGGTCCAAACACCGTACAGGATAGTGTATCTACAGTGCAGATTATTGTGAAATCCTATTCCTGGCATTCTGTACTGAAGTTGTGTAAATGATCTGTAAGAGTACATGGACTGTCATGTAAATTAAACACTCAGGGAAGTGTGTGTATTGTATAGGGACACACAGATGAATTCTGGGAATGAGCACATGGAAAGAAGACAGGTGAAACAACCTAATGTACAGCAGATGAGGGCATGTCAATGGAAGACGGTTGTAGCAGAAGACGGTTGTAGCAGCAACACAAATCACATATCAATGTGGTGCCACACAAGGTGACATATGATAGGGAGGATATGTGTGTGAGATAAGCATCCTCACATGAACAATGCAGAGGACATCTATTAGGGATGTTACATACAACTGGGGTAGGGTGCATATTGTGAAGCTGTGCAAACTGATTTCCCTGAATATGAGTGCAATCTCAGCAGAGGTCTCCAGTAAGTGGGACGCAGGTAAAGGCTCATGGACAGCATTAAAGGAAGAAAGCACAGTCATGGACAATATCAGACTGATACCACTAGTAATCCCATGCCTCTGACATAACATATGTGACTGAAAGTGATCAGATGATTTTACACAAACACACCTGTACAACTATTATGATACATGCACACTCTATGAGGTTAATCACACTGTCCTGGCACCATAATATCTGATGGCGATGTTAGGAGGGACGCTGCTATACCTGTATGCACATTACAATCAATACAGACTAGTTGACTGGTATGCGTTGCACATATATATGGTATAATCCACACTGTCTGGAATGTTACCCATGCTATTAATGTTGTCAATCACCTATGTATGTACTGTGTGCATCACCAGAACAGGTAGCACACATGCATCTGGTACAGTAACTCAATAGAGGTTCCTCACCATCAGACAGTAATGTTTATGCCACAAGAAACATACCTAGGTATGGCCAATAAGATGTATGACAGCACACTGTGACAAAGGTGGTACATTTCAGTTGCACATCACTGGAAGATGTGTAGGGAGGTACATGAAGAAGGGTGCATTGTACTCAGTTATTGGCATGATGAAGGTTGTGAATTATGGAGGTATTATGGCCTCTGATGTGGATGCCCTTCACAAACTCAGTAGTTGTGTTACATGCAAGGGAGTAATTAGCACTGTGGCCACATGTGGGTGAACATTCCATGTATCATCTACCCCAGGACACAGGTCACATACCTATTGGTCTGATTATAGTGTGTGATGTCCACATTATACTTGGGTTGTGTGTTTGTTTTCCTATGTAATAAATCCCCCCATGTTTTCTTGTCAGTGCAGGTGTTGTCATGGTTGTGGCAGCAATCTTTGGGGTGTGTTGATACTGTCTTTATTATACTAATATCACAGATGAAGTCAATGATTGCCCACAATCTGTAGTCCTTCAGGAAGTTGTTTGGACACAGGATGTGTATGTCATCTGTGATGTCCATCAGTTAAATAATGGACAGGAAAGGGCCTAACAGACAACCCTAATGAATGGACCTGATTACTGGACCTGAGATATAGGTCACTTTATACATGTCAGCATATTTAGATGCCATATATGTGATACACTGCTCTGCCCACTTGGTAATATAGGTGTATATGGCCACATCTGACTGCTGAGTGACTACCTCAGTGTGGCTTTGTGTCAAATGTCTTGGCCTTGTCAAGTTCAAAAGCCTGATACTGTTGTCATCATGCATACTCTCAATGATCTCGGAGGACATTTATCAGATGTAACAGACATGAAGTAGCATTAACAACTCACACAGGTCTGTTCCACACAGCCGGGATATCATTAGTGTCAATTTATAAAAGGTCCATGATGGCATGTTGGTCTACCTGACAGATGAGGAGAGTCAGGATGTATCTATACATGCATGCATTGGATGCTGTCTCCCACCCACTCACACTAATGCATGTTGAAAACACCCTTCTGCAGCAACATAATCTGTGTGGAGGGTATGTTGAAGTGTGTATTCAACTGTATGCAATGAGTCACATGATTGGTGATCTGAGATGTTGTCGCAGCCCATTGATTCTGTGTGATAGGCCTGGATGAACTTAATACCATGCATACCGGCTATCCTCAGCTAGCCTAGGGTTTGAGAACAATCCCCCATGCAGGGATTATTGAGAGGGTTGGGAGGGTGGCCTAATGGTTAAGGTGTTTGCCTTACAAACACAAGGTGCAGGGTTTGTGTCTCACAAGGGATAATTGGCTAGGCTTAAAATGGCTCGCAAGGGCAGTTAGCTTAGTACTAACCTATGAACCTATGAACCTATGAACCTCTTCCAGCTGGAGATTAAATCTCATGTACTAGATGGATAACCAATTGGCTCACTGACCGAACACATACTGTGAAAGGTGGTGAATCAACCATACCAGTATTGCAGGGATCTGCGCTTGGCCCTTTACTGTTTGGAATTTATTTCTCAACAGTTCAAGCTAACGTATACCACCCATACCCCTCAACTGTACAGATTTTTTGCAGAATGTCCAGATTTTTGCCTCATATTTTTGGTCCATTTTTCAAAAACTGTGGTTTTTCTGGCAAATTAATGTCAAATCATTAAAGGTTGAAGTTAAAAAATAAAGAAAGCCATTTCAGATCCAGTCTTGATACCCTTCAGAAAATTCATGCTAATGCAAAAACTGCTATTCTATCAATCTTCTAAGTTTGTAAGAGCAATATTTAAAAATTATCCCTAGTTTTGGGTCTTTACCCCACTTTTTATTTATTGCTTTGTCCAGATTTCTTGCTCTAAGAGGTTGAGAAGTATGATGCCACCTTTGGCTTACTGCGTTTGCTGATTCTTGCATACTGGGTACAATCACTGAGTCCATCTATGATGATGTACTACAGGAGGGGATAACACAGACAAATGATTGGTGACAAAGCCACACAGTCTACAAATAAATGCAAAAATGTGTCTTTATTTTGGTCTTCTGCAAAGTGGAATGTCCTGATAATTACAGCACTGACAACAGTCCCACTATGCTGAAACCCAGTGATGCAAGCACTAGGAACACACAGACATAGCACTCAGAACTTCGACCACCAAGTGTCTATACTAGTACTGAAAGCCTACAATGTGCACATCATAAGTCATGCCATCATATTCAGATCTCAGGATTATATTACAACATTGTACTCAAACCTCATCAGAAAACTAATATAGAGTATAATGTTTTCTTTTGCATGTATCTCACCAGACACATACAGCAGCTGGGGAGACCACACAGGTTACATAAACACAGTGCATGCAAACCATGCCATGATGTATGAGGATAGACTAAAATTCATGTCACTGTAATCTGTATCGTATAGGATGAGGTGACTTCTGCCTGATCTCCAGACCATTCTCTGACCCTGCCATAGTGAGAAGAGTACACCTCCATAAGTCACATATAGCTGTTGACATAAGCAGTGTCTGGTGAGGAGAATATGGCAATAATAGTGTCCCAAATGCTAGTTTAAAAGGCTTTCTGTAATTGCACACACACACACACACACACACACACACACACACACACACACACACAGTTGACTGCGGTGAGAATACAACCCCTACCTAAGTACACAGACTTCAGAACTCAGTCCTTTACACGTATCATGGCACAAGTCTGACTTTTACAAGTCTGCAGGTCAACTAATAGTGGATGATATCAGCAGGGCATGTTGGACAGATGATGTTGGGAGGCTGCATAGGTTTATAGCTTCATAGAAAGTTACTAGGCTAATGGCCCTAGGGCATTTACAAGCCTAACCATGTAAAAACACAAGTATCCTTATTGAGCATAGTTAGATGGTCATTGTTAATAAAGCAATTCTGTGACCAGCACTGACTGGCCCTGTACATGAGGAACATAAGTGCCACCTCAGGGGTGAATTTTCAATTACTCATCCAGTAGTCCAGGTTGCGCTTGAATAGGGTCATTGAGGAGCACTGGTTCACATGCAGTGAGAGCCTATTACAGAGGAGTGGAAATTGCTGGGAGATATATCTGTCTCCTCAAATTATTGTTATCCCATTTGATTTGCAGATGTCCAGCTTTTCCAGTAGGTATGGGTCTGAGACTGCTCTGTAGGTCAAGCATAGGTCAACTCTGAACAGCCTGAATGATACTGAGTACAGTGACAGGCCTTTCAGTCTTTTCATGTATGAAAACACGAAAAGGCAATATGAGAAATAAACACACCAAAGCTGGAAATTCCACCAAAAATCACCGCAGGGTATAATAACCAGTTAAATGTATTCCGGTACCTTGACTTTTCGCCTTCTAAGGAATATTTTAAACATCAAACCATTACCCTATTTATACACCAAGTGCTATTGCAAATAAATAATTATTCAATTAACCATAATGTTCTCCACACATTTAAAGAAACAGTACCCCACTAGCACATAACATAAACAGTTGAAACATTAAAATCTTTTATATAATGCAAATATTTTATGTTCTAGATTATACATATAACAAAAGTCCCTACAAAAATATTGCATTTAGCTAATTTATTTAATACAACACTACCTAAATTACTCCTATAAAACTAAATTTAAAGATTCCTATTTATAAAGTTAAATTACTATCAATATTCATTCCCCTGGGGCAAAGTGTTCTAAAATTTATGATCATTCTGCATTCCAACTTATTTAATTTATCCTTAAAAATACCCCCATAATTCAAAATAGGACGTGCCAGCACACTAAAAACAGACTGGACTCAGACCTCCCATGCACAGACACAAAATGATCAGGTACAGGACTGTTACAATTTAGCCTTCTAATATCTCCCAAGTGTCCCATTACTCGAACCTTCACCTGTCTCTTTGTTTGCCATATATACCATTTGGTATTCTGATGACCACATCCAATAATATATACAACCCCCTGGGAGTTACAATGAAAACCTTCTCTGGCTTTGTGCAATCTACCACTAATTTTAGAACCACTTACATTTTTAACCCTACCATATGCAGAACAATTTCCACATGAACGTTTTCCAACTCTTGCGTCCATTCTACTAATCAAACCACACCCACTTAATAATTCCTTCAAATTATTATACCTTCCATAAGAAAAAAATCATGTTTAGGAAAGAAATGTCCTACACTTGCGTCCTCAGAGAGCACATACCTGAATTCCTTAATGATTTTCTCCAAAGTGTTTGAAAATGGAGAATATCTCGTTACAAAAAATAAACTTTCCTCTTTCTTATTCCTCTTTCTATCAACCCCCTGTATATTCAAACATCTATTACCAAGTCTATTCTTTTTTTTCCAAACCATATTCCAGGCCTCACTCAAGAGGATTTCAGAATACCCTTGTGAGCTAAGTCTATTATAAACCTCATTTAAAAAGGTTTCTTTAAGCTCCACATCAGAGGTATTCTGCTAAATTCTTCTAAATTCATCATTAGGTAAGGATTTAATTAATTGCGGCATATGCATGCTGTCTGCATGAAGACAATTGTTGACAGATGTTGGTTTCATATATGGTTTAAACTGGATTGTATTATTCTTATCCACATACAGTTCCACATCCAAGAAAGTCATACTCACAGAGTTAAGCTGGCAAGTAAATTTCAAACCATGATTAGTACCATTAATGTGCTCCATGAACTTCAAAAAATCATGTTGATCACCCATACAAATAAATATCAAATCATCAATAAACTTGCTGTAGTAAATAACATTCTCAGCAAAATAAGTGGTAGGATACATTAATTGCTTTCCAAAATGCCCCATATACACCACAGCATAAGTAGGGGCATAAGATGCCCCCATTGCTATGCCTCTTTTTTTCAAAAAATATTTTTTTCTCCCACCAAAAATAACTATGGGTCAGGCAGAACTCCAGACAAGATAATAGGAAAGAAGTATGAGGCCCTTCCCCCATCATTCTATTCATGGCTTCCAAGCCCTACTTAATATCAGTGTTAGTATATAATGAGCTAACATCAACAGTATCCCAGAAATAACCATCCTGCCATCTCACTTTCCTCAATCCGATACATAGCTCTTCAGTGTTCTTAATATGGGAAGGCACTTTCGCCAAATAGTTTTTAAATTGGTAATCCAAAAATAAGCCCACATATTCCAAATATGAGCCTATCATGGAGAGAATAGGTCTCCCAGGGGGACTCATTAAATTCTTGTGAATCCTGGGGATAGCATAAATCTTTGGATCCCTGGGTTCTTTAACAAAAAGCTTCTGCACATCCTTATTTCCCAAGGAACCCAGTCTTTCCACTCTCATCCAATATCTCAAGAAGCTCACAGTTAAACATTTGCACCGGGTTGTTAGAGAGTTAAACATAATAATCATTATCACAAATTAAATCCCTAACCATTTTTTGATAACCATCCCTACTCATTACAACCCAGTTGCTCCACTTGTCTGCTTGTATAAAAACATATTTATCCAAATGAAAGTGTGCCATGTGTAGTTCTGCCCATTCACCCCTAGTTAAATTATACATTCTATTGCTTTTGAGAAAAACATGAAATTCATTTTCCACCCTCCTACAGGCCACATTTGCAAACAATTTAATTGCCACAGAATGCCTGGGTGGTATAAAATTACTTTTCTTCAAAGAAAAATTAGATAATTCAAGATGGCCATAACCTGTATTAAAGTCATCACGGTATTGTTCACAAACAGTTTCATCCATATTAACATTTGTCATATCATTTGTGTAGTTATTAACTAATTCATAGAATAAATCAGTTTGATATAAAGTAACATCCAGCATTTCATCATCGCAGTCATGGCTTTGTACGGAACATCAATATTACTACCAAAGTTGTGAAAATGCACCTGTAGAAACTATTTTCACAAAAATGTTTTACATCTAAAACAATATCCACTAAACACAGTAACCTGGTAGGAACGAACTTCAGACCTTTCAATAAAACATTTATAAGCCCCAGGATTCATGAAGCTCAATGCAAGGATGGCGTTAGCCTTGCACCGACCGTGCGGCATAGAGATGACGCAGCAGCACCACATGCATATTAATGAAGGCACACTGCCGTAACGGCCAAGTGCATAGGAAACATGTACGAGTGCGGGGGGAGTGTCCAAGCACAGCACGGAGGCGTGATCATGTCGGCTGCATATGCGCAACCTAAAATGCTGACTAGTACAGCCTGCCTCCAATAGTAATCACTCCTGTCAGTGTCCGTGGATACTGAAATGTATGCAAAGCATACAAGACAACTTGCGAACACCACAATAAGAAGTAAACACAAAGGCACATAGCTGAATATTGAGTCCCTGTCCCTCAAACAAAGATATTTAAAACCCCATGCCTGTATTCCATTGTAGTGTCACTAGTTATACCAAGTGGAAGAGAAACATATCGTGTTAGCTTGCCGCCAATTGCCAAGCCTAGCCCAATGGTTTGGGTTACCACCTGTCTCACATTGTGAGGGACAATCCCCCTCTAGGCAGGTGTGTCCATACCAAATTCATAATAAATGTGAAATGTCCTGCGATAGTAGGACATAATTATGTCCCATATGTTATGAAATAATCCCATACAGTATGTATGTCCATATATAAAATACCTATATGTTACAAGAAACAGAATAAGCAAGTAAATGAAACAGAATAAGAATCTACACCGCTACAACAATAAAAGCTTATATGTAGGCATGAAACTAAAGTGCTATCCTTTGTAATGACCATGGGTATGTGTTGGCCTGTAAACTCAGATGTGTGCCATGAAAATGTCCCATCCAGGTCATACGAAAAGGTGGCAACCCTATCAATGGTCAGAGCATTCACCCAATATCTGCCCATTCGAGGTCCAAGACGTCCTTGCCAGGAAGGCCCATAGATGAACGGATATTACCTGGGTCTACCTACCATGTCATGAAAGATAAGCATTTGCGTGTACCTATGTGCATGATGTACAGCATGTGGTTGATCTGAAATGTTAGTGTAGACCTCACAACCATATTGGTCCCAGAGATATATAGTGTACGCAATGTGTTCTGTTGACTGTGCCATGGGCCATCAACTAGAGAAGGGATGAATGCTGATTGTGGAATATGGGGTTGGGTAATGTAATATATTGCCAATGGGAGACTGGGTTGGATGCACAATAGGTGAACTGGAGGTCTACGAGGGAGCAGTGTGTGAATCAGGAAGATAACCAAAGAACAAATATACACATCCGCAATACAATCCCACAAACATGTGAACATTAAAATGTGCAATACACATGTACAGAAACGTTACCGGCACATACCCACATAATGGTCTGGCCTGAACTGAGCCATCCAACCCAAACACACCTGGGTACATAATTGAATACCCATCATCCCCTTCACAGCACACCACCACCCCCTTCCTAAACATCCACCAAAAGCAGCCATACTTGGGCTGCTAGATAGGTGTGGCCATATCTGCAAATAGTGACCCCTACCCATATCTAGGAGGCAGTCTCACCCTAGGCATTCTCAGGATTGCAAACTATGTATCCCTTTCATGTATAACCCTACCTTACAGCCATAAAGCAAAGATGGTCATCGTTCCCCACAATTTTTGGATATCCCTCATCGGATATGTATCTGTTCTAAACATTAGACTTGGTGTCACATCATGATGTCCAGTCCTGTATACATCTGGACACAAGTTGTATGAGCAGTAAATGTCCACAAGACTGCTCAGCCTCCAGCCGGTCCTGCAGAACCTACGACATGGGATTAAACGCCTGACCATGATGCACTTCTCCCCACATGCATTATCGGGAATATATACCTTACACATTTGCATAGTGGCAGTCGGATACAGGGTGCTTAAGGCACTGTAAAGCAGACGTAAGTAGGGTTTCCACCTGCCCCACCTTATGAGGGACAGTCCCTTTTTTGTTAGTTGTGTCCAGACCAAATATAATGCAATGGCAAATGTCCTGTGATAGTAGGAAATATGTCCCATATATCATGTAACAATTGCATAAAACAGTTATTTATGTAAAATACTCAAAGTTACAAGAAACAGGTGAAGCAAACAAACCGCTACAAGAATAAGAGTGCATTTAGGGAAATAAGTAAAGTTCTAACCTTTGTACTGACCGCGGATATGTGTCGGCCTGTAAAGTCTGATGTGTGTCCCGAAAATGCTCTGCTTTGGCCATATGAAAAGGTGGCAACCCGAGACGTAAGTGGGTATGCTAGCATGTATGCGCGACTGTAGGTGGTGGTGATTCAACAGTATGGGAAATGTAAATGAGCATGTAGGTGTATATGCATGTGTATGTACAGACCGATATATACATACACACACACACACACACACACATATATATATATATATATATATATATATATATATATATATATGTATATATATATATATATATATATATATATATATATATATATATATAGTTATGAAGAATGAACATGGTCACAATATAGGAAATCACTGTAATAGTTAGTGCTGTTATATATCAGGATGGCCATCGGTGAGCACACCTCTGCATCCCCAACAACAGGTAGAATGCTAAAAGTGGAACGAACGATCTACCCTTGCTAAGTCTGACTTTCATCTAGGTACAGGGCAGTCCTGGTCCCCAGTCGGACAAGCCTAAACCCAGAAGACCATATGAACACCCTGACAATCGAACACATGTATGTACCAGGACTATAGGCTGTAGAGGTTTGAATATCCTCGGACTGAGTCAACATGCGGCACGAGTCCAGAGCAGTAGGGAATAGGGAATGACGCATGTGTAGTAGTGCGTTTTTCCCAACAGGTAAATGGATGCCTGCTGTGTAAGTGAAGTGATGAGGCATGTGTTCGGGTAACTATGCATCATGGGTATACATATAAATGAGGCAGAACACCAATAGTATAGTGGTTAGAGCATCCGCCTAACAAAAAGACATTCACGGTTCAAAGTCGACAATAGCACATATCATTTTCCTTGTGGAATTAATGTTGCTTTGCTGTAAAGCCGACATTTAAACATGTAAAGGTGAACGTGTGTATTGCATGGGACTTTTAACCAGTTCCTTTCAATCAAAGTGGTATTGTCAAAATGTATAAGGCACAAATAAGCATAAATAAGTGAAAGTATATATATGTAACGCACAGTAAGCATAGGCGAGTGTGTCTGCGCATGTGTAAGCAGCTCCCAGCATAGGAAATGTATGTTTGTGTATATATATATATATATATATATATATATATATATATATATATATATATATATATATATATATATATATATATATATATCTATATATATATATATATATATATATATATATATATATATATATATATACACACACACACACATATATGTGTGTACAGATATATATCTACATACATGAGAAATGGTTTATATATATATATATATATATATATATATATATATATATATATATATATCTAAATATATATATATATATCTAAATATATATATATATGTATGTTACGTTATGATGCATATTACAAGGGTTTCATGTGTCCAGTGGGCACGTGTGTGTAATGGACAGCTATGTATAGGGCAAATGGTGTCCTAGGTGCCAAATGGCCTTATGTGTCCGTAGGTGAGGGTCAGATGTTGGGGAAGGAGTGTAGGTATGGCCGTGGAGGATAGGTAGGAGCACAGAAATGACAGCATACAGGGTTGGTATATGACACATGTGGGGGAGGATACACCCTGGATGGGGTGGGTCTTCGGCATTCAACAGCCCATGGGAACAGTAGGACGGAGGTCTCCAGCCATGGGCAACAGCCACTGCACGTACACAGCTGCAAAGGAGGCAGTGCTGGGTGCTGTCCAGGAGAGACAGCATCACCCTGTAAATGTGACACTCCACCCTTGAACTGGTGTATCTGGCTTCATAACCCCTTAGGGAGCCACCTACGAAACATGTCCAGGATCGCACGATAGCAGATATGTACCTGTCTGGTCCCACTCCAAAGGGGGACATGCTCCATCCTCAGTGGTGGAGCCACCAGAAGGTGGTGCAGAGCCAACAGAGGTTGATGTTAATGCTTGGGCCCCAGATGTGCTAGTGCCCAGTGCCATGGTCAGCTGAAGTGGGACACAAGGATCTGCCGGGACCTACCAACCCATTCGGCCTATGGTGTTGCATTTTAAACCCACATATGGCTTAGTCATAGACAACAGCATACAGGATAACCTACGACAGTGTGCATAGATATCACCAGCAACCCAACAGATTGTACACATTTGCAGAGGGAACACAACACATGCATATATACCACATGACAACTGTACAATGTGTAGTAGACGTGTGGCCGCAGCTATGAACAGTTGCCCATCATTGGCTTGTCACTGGGAATCCCACACAGTGTCAGTCATACCACTGTCTCATGTGACACATGTCCAGTCAGGGATGTGATGGCAGTAACACATCCCTATCATCATGTACTGTCTGCAATCCCCACACCATGCTTCTGCTGTGCACAGAAGTGTGTTCAGTGTGTAACACAGGAAACAAATGGTTGTGCACACTGACCTGTTCATAGATGGCCCTACAGATGGGGTTCCCTCATGAACAGAGTTCTGTCATGTCTGTATTTTAACATGCAGAATAGCCATTATCACACACATGTTAAACAGGCAGTAGTCTCAATGCAGCATAGCTACACTTACATGCTGTAGTTGTGTGGCACATCACCCTCCTGTCATTAGGTTATTTTCCACTGTTGAAAATGATTGAGGTTCAACCAGATATCATCTGTGATGCCGTGTCAGAACACCACATCCAGGTACCACTCACAGCGACTGTCATGGCCAGATAATAACATGTTTCCCTAGATAGTGTACTGTGTTTATCATGCGGATGTCTATGGGAACACCGTCACAGCTGTACCACATGCAATCAGCTAGAGGAGGAATGCAATAGGTGCAAAGGCCATTACCTAACCATTTCCATCTGTTACAATACACATGCTGCTGCTGTGCAGGTGTACACCTTCACATCCACCAGAGAGTGTGTATGCGAGACAGGCAATGTACACCAGGGAAGGGCTTGGAGACTTCACCATAATCTGCTACAAGCTGAATAGTACAGGGTCAAACCCCTGACTACTCATTACTGTTACATGTGCATGACGTTACTACATGTGCCACAGAGGCGACATGTTGCAGTGCTGTAAGAACATGTGTGTAGGTGAGTGAGTGCCATCTGCAACAGATATAGTAGGCATACATTAGGTGTGGCACACATGTCAGTCCAAGTGAACAGATGCCATTGTCACCCAACCACACTCTAATGGACACAAATTGACACCTTTGCAAGGGCGGCAAATACACAATGTAACTACTTAGTTTGCCACACCGCAGTAATGCACAGGACCACATGCACCACAGGGGATATCTGGAGGTTCAATGGGCTAGGCCATGTGAAAGTGCTTGACAACTGTTGGTATGCCAATGAGGTTTATACTGGGAGTGACTGTGGTTGAGAGCATCTCAACCCACATGCAGACACAGGGTGTCAGTACTGTCATGCAGGTATGCATTGCTCCATGGATGACTAGTGTCTGTCTGTGCAAGATGGCTGTAAAGGCTGGGTGAGGGTTAATCCTTGCCATTGCATCACCCGAGAATGGTGTGCAGTGCAGGGGTGTAGTGTCTGCAATGTCCCCCACATATGGGTACTGCAATATCTGGCCTGACATCCTGGTTACCAATGTGTAGGGCCATAGCTTTGTAATGCATGCCATGTCTGTGTTTGGTAGTCCTTCACATGGACATTGCCTGGGATGTGCATGTCCCACAATACTGTACAGTGACATGTACAGGTGTATCTGGTTTGGCAGACACATGTAGTGTACACAGCCTGTTATACCCCAATATGCCAGTACTGGCCTGGTGTGGCAAAACCTGCTTACAGTGAGCAGATCGGCCCTGCACCTGCATGTATTAGCATAGACAGATATTCCATGGTGTCAGTGGCATGGGTCCATACAGGACACATGTGTACAGCATTGTCTGGCCTTAGTGGATCACATATGATGGCACCACATATGTTGCAGTCATTCAATGTGAAACATAGTGAAGGCACAATGTCCGCATATATGTGCCAATTGTGCCGCTGTACAAAGTGCCATGTCCACTGCAGGACACTGTGGTCACACCATGCCTACTATCTGTCCTCAATGTGCATGTTACTAGCAACATAGTCGGATATCCTAGGCAAGGTTGTATGTGCATGGCACATAGGGGCAGGACATATGCCGGGTACTTGTAGGGCTGCATACTTAGTTCACCAGCCCTTTTGCCAGATGTATGGGTATGGCTTGCCAACACAGTGCCGTGGCTGACTGACAGCTGTACTCCTCGTGAGGTGGCCAATGTGTCATAAGACGGATACTATATAGGAAAACTACAAAACCCGCTCCCAAACATGTCCAATGGTAAGACAGTCATGGCCACCTCTACACAGGCTCTGACAGACAAACACACACTTGCCATGTCCTGTATACAAACCCCTACCGTATCACACTGCAGCAACACACATTTAGGGCACGCGCTACAGCGAATACTACAAAGCACTGTACTTGTCTCATGCAGGCAGACACACACACACACACACACACACACACACACACACACACACACACACACACACACACACACACACACTTGACATGTCTGGGATTAGAACACCGACCTAACTACTTTATTTCACTACAGCATTACACAGTTACAGAACATGCTACTGAGATTACTGGGACACCGCACTCCCAGAGGTGTATTTGTAGATGGGTGATATCATCAGCCTTGCTAACGGTGGGTATAAGAAATGTATGGAATGTGAGCAGTATAAAGGTATTAATCAGTCCTCAGGCAAATGGGAAGACACACACACACACACACACACACACACACACACACACACACGCACACACACACACACACACACACACAGCAAGTGTGGGACTAGAACACCAACCTAACTACTTTATTACACTACAGCATTATGCAGTTACAGAATGCGCTACCGAGATTACTGGGACACAGCACTCCCAGATGTGCATTTGTAGATGGGTGACATCATCGGCCTTGCTAACGGTGGGTATAAGAAATGTATGAAGTGTGAGCAGTTTAAAGGTATTACTCAGTCCTCAGGCAAACAGGGAGACATACACACACACACACACACACACACACACACACACACACACACACACACACACACACACGGCAAGTGTGGGACTAGAACACCAACCTAACTACTTTATTACACTACAGCATTATGCAGTTACAGAATGCGCTACCGAGATTACTGGGACACAGCACTCCCAGATGTGCATTTGTAGATGGGTGACATCATCGGCCTTGCTAACGGTGGGTATAAGAAATGTATGGAGTGTGAGCAGTTTAAAGGTATTACTCAGTCCTCAGGCAAACAGGGAGACATACACACACACACACACACACACACACACACACACACACACACACACACGGCAAGTGTGAGACTAGAACACCAACCTAACTTCTTTATTACACTACAGCATTACGCAGTTACAGAATGCGCTACCAAGATTACTGCGACACAGAACTCCCAGAGGTGTATTTGTAGATGGGTGACATCATCGGCCTTGCTAACAGTGGGTATAAGAAATGTATGGAGTGTGGCCAGTCTAAAAGCAATTTAGAGTCCACCGGCAAACAGGGACAGACATACACACACACACACGCCAGTGTCGGGTATGGAACACCTGCCTATTTACAGATTACTATTACAATGCTACATATATATGAATTGCACCATACAGACTACACATGTCAAGACTGTCATTATGACCATCTGGGAATGCAGACATCAACAGGGATGCTGGCAGTTAAGATGTACATACCTGTGAACCTGTGTGTTTAAAGTATGAATCCATCCTGACCTGGAGTATGCCCATCTGTGGAATAGACGACTACTACCACTATACAGGGTTACAATGGCCATGCCCATATACAGAGGCACATAACCTACACAAGGTGTCACTGGGCATGATCACATGCTTAGTAGCACAGGGCTGTTTGGAATGCACTATGTGTCCATCTACACAAGGATATACTGGGCATGCGCATACACTTAGTAGCACAGGGCTGTTCGGAATGCACTATGTATCCATCTACACAAGGATATACTGGGCATGCTCATACACTTAGTAGCACAGGGGGCATGCTCCCACACTTAGTAGCACAGGGCTGGTCGGAATGCACTACTATGTGTCCATCTACACAAGGATATACTGGGATATACTCCTAGTAGCACAGGGCTGACTGGGATGCACTCTGATGCTAAACATGGAGGGCCACAGTGGCCATGCTATTACAGGTAGACATAAAGAACACATCGTAATGGGCTCTGGTGTTAGTAGTTGTCATTGTTAGCGGGAACGCTGCTCTACATATATTTGACACCAGTCTTTTACAAATCAGCTGTCATTCTGGGATGACATGGCTGACAGTAGGCAGGCCTTTGTCACATATCACATGCATCCATGATACAAGGGAGTGTGGATATTACCCAAGTCGCATCCACCCACACAGTGCCATTCCAAGGCAAATGTCCTAAACACGGGTTAACTCCCATACACCTACAGGACAACTGCATTGTTTTCTTATGCTAACCAGTGCTAGATGTGTAGCATCCATATTCACAGCTAGCCACTGTAGATCCAACAATGGGGAGTACTGACATCTGTGCAGTGAGGAACACCTGGCTGATGTTTCTGTAGTGCACAATAGCACTACCACCATATACCCCAGAACCTAGCACTACCACCATATACCTCAGAACCAGACATGTGGGCCATAACACAGGTACGGTCCACTCCAGGTGGTGTACCCACATACATAAAGGCCACTCACATGTACTGACTGGTCCCCCCATGAAAGGCATCACAGATGAGCCATGTGCAGGACACAGTGTGACATGCTGCATTCTAAGATGTAAACTGCAGACACCACCATGCCCTCGGACCACCAATACGCAACCATACATGTTGTATGACAGACGAGTACACCACCATGTGACCCTTGACTTGTGTACTGTACTAAGCTCTACATCAACTGCAGACAGTAGACATGCACTGATACAGTTGCATCATGTGATATGCAATGCGATGATACCACTGTCTGTGACCAGGTCAGCTGTACACATACCAAGGGCCCTCAGTACTGTCAACCATTAGCAGATGTCTGTTGCTGTACACCAGTACACACCCTCATGTATGGATATGACATACATGTACCTGCCCTGGATATGTACATGCCACACACACAACATACCTGTCAATAGCATAGCTGTTGTAGTCCTTTGTGCAAACAGTGGCTACAGCCATTACACACATGCACATGGAATGTAGGTCCATGGCTGCTGAATGCTAACAGTACATAAGGTGTAATATCAATGTTGACAGAGGTAACATCCCCTACATACTGGTCACCCATCATATCATACAACAGTCCATGTGTCATGTATGTTATTACACATATCCACCAATTGCAATGCCTACAAACATGACCAAATGTCAGGATTGTAGGACCTACACACCTGTACACGTAGCATTGTGCGTTCAGATAACATGCGTGTGCAGTTGCTTATGTATGCAGGTGGTGTGTATCCTTGTAAATCATGCAGCTGCAATGCAGCCTCAACACTGCCAACTGTATATGGTGATATGCTGAATGTACAGAAAGATCTACCACAGGTATGGACAGATGTGTTGAAATAACTAAGTGGCGGGGCATCTTTGCAGATGGATGTTTGCTGTGGACAGCTCACAGGTGTGTCACAAGTGGTCCTACAATACCCTGTGAAACCAGTAAGTAATGGTTTCATTAAATGAAGAACATAACACACAACCTAGACAGTGGTCAGGGTGACAGCCAAGGTAAATCACTTGACACCTGTTAATAGATATGATGTCCCTAGTGCATATATCAGCACTATTGGCACAGGAAGCGTCAGTACAGTTTGTAACGTGTGCAATACTTCTGTACGTCTGACATACATAACATGAGCTAGGCAGGTCTGAGATTCAAAGTACTGGCATGTGTGGTTGCATGTGTGTCCATATTTGTCACGTATTGTGGGGAATACAGCTCAATTGTTACTCACTCCTGTACACTAGTGTACACATCTGTACAGACTGCAATGTAGAAAGCAGGACATAGGCAGGAGTGTGCATCTCACACATGTGAGGTATCTGTATGTGCATGACATAGGTGTACTAATTACTGAATGCCACAGTGTGTGTATGTAGGGCTGACTGGTCCCTGAGGTGATGATGTATGTTGCCATACTGAAGTGATAGGACCCCTCCCACCATCCAGGCAATGCATTCAACTATCCGTGTTGATGTCCCCGATCTTAGGCCGTACTGACTACCTGTACATTTGTATTCTCTGTGGCACGTCATGTAGGTGCACCATTGGATGACATCATGTGTGTGGGTTTGGGCCTTTGATCAAATTGTGTGTGTGTGTGTGTGTGTGTGTGTGTGTGTGTGTGTGTGTGGATGTTATGCATGTGTGTGTTGTGGTGCCCTACATATGTGTTCAGTGGGTGCGTGTATGTCTGCACACAGTTCTCCCATGTGTCTGGCCTACACAGGGGTATTATTGACAGCTGCAGACTGTACAGGCGAGGTTTTACAGTTCACGGTGTCCAGCCATGGACATGTGACCTGTGCCTGCCAGGGGTTGCACGGGCACTACCAGACAGAGGTGCAGATTGGGTACTGTCTGATGTCACTAGTCCACTGGAACCATGTCCCTGTTGGGACCATCCCAGGCCATGTGCACATGGCCTGCTGTGTTGTGGTGTGGACAGCACAGCACCAGATGCACTGCTGCTGCTACCGCCACTATGGGAGCGGGCATGTGAGGTAGCTCGTACACATAGACCTGACAGGTGATGTAGCAGGCCTACGTCCACGTGCCCGATGCCTCACTCCTACCAGATGTTCCAACACAGACAGCTCACGCTTGCGGATTGTCATGCCACAGTCAAGGACTCCAACCATGTCACCCAACTGTCTATCCAAAGCATCAGCAATCTGCTGTTGAGCATTTAGCATTGCCTGGATGCTGTTGTTTAATGAATGGACAGCAGCCTTCTATAGCCTCTGATCTTCTCTGTTGCACCATTCAGCACATGCCTGTGCCTCCATTACTGCCTGAAACATGTGTCTGGTGACACCAGCTGCTGTGCTCTGTCATGCAGGAGCATGTTAGCCAGAGGTCCTCCTACAAGCAACACTGGCCACGTGCCTGTGTGAGGCACCTGGTTTGGCTGACACCATGGTGTGCAGGCACACCTTTCATAGCACCCACACTTTCCTGTTTCTAGCTACCACGCAGCAACTGTCCTTCCTCTATGGTCACTGGTGATGGGGCATGTGCAGGTATGGGATCTGTGTGCGGGGATGAGGTGGATATAGATGGAATGGCAACCGGTGGCACAGTTTCAGCCCCTGACAACTCTGCCTATGATCCAATCATACGTTCATCATCACTGCTAGAGTCTATGGGTACGCTAACATCCGATGTACCGCTGGATGGCAATGCACCTACATCACCTGTGAGGGCAGACAAGAACTGTACATTACAATCTATACAATAGACACACACACACACACACACACACACACACACACACACACACACACGCATGTGATATGACAGAAGGCATGCAACATGCATGTGATAAGGCAGACAGCATGCAGTGCAGACAATAATAGTAGTAGTTATCATACATCCCTAGGTTGCACACAACAGCATGCATGTGTGATAGCAGATGGCATGCAAATTACACAATCATAGTAGTGGTTAGCATACATCCCTGTTTTACACCATCTGGACCAGCACAGGTTAACAGTACACCTGCCTGATGTGTGGCATATGACCTTGATAATCACATGTAGTATGACATGTGATCTGCTAACATGTGCAATGACATGCATACACATTTAACACAATTTTGTCCTGTCGAATATACAGTGGGGCAATGGTGTACCAATTCAGTGTTGTCTATCCACCCTACAAATGTACTGCAAATTTAGCTGATGTGCATGGCCATTGCAGAGAATCATGAGGCGTCTCTAGTGCTATACAGTGTGAGTTACAGACAGGGTTCATAGCCATGACTGTGTTCAGATACAATACATATATACTGTGGAATGTGACCCACGTCACTGAGGTGTATACACACTAAACCATGATGTGGAAGTTGTGACACAGGTCACTGATGGGTATACGGTTGACACCCCTGCACATCTGTAACCATGTTGCTGCAGCCTGGCAACTATGGGCAGACATGGCGAGCACGTTGGTACACCATGTCCCACATGACATCTGTGTACCACACACACACACACACACACACACACACACACACACACACACACACACACACACACACACACACACACACACACACATGAGGAGCTAGTATGGCATTTATGTCCATCACCAACAACGGGAATGTACTGTATCTGTGGCCTGATGTGGATGCTGTACAGGTGACTACTGTCATGGTGCAACACCCTGAAGATGTTCAACACATCTTATGTGGTGGATTGATGTTACACCTACACAAGATGTGCACAGGCCTGTAGGATGTCTAGTGTTCCACATCTACATTATGACCATTATACAAAGGCCATGGCTGAACCATGTGTAGCCATTGTACGACAGGGTGTACACACAAGCACAACACATCTACTGTGTGTGTTGCTCCATGTCTCTGGCCATCCTCCATGGCCATATCTGTACATGTGTTGTCCAAATTATTGTCATGGGCATCTATTTCACATGTCTGTGTTGTCCCATATGACATATATGCTCCACTGACAACAGGGTTATGCAAATAAAGGGTGGTATGTAGGATATGTTTTCAGGTTAGGCAGGCAGTGTAGCAGCCAGGCCAATAGATGTCATGGACATGTCAAGATAGCACATCCCGTTGTGTGACATTCATAGCAGGGCTATGATCCACAATGGTGAAACCTGTGTTCTGGCCATACTCCACCCCACTGTGTAGTACTGTTTGTATTCACCACATGTGTAGATCAGATCTGTTGTACGTTCCTAAAGTGAACAGCACCTCCACCATTGTATGGACAGCTGTCAACACATCTGGCAATAAAATTTGTTTGGATTCATGTGGATGAGATGATTCACATAGTTTGCAAGTGTGGCACATGGATAGCCATTGTGATACATTGCAGGTCCGACCTGTATATTGTGACAGGACCATACATCATGTGTATATGTTGTAAATGGCCACATGGCAGATAGATTTGAGCATTACGGTTCCTGATAAATAATAACACTCTCACCTGTAATGGGCTGCTGTTGCAGTGAAAAGCCAGAGGTACCTAAATAGGAGTAACACAGCAGTATGAGCATAATCCATGCCTGTATGATGGCTACAGGGTGCAATGTGCATAACACATACACCAGTACATTAGACTATACTATGGTGTATGCACATGTGTGCATACACAGAGTAGCATACTATAGTATGCGGCATGTGTGTATACATGCCTTGCATATGGTGTTACATTACATATTGTACAGTGACACATGCAGCTATATGGAATATAGTTGTTATAGGTGCAGTACTGACTTACCAGGCAACTCCAGGCTCAGTGGTTGAGAGACACCCACCTCCACAATTTTGGCTAAGGCTTGTGGATGTGGTTCTGCAGGTGTCCCCAGGTTGGCCAGTAGCTCCTCGGTACGTGTGAGTGGGGGCTGGGTTGATGGTCCACCACTTGATGCACCTTGTTCCCTGGTGATTGCATTTGCACACTGTTTCGCCCATCTAATGAGGTCTGTACAGTGTCTGCACATGTGCTGGTATGTGCGGTTGTGGCCACCCACATCATTAACCCTCCTGCGAAGTTCCATCCACAGGGCATCTCGCTGCTGTGCATCCTGTGGCACATGGCTGAACAGGATGTCGTGATTATCGAGTAGGTATGGGATGAGGCCCTCATCAACCAAGTGTGTAAAAGGGGGAAGCCTTTCACACGGCATACCTGGAAGACATAATTATGGAGACAGGTCACAGTACCAAAGAGACATACAGAGCTACAGCTGAACATACATGTGTATCGCTTAAATAGTTGTATTTGCAAACCTACATGACACGGACGTGTTTGTGTCACACACGTGACACTCAATGTTGAGTGGATATTATCACCATATATGTGTGTGTGTGTCACCTGAGTACATTGCTCATACTCCATGTGGTTGCTGTCTTGATGTAGGCATGTCTGTTTGCCTGTACTGGTGTTCCTACCTATCAGCACATGGCTGGATGTGTCCACATTAATGCAGTTGACCTTGATGCAGTGTATATGTCACATATAAGGACTTACACTGCCTTAACAGACATGACATGTGACCCTGCAGACATGCTCACATAAGGTTTTACATGTATGTGTTCTGCCATATACATCTACATGGCACTGTACAGCGATTCAACTTCCTGCCATGTATCACTTGTGTTGCACATGTGATACACATGGGACACTTGCTAGCCAGATGGTATTTGCAGGGGTGGATATCAACTATGGTATATACAGTCAAAATCAACTAGTGGGCTATATGCCATAGACCATGTATGCATCTAGGATGAAAGGTTAACTGGCAGTAGTTGACAGGCAGGTCTGTGGAGCCAGGTGGAGCAGTGCCACATTACTGATCCATAGGGTTAATGATACATATACCATGCATTACCATGCGGTCATTACACCATGTCTGAGAGGGGAGCAATGTGCAGCTTTGACAGACAGGAATGCATAGTATGGCAGGACTATGTCAAGTGTATGGGACAAGGATTTGTCCAGCATGTGGTAGGTGGATGTCCATAAAGTATGTGTTCGAGATCAGGATGAGTATGTGTAGCATGTCCAACATCACTGGGTTGGACATGGATTTATTCAGGGTATGCATCATGTTACATAGTGGAGATGGGAAATGGGAAGGCTGGTGTAGGCCATCTGCACATGGCCAATACCCCTTAAAGGAAATATGTGATCTGATATGGGTCACTTGAGTGTTCTGTATGGCTGGACAATGATCTCTATATTCATGAATGGCACCCATTTATTATTAGGGTTGCCACATATGACTCCCTGACAGGTGTGGTGACGTAGCTATCACAGGAAAGACAACTGCCCAGCTGCATCCCTCACACACAAGTGTCCATTATGATGACTGCTGCCTAGGTGGTAGTTCATAGGTACAGGGTTATTAACATAGGGGTAACAATGCAAGTCAGCTATTGCTCCTAGGTCATAGTCATTCACATACTTCAATAGGCAGATGCCTTCTGTTTGTCTGTGAGGTATGGACTACAATGAGGGGGAATAGAATTCATTAACTCTGACATCCTATAGCTGCCACTGGTGTGATGATCACATATTATTCAGACACCTTCTGTAGTGCTGTTTCTGCCAGCAGTCCTGTTGCAAAACACTCATGTGCCATAGGACTGTACATCTAGTATACCAAGTGTAGGTGGTACACAGTATGGGTGATGATGTCCTATGACCTGGCAAGGTTATGATATGCAGTGTGACATCAACCATACTGTCATCTACATCTGTACTGCTGACATCACTTAAGTGATCAAGGTTCATGGCCTTCCAGACCAGACTCAGCAGGGTAGTGGAGCAGTATTAGCATTATCAGTGGTGTCTCCCCCTTTGTGGGTTGTGATACCTGTTGGTGTGCACCATTCAGTGTGTACACAACCTGACATGGAGCTATGTTTTACATGATGTGTATGTGGAGAGCATCTTGTTTTGCCATATGTGTATGATACAACCGGTGATGTGGGCAGGTCCCATGCAGACTGAGTGCAGCTTGTACCTGCATAGTTGTGGGTACAGGGGCCCTGCGGTCTGCATGGACATATGCTTGTGTACCTGTTGGGGGGAGGGGCAGTGTTGTTATATTATCCAAGACCCTATCTGGATTGCTTATTCATGCTAAGCACTTGTTCAGGACTTGTAAACAGTACGTAAGCTAATAATGACTATAGCACTCAATCTTCCACATCACCTACAGGTAAGGGTGAACAGGTTTTGTACATACTTTTCTCACTTGCGTAGAGTAATGTAGCCCTTATACTCACTTTCCTCACTTATCTAGGTGAATGTAGTTCTATATTCAGGCATGTCCAAGAGTCGACTGCCAGTGTTCTCACCTGTCTATCTGAAGAATCTGGACATCTTGAGGCAATGTACACATTGCCTCATGTACACAGACAAGCCTCTCCGCCTACTACCCAATACTACAACCTGTGAGAGATGCACTCATCTAGCCAAACTGGAGGTAAAGGTCTCTCCAACCAAGCCTGATCTTGACTGTCATGTAGAGAAGGTACACAGTTGCACAACACCACGCTCATCACATACGTTTCACTGTATCTACCCCACCATTATCTGGGAAAACTACTCGTGTACCAACACATTAGCTCAATGGTTTCTGGAATTCATAAACACCAATGCCCTGACTCAACATATCCACACGCCCCCCAGGGGAAACAATATCCTAGACCAAGTCATTACCAACATGAGTGACTGGTGCTCCACACGTGAAGACAACTCCTCGTTGGTCCGATCAGACCATGTGCTGAAAACCATTGATATCCACATCCCACACCTACCCCCCATTAACGGAACCACAGTATAATATGTCTACAAGGCCAATTACATGTTTCTTAAGGCAGACGTGGTGGACGTCATGACACCCATACAGATGGACAGTCCTGTTACAACTGCTGAATCCTACACAAATGCACTCTATAAGCACTTACAGGAGTGCATGGCTTGTGCTATCCCAAACAGAACCAGGACGCTATACTCATAATTAACTAAACCAATCTTGTGGTCCCCTGCCATAAACATATTGTACTACAGGAGGAAGACACTGTTGCAAACGAGAGTACAATACCATGCATGGAGGAGATCCCTGGCCAGCCTCAGTAGGAAGGTGAGATCCCTTATAAGATCCTCCAAAGCTAGCTACAAAAACTATAAAGCAACTAATACCAACAACGACCACAAAGCCTCGATGTCAACAACAAGATCTGCTCTGAGTTACAGCACAAAGGCACAAACATTACAGAAACAATTGATATTGGCAACATCCTGGCATATCCCTCTCAAAGCTGCACACTCTAAAGGCAATATCCCAGCATCCATGGGACTGGACAACATTCCAGGCTGCGTTTTACATGAACTTCGGATTGTACTGTCTCCTCACCTATGCACCATGTTCAATAATAGCCTCACGTTGGGCATAGTACCCCCTGAATGGTGCAAAGCAACAGTTATCCCACTCCACAAAGGTGGCACCACAACGGACCACGGGAACTATTTCCCTATAGGCCTGACTAGCCTGATCTTCAAGGCTATGGTGCACATCATGGATCATTGTCACAGAGACATTGGGTACCTCTCAACCTTTGACCCCTCCTTGCTTGGCATTGTTAAGGCCGGACTATGCCTCCTAAACCTGGTGGACTTCTTAGAGACAGTTACCAAGGCATTAGATGAGGGTAAGGAGGTCCACACAGCCTACCAAGATCTCTCATAGGCTTTCAACACCATTCCTCCTCCTGGTATTATCAACATATCCATCCACCTGAATATTAACCCCTACATCGTGTGATGGTTTGCAAAGTGGCTCACGGACAGAACACACACAGTGGGAGTAGCATACCCTAGGTCCGACTGTATACCAGTTACAACTGCCATCCCCCAGGGCTCAGTCCTAGGACCCCTCATGTTTGGTATATACTTCTCTGATGTACAGACAAACACAGGAGGGCTTTGGCTGAAAAGGTTTGCAGATGACTGCAAACTAGGGGACATAATTGTTTCCCCAGCTGTTGTAGACACCCTCTGGAAGGGTCGCACTGAGATGGATACCTGGTGTTAATATCATGGTGTCAAGCTGAATGCCTAAAAGTGCATAGTCATCCCCTTTGGATATAACTAATTACCCATGGACTACCACATAGGTGCTAGTCCCCTACATACAAAAAAGGTAATACAGGATCTGGAAACACCAGTAGATAGCAATCTCTCCTTCGATACCCATAATGACAAGGTGGTTAGAATATCCTTCTACATGGCCCCCCTAATCTCTAATGGGTTTGCATCCAGATCAGAGGGGCCATTGTGACTCTACACATGTCATATCAGACCCATTAAAGGATACAACACCCCATTTGGGATATACCTTACAAGACAACTGCAACAGCTTGGAAGACCACACCAGTACAACACCAAGAGGATTACTGACCTCAAAGAGATGACCTATGCAGCCCATCCTACGAAACTCCAGCTGTACACAGTTGCATACCGCATACTCACAGGTGATCTCTGCTTGACATACAAGGCCCATGTCCAACCCTGTATTGTTGGATATGCTCCACCTAAACAGAAGCCCCTGAGAGCCACATGCTCCAGGGATATACACCTAACCACAATGATGAGTAGGACGTGCTGGACGGATATTCCTGACCAGGACACTCCCTATGCTTTGGAACGTGATTTCAATGTACATCAGGCAGGGCCCCTCATGAGCACTCTTCAAGGGAAACCTTGACGTGTGGATGGGAGACAGACATGTACCCAGGGATCACTGCAGTGGCTCTGCTGGACAGAGGCACAGGGAACTATTGGCTCTGATATTCAGAGGCACAGGGAACCAACCTATGGGGATGGCGAAAGACAACACATGCTAGCTAGGCTTACAGATACCCTTGGTAAGACAGCCTAGTACCTACCATTGCACATATTACATGTCTTATGTGCATGGGTAGTCAAATAGCTCTTCCATTTTACTTTGCTATCATGCTGATAAACTGTAGGCTCACTAAAATACATATGTATCCTGTTATTGTGTATTGTAAATTTCAATTGACATAACTAATGTTTGCCTGCCATTACTGTAATGCTATGTAGCTTGTAATACATATCTTCCTACAATACTGTACATTACACAGTTATTGGCACAATATCCCACAATGCAAAACATACTTGCACAGTAGCCCAACCTTCCACATGTTATTCTCTGTATTACACCCATACATATGGCTACAGTTACAATATATCAACATATACTATCCCCTGTTATAGCACATACTTGTTGGACCAGCCCTGCTACTGACGTTGGCTGGTGAGGAGTATATCTGTTCAATGCCCTTATATAGCATCCCTTGTGTTGTATGCGGTGTTTGCCTTGTGACCTACAGCAGTACACACAAATACTACAAGCATTACTATGCTCAACAATACATTGCTACAAGATAACTGTTTCCACTATATGGATTGCATGCACTTTAAATACTACAGAATAGTACGACATACACAGACATACTGACTGTTCTACATACCTTATTAGTAACCCAAGATATCGTTAATAGTTGATTCAATCCTTTTTGGTTTGTGTTTCAATGTTCTTTGTAACATTCCGCTGGTATATACGGATGGTTTGAATGTGTGATAACACTTCCTTTTCTAGTTACATATCAGTAACATGTGGTATCCTGTCCACCAATTGCTGTTCCAAAGTAGTTAATTGGATGCACATCAGCTGTGCAGCTACTCCATTAGCCGATACCATGGCAACAGTGGTGTATAAGTGAGTACTCCTTTTGGGCGTTGTCCGTTTGCCTTACTTTCGAGGGAGACAGCCTAGGTGTATTATTGTGATATATTTCAACAGCTATATGGAGACGCACAGAGATATATTAGCTTCATGACTCCTGTGGACTGTGTGTAATGGCTAGACTATTTAGTTATAAATGTGAGTACAGCTGTTATATTTCAGAACAGTGCTACTTATGCAGGGTTTGTTTGTACCTGATACTTCTGCAGATGTTTAAGTCTGGCAAGGATATTTGGCCAGCTCAAGGCCTTATGGCTATGCATGAACTGTTATGTGGTGTACAGTGTGCTCACCAGGCATCCTTGATTTGGTGTACAAGTGTAGCATACTGTGCTGTTACTCACTAATTGATAACACATCTCAGTGTACGTGCAACCCTCTGAACCGGGATTAGTGCAAACAAACCCTATTACATCAGCAGCTGTTCCGTTGTATAACAGCCACTATTTTACATAAGGCCATGTTAGTGTGTCTCTGACAAGGTATGTTAAGGCTTCTGCAGATGCCGTACAGTGTGTGAATGATTTGTGATGTTATTACAGTTTGTATTGTAATATGTTTGGGTGTGGGGGTGATTTTGCTGTGTGTGCTTAGCAAATGCAGGTGTGTGGGAACTGCTTTTATACATAATCTCCATGTGCGGGAGTGTTCCTTCCCTATTTGAACACCTATCCTTTTGTGGACTAATACAATGGTATTTGCAGGCTGATTCATTAAGGTATTGTTATGTGGTTCCTGTATAGCATGCAGGTGATGTTGATCCTTGAATCCCTTCAGTAGTACAATTGAATGTAATAACGTGTTGCTACATGATAGCTGTGTATTTCTGTCATAGGTATTTGCAGTCATCATAGTTGTGTTGGTGACTGACCCTCTTTGGCTAGGGTTGCCACCTTTTCATATGTCCATAGTGGGTCCTTTTCGGGACACATATCTGATTTAAGAGGCTGACACAAACCCATGGTCAGTACAAGGGATAGAACTTTCTTTTTTTGCCTAATTATAAGCTTATTCTTGTAGCAGTTTAGTAGCTTATCCTGTTTACTGTACCATGTAGGTACTTTAGATACAGCAATAACTATTGTATGCAACTATTACAGTACATATGGGACATAATTATGTCCTACAATCCCAGGACATTTGCCACGTTTAATATATTTGGTCAGGACACAACTGCCCAAAGAGGGAATGTCCCTCTCAAAGTGGAACAGGTGGTAACACTGTCATTGGCTCATGTCCATAGCACATATTTGTAATGGTATATAGGCATATACTCTCCATATCCTTTATTCATAAAGGTTGGTAGTGGCGGAATGTGTGATTGCTATGGTCTGTGTTATACACATATGTGAACACTTCAACCACTGTATACGGGAGACCTATGGAATTCCAAAACCACAGTGTTCCGATGCACACAGTCCCAGGAACAGACTCCCATACCCCACATTACCGACATCGATAGTAACTCGCGAAGGTAACACGAACATGGAACACACACATGCACACACAGACACACTGCTCCCAACACATCCAAACAAACCATCCTACACTACGTATGAGCAGGTGGCCAAGCCCCCCTACACACCCCATGTAGGTGTCTGCGCCCTGCACACCACCCCCTACTTTAATACTCTACATCCTAGGTCATGCAAGCAGATGCGCAAAGCTAACCCACAACCACACATTACAGTCCCCCAAGAACACACACCACACACAGAACACACACTTACACACACTACAGCCCTAAGAAACACAGGTACACACAGTAACCTACCCAAACCGCAACACCAGAAGCACTGACTAACTGTCCATTAACATCGTGAGATTACACCTCGCGCATTTGGTGTTTCGGTACTGTGTTCTTTCGGACCTTAAGCCTCAGGATTACATCTGTCGGTATATAAAGCAGTTGATATGTGGTCAGTATCCCATTTATATGTACCTCCATGGTTATGTAGATGTTGTTAACCTATCTATATATCTACATATATATGTATATCCACATATACTGACATATCTCTCTATCTCTCTCTCTCTCTATGTGTCTCTCTCTGTCTCTATATATATATATATATATATATATATATATATATATATATATATATATATATTATATACATATATATATATATATATATATATATATATATATAGATATATATATATATGTATATAACATACACCTTTTATTGTGTACATGCCAGTTTGTCCTATTTCAACACATTACTACCTTTTGTGTTTTATCCTGTCAGTATACACGACTGCCATTGGTACATCTCAGGTAGCTTAGTGGTATGTCATTGTGATGAATGTGTACATGGTTGTGTGTTCTAATCCTGGCAGTGATATCTTACTTCTCAGAGCAGGCACTGGTAGTGCAAGGGTGATGAATGCACATTTCAGCAGTTGTGTGTTCCACATGTTTATTATTCTATGGAGAACTACCTATATATGCAAGCGGTGTTTAAGGTATACTATGTAACATGTACACATCTGTGAAGATTCCTGTCAGGGATACTCCCCATTATTTGGAACTACATCCCTGATTACATTATACAAAACCCCTCACTGACACTCCGGGGAATCCTTTCAGAGTGGGTGGTGAACAGTAGCTACACCACAGGGATCCCGCAAGTGGCTCTGCTCCACAGAGGGGCAGTTAGTTGATCGATGGGGTGGTGACAGCAGACACGTTTTGCCTATGCTGATGAGTGGCCTTGGCGGTTGGGTATGCACCTACCTATGTATCTATGAACCTGTACATACAGTATGGACACATGCTGATAGCTTAATATGCTATTCAGGTATTGACTTACCTTGTGCCAGTGTCGGTTGTGTGTACAATAGTTGAGGGCTACCTATGTAGGATGCACACAGTAGACCACCTATACATGACAATTTACAGGTGGTCGTTTGTGTGTATGCCATCCATGTTTGCTGTGTGTGCAGGTGGAGAAGGGTGTCAGTCCATGAGTGCCTACACTGTCAGTGTGTGTGCTATACGATCCCTCTTTGGCAAGGCATGGGCAAACTGGGCACACCTCTGTCTGCCTACTGGGACTAGCACAGGGTGTTCGTGGTCTGAGTCCCCCTGTGCCTGTGCATCCCTTGGCAATGGTGGTGGGCTGTGAGGGCCTTCACCATTCTGTCCCTGCTGCAGCTGTTTCCACAGGATCATATTGTGTAGCATGGCACATGCTATGTAGATGTGGGCACACGTTCCTGGAGAGTACTGCAAGGCTCCACCAGATATGTCCAAGCAAGGGAACCATGATTTCAGCATCCCAAACACGCGCTCTGATGATTCTGGTTTCTGAGTGTGCCTCATTATGGCGTTCTTGCGTGGCTGTGTTTGCATTTCTGATGGGTGTCATCATCCACGGTTCCTGTGCAGAGCCAGCATCCCCCACCAGGTGGCCATATGAGATGTCCCTCCTGGCAAATACCTGATACAGCTGTGAGGCATGCCAGATGTGGAAGTTGTGATAGCTTCCAGGACTGCCAGCACACACATCCATGATAATGCCCTGGGAATTGCACACAATCTGGCACTTGATGGAGGGGAATCCATTGCAGTTTATGTAGCACCTACCCTGCTCACCGGGTGGTGACTTTATGTGTATGTGCGTGCAGTCTACTGCACCCAGCACCTCCAGGTAGTCCGCCACATGTTGGAAGAGACACATATTGCTGGCCAACTCCTCCTGTGTTCGGGGGAAGTGTATGTGCTCATTGGCATGTGGTAACATGGCATCCAGGAACAGGTGGAGTACCCTGGATGCTAATGCCTGTGAGATCCCCATGATATCCCTAGTTGGCCTTTGGAAGGTACCTGTGGCTAGTATTCTCAAGCTTACACATACCTTCATGTCCACTGGGATGGGTTCCCCTCTGTTACTTGTGGCTCTGAAGCTTGGCCGGCACAGCTCAACAAGTTGCTGTATGATGTCCCTGTCCACCCTGTAATGCTCTACTATCTCCAGATCATGTAGCCTCTGGTAGGGTACGCTGGGTTTGAACACTCGTCTCCTCCTCCGGTGCCTAAGATGGTTGTCAGTATCATCCTCTACAGCACTGTCAGTCTCCAGCACATGCTGGTGAATCAAAGCTATGGCAGCCCCTAATATATACATATTAAAAGTTCCCCGTCTGTATACACCAATGGTGATGAGTGTCTGGGAATACACAAGTGTGTGTGTGGGGCTTTCACACCTTATACTATTCTGAAATGGATGATGCTGGTGTAATTGGATGTGTTTGTGCTATTCCAGATGCAGGGTATCTTAATTATTGGTTTTACAGCAGGTACTGCTATTCTGGGGCCTTTGGTGTTGACTTACACTTGTCTGCCATGATTCATCTATTGTCCTTTACTTCTGTTTTCAACCCGATTCACCTCCCATTGTCAGGCATGCATCCAGCTGCCCCCTTTCTTGTTTGGTGCTTCCACAACCCAGGATTGTGTTGGGAAATGTGTTATGCAGCTGATCTACAGCAAGTTTGCTTTGTTCTGCTGTGACAGTTCTCTTTTTTTTGCTGTACGGCACCACTCCTTTCCTGTTCTGCAGGTAGCTGCTAGCAGCCTTGTTAGCTGTTGTCTATGGCCCACTGTGAGTTTCTAGGTTTCAATTACTCATTTGTACTCCAATTACCATGCTGCAGCATTTCCTTATTGTCTTCCCGTATCCTTCCTGTTTCAGCTGTGGTGCATGCTGAGCACATCTGTTTATTGAGTTTCATGGCGTTTTCATCCACGTTCACATGAACTTTCAGTTACCTTGTGTGCTCTCAGCTAAGAAAAGCTATGGCTACTTCCACACCCCTATCCTGCGGCTTTGCATAGCAACACGCAACATGGATTAGCAATGATCCAATGTACTTACGGATACGGTGGCATGCCCCTCTCTTGATGTCATGTTTACCTCCAGGCCACTCCTCGGTGTTATAATGCTATGCCATGTGGTACATCCTTACACTGGCAGGACATTTGCGATTCAGTATTACTTGACTCATTTGCATGGAATTGACTGCTAATTCCTAGTTACTGCACGGAACACTGTCACAGACCCTTAGCAACCCTTGTGCCATGTTTGTGGTGTAGCATGTGTGGCATTGACTATTATGGGGATATCATGAATTGCGTTACATTATAGTTTTATGACATAAAAATATATTTTTCTTATGATGCCGTTTGTGCACCAATGCACTGCGGTTTTACTTTGCGTTGGTGTGGCCATGAAATTAAATGTTATTTTTTATATGTTGTGCATGTTGTTTTATGCCATTGGCTATATATTTAGCTATTGGCATATATTAACATTATAATACGTAAGTTTGGTCCGCTTTCATGGCTCCAATTTTATGTTTGACAACATGTAAACCATTTTTTTTTTGGTTTACATTTCTGCATGCATACGCTACAGCTACACAACTTCATGAATCGCTACATACCTTCATTTTCATGCTACACTGCTGCGCATGGGGTAATTAGCATACATGCACCGGGAGCTGCACAGCTCTAGCGCATGCTGGTAGTGCACATGGAAACAGCTCTTAGCTGAATCACTAGTAACTCCACAAAACAAAAATATGCCGAAGGCACAGGAAAACCAAAAATAGTTCTGAATAGCGACTGGAACCACAAAGCTGTTGAACAATTTTAATCCAAACCGATGTTAAAACAGTATTAACGCCTTATCCACACAATAAAACAAAATAGCGTTTTCGTCAAATTCAATGACTTCATCAGATAACAATTGAATACATGTTTCCCGTGTATTTATAGCAGGACAAGCATTCAATTTAATAATTGATGAACCAAACTGATTGATTAATTGATTCCCTCCCATATCTTTTTTAAAGAAGGGGAAAAACACAGTATCTCAAACCTTAAAAATGTATAAAAAATATATATATATATTTAACATATTCTCCTGAACTCCCATTAATAAATTCAAAAGGAATACAGATGTAAAACATATATTATATATGATATGAAATATAAATTGATGGTAAAAGTTCCATAAAAATTCCTATGACTTGATCAGTATGATCTCTCTAGTGACCATAATATATTCATAAATATTCATGAAAAATTAATTGAAATATTTAAAATATTTAAATATTGAAACCTAGTTAAATGTTGAAAGACAGAGACCATATTGAAAAAATTATTGATAAAAAAAATATTCAAAAGTGGACATTTCTTAGTCGTATGGTTATAAAAAGTTAAAACAGTATAATGGATTAAGACAGTATATTGGAAGTACCTTGGAAATTTGGTAAATTAGTAAATTAGTAAATTAGTAGCTAGTGACATCTTGTGGTGGGAACCTTAATTACAGCTTCCACTTATAATTTAGCTGCTCTTAGTCTCAATAGTGGCAAAATAGATATATTTTCATTCAGACCAGGAAATTTGTCTGAATTCAAGGTCAACTGCCACCATCAGACAAATTTCCTGGTCTGAATGAAAATATATCTATGTTGCCACTATTGAGACTAAGAGCAGCTAAATTATAAGTGGAAGTTGTAATTAAGGTTCCCACCACAAGATGTCACTAGCTACTAATTTACTAATTTACTAATTTACCAAATTTCCAAGGTTCTTCCAATATACTGTCTTAATCCATTATACTGTTTTAACTTTTTATAACTATACGACTAAGAAATGTCCACTTTTGAATATGTTTTTTTATCAATAATTTTTTAAATATGGTCTCTGTCTTTCAACATTTAACTAGGTTTCAATATTTAAATATTTTAAATATTTCAATTAATTTTTCATGAATATTTATGAATATATTATGGTCACTAGAGAGATCATACTGATCAAGTCATAGGATTTTTTATGGAATTTTTATGGAACTTTTACCATCAATTTATATTTCATATCGTATATAATATATGTTTTACATCTGTATTCCTTTTGAATTTATTAATGGGAGTTCAGGAGAATATGTTAAATATATATATATATATATATATATATATATATGTATATATTTATACATTTTTAAGGTTTGAGATACTGTGTTTTTCCCCTTCTTTAAAAAATATATGGGAGGGAATCAATTAATCAATCAGTTTGATTCATCAATTATTAAATTGAGTGCTTGTCCTGCTATAAATACAGGGGAAAAATGTATTCAATTGTTATCTGATGAAGTCATTGAATTTGACGAAAATGCTATTTTGTTTTATTGTGTGGATAAGGCGTTAATACTGTTTTAACATCGGTTTGGATTAAAATTGATCAACAGCTTTGTGGTTCCAGTGGTCGTGCTTTTCATTTTTGCTATTCAGAACTATTCTTAGCTGAATCACTCGACAGCCATATTTGGCGCTAGATCATTGACGCTATTCCGGCACATGGCACAAGCTTCATGAATCCCGGCGAAGGTCTTCTATCAGTACCATATCAGATAAATACACAATTTATTAATTGCTCAACCACATTCTTACCTGCTGGTAGTATAGAAAACATTAAAAATTCATTTGTCAACTCAAAATCATGAACATTAACAGTACTAGACTGTCTGCATACATTTCCCCTTACTATTAATGGTAAACAAGGTTCAGAGTCCAAAGGAGAGCTCTTCCTTACTTCTTGTTGTAATTGTTCTCCTGATCTCTCCTGTAGTTGCTGTGTGTTTGTCTCTGCCTGGGGGATTGTGTTTCTGCTGTAAATATTTTAGGAAGGTTACTCATTTCCCCCATTTGTACATCATCAAATGACACACTTTTCTTGCTGCTCACACTGGTATCAGCCAAGGAAAATGAGGAATCGTGTATCCCTCAAACTGGAATTTCCTCCACTGATTTTTGATCTTCCGGACCATTCTTTCTGTTGCCAAGAATTATTTGTACAAAGTCTTTAATATCTCGGTTCAATTTTTTTCTTTTTATGAACCAAGATATTCTTATCTACTTGTTGAATCCTACTTTTAATAGTCAATATTGTTTCCTTGTATTTGGCATCAGATATCTCAGCAATTAATGCAGCCTGGACTTCCATTATTTCTGAACGCAACCTTTCAACAACTCTCTGGTTGCATTTAAACAGAACACAAAGCCAAGTCAAAGTACAATTCAAAGACCCCTTTCTCCACTCCGCCAATAAATCATTTTCTTTTTCTGCAAAGTCCCCAGCAGGCAAACAATCAATTCATAAACCTCTGGGAGTGATTTTAAGAGAAATATATTTCAATAAACAGAACATGCTAGAGGGACAGGTTCTTAACCCAGAGACTTCTCATACTCTGGAACAAACTTCCCATTCACATCAAGCAGAGCACTTCACTGGCCCTCTTTAAGAGAAATCCTGATGAGTGGATGGGCAATAGGAAGTTCCACCCAGGGATCACTTCAGTGGCCTTGCTTGACAGGGGCACTGGGAACTAACTTTGGGCGGCATGATGCCAGAGAATTTTCTTGGGCTAGGCTAATATAGGCTCCAGGGCCGTTAGCTTAGTACACACATATGAACCTATGAACCTATGAATCAAATAACTTTGTATCATAAAAAATAGTCACCTCCTTTGATAATAGCTGCTCCAAGTGACTGAACATCTCACTGAGACTGTCTTCACTGCTGGAAAGCCACAAGTCCTTCACAGATAATTTCAACTATCTTTCACACAGAATGTCAGTAAACAGCACTCTTCTAGCAGCTTCAACATCACTAAAAATGTCTTTAAATGTGTGGAGAACATTATGGTTAATTGAATAATTATTTATTTGCAATAGCAGTTGGTGTATAAATAGGGTCATTGTTTGATGTTTAAAATATTCCATAGAAGGTGAAAAGTCGGGGTACCAAAATAAATTTCACTGGTTACTATACTCTGCAGTGTCATGGGTTTTTAGTGGAATTTCAAGCTTTGGTGAGTCTTTCCATGTATGTGATGTTTTTAAGGCCCTGGATTCTCCTGGTCACAAGCCTCTGTGTTTTCTCCATTTGCTGCAGGTGTCTGGTGAGGTACAGACAGAAGGGAGCATTGTGCTCAATTAGTGGTCTGATAAGGGTAGAGTACAGCAGAGCTATGACCTCCCTGGTCTTGGATGTGATGACCTTATTTATGAGGTGCTCAATGGAGAATCTGTGTCTCACCACTATGGGCATATAGTGATCGAAGTGTAGATTGCCATCAACATGTATTCCTAAGTCTCATAACACTGTGTTAGAGCTTAGAGTGTTGCTATGTATATCATAATTAGCAGGGGTACTTGATCGTTAAAGGGGGCAATAAGGCATTTTCTGCTGTAAGGTTTAGTCCATGAGTTTGGCACTAGTCATTTGTCTGTGTCAGTCCATTCTGTAATATGTTAACATAGTTGGGGGACTCTATATGGCTGCATCCAGTTGACAGTGATCTGCAAACTTGGTAAGTCACAGTCCATCTACCTTTGCCATCTACCTTTGCTTGGACTTCAGAGAAATAATTTACAAACCATTGAAGGCCCAGCACAGAGCCTTGTGGTATTCCACTGGTAAGCGATATAGTGGTGGAGATGTAGTCCCCAACTTTGACAATGTATGTTCTGTTGGTCAGTCAGTTGGCTATCCATCTAGCAATGTATGAGTTAGTCCTCAGATGAGAGATTTCCTCTGTGAGACCTGAATGGGGGATAGTGGCAAAGGCCTTGGGTAATTCAACATAGGTGGCTTGTCCTGTTATCCTTCATCCAGGTCTTTGGGGTCAGTATTAAAGAAGTCCACTAAGTTTAATAAGCAAGATCTACCCTTGACAAAACTGAAATGGGTTGGGTCAAGTGTGTTGAGGGTCACCTATGACCCTGCGGATAAGGTCCATGCTGATTCTTCCCCTAGCCTTGCAGATAAGGCTTTTTAGGCTTACAGGCTAATAGTTCTATTTCTGCATGTTAACAGATTCATATGCATTGCATATCACACATTTATACAAATTTCTGTAGTCTAGGTGATATGTGTGAAAACCATACTGAGACACCAGGGTTGCCATGCTTGGGGGGAGGCAAGGCATGGCTGTATTGTAAATATATGACATATTGTTAGAGGGGGTCTTCAGTTTGTTATGTTTTCACATGTAATTACATGTCATAGACAGGAATGGACAGTAAATACATAATAATAATGTTTACCTTTCCATAGCGAGCAGCGAGTTTGGCAAAGTGTTAGCCCATGCTAGATACACATTTCTAACACTTTCCCTGCCTGTGCATAGTTAAGCAGTGTGCAAACACGAGCCACATTGCTAAAGTTTGAGAGCTAGTACTGAGTCTATGAAACACACCTGCTGCTTAACTGACTCTGTGGAAGCAGATGTAAATGCATTAACACATTTCCTTTTGAGCCCAGATGATACTGGGTTCAAATCCAGGTGTCAATAACACTTTTAAATACTTTTAACTAAACAGTGATAATGCAATTACATGAATTTTTTTATAGTACATGTGTTGCAGTGTGTTGGCATAGGGCTGTGTGGTTAAGCGGCATTTTGCAGAGGTAACCACAACATTGTACTGCTGATCATCATCGCTTGGCATTGCTGCACAATGTGAAACTCTGCACAAACATAGAGGCCAAAAAGTGAATGGCTCCATTGCTTTTTCTGCAACTTATGTGTGTTGTGTGTGGTTCTGTTTTTGACCAGATTATAGGTGGTAAAATTAGGTAGACAGGAAAGTGAATAAATTGGGAGAAAGCAGGGGAAAGAACAAAGGGAAACCAATACAGGAATGTGCAGGAGGGAGATAGGAAAGAATCATAGCTATCCATTTCTTCAACAGTAAAAATTGATCATATGTGCATAATATTAGCTAAATTTGGGCTACCACCTCCAGAAAGAGGGGTAACAACAACATAATCATGTTGTAAACCCAACTGTAATGAATCAAGCATGCCAAGAAGACACGTGTTTAATGGAGACCTACGGATGGGCCAATTTTTTTATGGGAGAACAGCTATTCATTTTTTTTATTCAGTAAGAGAAAACTGCTGGGTAAGGGACGTAGGTATGTCTGAGTCAGGTATGTTGGGTAGACGAGGAAGCAAATGTAAACAATCCAGACAAACAAGACAAGAGACAGGGATGGTGAGGGGCACAAAAGTTTGGAAACACCGTGATAGGAGTGAGGCAGGTGACAACCCAGGCTCATGCCAATCAAGCTTGGAGACAGTGACAATTGAGTCCTCACCCACTGGACTGTCATCATTGTCCCCTTACTCTGCTGGCAGCTGGAGTGCTTGACATCTTCTCCTCCTATTGACGATGAGAAAAAGCAGGAACTCTATCGACATAGGTGTACACCAATGTTGCTGTGCATGACTCTACACATCAGCCATAAACAAACTATACAATAGAAGGAGGAAGCTACTACATGATAGAGCAAAATCCCAAAAAGGGAAGGCATCTCTGATCAGTATTAGCAAAAAACTACGGGCACTCATAAAATCATTAAGGCCAGCTTCGAGAGAAAAATTGCACAGGACACTAAGGATAATCACAAGGCTTTCTTTAGTTATGCTAGGAACCTGGGTGGGAATTCCCAGATATGCTCAGAATTAGTCCAAAATGACAAAAAATACACCGAGCCCACAAAACTTGTCAACATCCTAGCTGACAGGTTCAGTGCAAACTTCTCCTCCCACTCTCCACCAAAAGGGCAAATATCTATCCCAACAGAGTGCTGCCCCCCTGACATCTCAGATGCTCAGGTAAGAGCCGCCCTCTCCAAAGCAAAAAACACAGCATCAATGGTACCAGATGGTGTCCCAGGCTGCGTCCTACATGAACTCCAAGAAGAGCTAAACCCAAACATAAAACTACTGTTTAATCTTAGCCTTACTACAGGATATGTACCCAAAGAGTGGCGTACAGCAACAGTGGTCCCTTTCCACAAAGGTGGTGCCTCAATGGATCCTGGAAACTATCGCCCCATAAGCCTGACTAGCTTGGTCTGCAAAGCTATGGAAAGGATCATCATGGACCTCATAAATAAAGATATTGGGGACCTACAGACACTGGATACTACCCAGTTTGGCTTTGTTAAGGGCAGATCCTGCCTCTTAAACCTGGTCGATTTCTTTGAAACAGTCACCAAGGCCATTGACAAGGGGAAGGTGGTCCACACAGCCTACCTGGACCTCGCAAAAGCCTTCGATACAATACCCCACTCAGGCATTATAGATAAGCTCACCAGCTTAAATATAAACCCCTATGTCACTAGATGGGTTGCAAACTGGCTCAAGGACAGAACCCACATGGTTAAAATTGCTGGAGCCATGTCAGACTCCAAACCAGTTACAAGTGGCGTCCCACAAGGCTCAGTCCTGGGACCTCTCTTGTTCGGTATATATTTCTCGGCCGTACAGGCCAATACGGAAGGACTGTGGCTGACCAAGTTCGCAGATGACTGCAAACTGGGCACCATAATCAACTCTCCAGCCGACACAAGCATCTTCCAAAAGGGCCTCATAGAAACAGACAACTGGTGCCAGAGCCATGGCCTCAAGCTAAATGCCAAAAAGTGTATAGTCATCCCCTTTGGCAAAAACAAAGTGCCCACAAATTACCACATAGGTGGTAATCCATTAAGTACAGAAGAAGTAATTAGGGACCTGGGGACCCAAGTTGATAGCAATCTCCCATTTGACAACCACGTGGCCAAAGTGGTTAGAAAAACATTTTATATAGCCCACCTAATCATGAAGGGATTCACATCTAGATCAGGGAGGTCATCGTGCCTCTTTACTCATCCCTCATCAGGCCCATAATTGAGTGCAATGCCCTTTTGGGATGTACCTTACCAGACACCTGCAGCAACTGGAAAGACCCCAAAAGTACCTCACCAAGAGGATCAAAGGGCTCAAACAGATGCCATATGCTGCCGGTTAAAGAAACTCCAGCTCTACTCAGTGGCATACCGCCTGCTCAGAGGCGATCTGTGCCTGACGATAAAGCCATGTCCAACCCAGAATTAATGGACATGCTGCACCTCAGAAAATCCAAATCCCATCGAGCTACGCACTCGAGAGACTTGAACCTCAGCACTGAAATAAATAGGACATGCTGGAGGGACAGATTCATAACCCAGAGGTTCCCTTCACTCTGGAATAAAATCCCAGTCCAGGTTAGGCAGAGTCCCACATTGACTCTCTTCAAGAGGAATCTTGATGAGTGGATGGAGATTGTAGGTTTACCCCGACTATCACTTCTGTGTCACTGTTAGACAGAGGCACAGTATACTAACCTCAAAAAAAGGCATAGCAAAATTAATTTAAAATGGGTGGCGAAAGCCAAACACACTCTGGCTAGGCTTATAAATGCCCATAGGGCAGATAGCCTAGTATGAACCTATGAACCCTGGAATCCCCATTGGGTGATGAAATCACCACCTCTACCACTGCTCCCAGAAGGCACCACCACACCAGCTTCATGGACAGTACTACTTGAGGGCACAGGTAGTGCAGGGGCAGCAGAGGCAGTGCCGCCAGGTCAGGTGTGCTAGGCATCTGTGCTGAAGCTGGTGGAACGGGGGCAGGATGATCCACAGGGGCTGTCCTACCTCACTATGTATTTAGCATTTAGTGATGTGGTACACATGGATGACATGGGACATATTGATGATACATAATATAAAATAAAAAAAGAGAGATAAGGGTTGGGGTAAGAGGAAAAAAGAGATAAAATTAGTACCATCATATATGACATGCATAGCCAACCGGTGGTATAAACCTTGGGTCGAGATGATTGTCAGTGCTGAAGTGACACCCTGACCCCATGTGAAAAATGGGAAAAGGGGTTGAGGATTGATGGATGGATGGATATTTGACATACAATGCAGTAATACAGTTATACAACTCTTTTATCTGAAGTATTACATTTAAGCATATATCCTAACAGATGCACATTATACTACAGATTGCTGAAAGTAATCCTTGAAATGTGCATATATTGCATATATGTGTGTTCTAGTTATACAGTTTACAGCAGGGCATTTGTGCCACTGGTATAGATTTTTTAATTTAATGGAAAAAATATTGAAGAAATAACAGTATTCTATAGCTGTAAATTGTGGTATTTGAACCCACAGCCTTTGACTACAGTCTAATATTGGGCTCCTACAATTGGTTTGTGCTACAGACTAATGCATGCATACCTGCTTTTACAGTTGGGATATACATGCTCAATTTGATAAAACCTTATAAAAGACCAAAAAAGCTATCTTTAACTTCTCTTCTGCTGCATACATATGACTTGCTTCCCTCAGTCTTTCCAATCAAGAAACATGAGCCTGCCAATTGAACTCACATTCGTAGGAGCTGTGGAAAGAACAGAAAAGAACAGAGGAGCATTAAGCATACCAGTCTTGCCAATATTTAACTTTCTAAGTCTTACAAATACTCTTTTATTGTCATACTTACACAGCCGTGGGATGTCCAAACTCATGCAACCAATGGCTGAGAATACCCCTTGTACACCTGTGTAGGTCATGAAAATAAACTTACATTTCTGTACAGTTTATGGGAGACCATGTGGCAATGCATACAGACTGGGCCAAACTATTCCATGCCTCAGACTTGTACGGGGAGACAGAATAGTCCCCCTGCAGAAGCCTTTGGCAGTGGTGCTTTACCAAGAGTCCAGTAAATATCCTGGACTGCTGGAAACCCCACCTCTGTGCCCTACACTTGGCACCTTCCTCTCTAAAGCCAGAGATGTCTATCAGCTGAACTAGGCAATGGAAACTGATGCAAATTCCAGTTATCACATTTACTGGTAGTGCCCAAACCTGAGCAATTATGCCAAATGAGTTTGCTTGATGTTAAGTGTAGAGCAGCAGTGCCAAGCAGGGTGGAATTAAATAATTGCTATTGAAAAGTTAATCTGACGGACTTAGTTTGAGGGGTGTCTACTGCTGTAGCCTGGACATATATATTGGAAATTGGAAGGTAATTGTTAGGTGAGTTGAGTTTGCAGACATGCTCTGGGGGCATAAATGTAATTACATGATACATTTGTTTTTGCTTTTATACACTGAGGAAAATTGATGTTTACATTGTGGGATTCAAACCTAGGCATAAGGGAGAAAACAGTTTATTCCACAGCTTTGATTTTCTATCTTTGCTGTAGAAGTGCTGCACAGACATAGTCTGGAATCATACCTAAATACAAGTGACAATTTCACAAGTAAATGTATGCCCTGACAAGTTTATTGGATATAGATCCAGTTGTGATTGCGTCTGATGTAATTGTGAAGACCATGTAAGTCCAGATAGCAAAATTATACTTATAGAAATACTGTAGACAGTATACCTTTAGTCATACATCTGAAAATGCAATAATGGTGTCTCATCCCTGATATATATAATTCATATCAGCTCCACTATATAAAGTGTTATAAGTGAGACTCAATATAATGGAAAGTGGAACAACATTAACAGTGTATGGAATATCCTGCATTAGAACCCAGGACCATGTGCAAGGCAGTCCTACATTTTTATCTGTTGCCACAAGAATGTTAAAATAACACTTGTCTATTTTTCAGTTTATTTCTATAAACTGCACTGTCACAACAGTAAAAATAGGTTGCACATCCTGTACTAGGGCCCAGGACCATCTGTACTTCAGCCATACACTAACACCTGCTACAACAGGACTAGTTACACAACATTTTCTAATTTCCTAGTCATTCTTAAGGTATCTGTATTAACTTTCATGCAACACCGCTTAACCCACAATTAATTGAATGTATCCAGTTTCAGTTATTAGTGTCTGAATCCTGGCTGCAGGTGTTTAATGGCTGCAGCAATGCTGCTAAGTGAAGTTGTGCAGTGGAAAACAAAAATTGCAATAATATATTATTTTTGTCCTTTTACAGACTGTACACAGTATGCAGCTGTTCTGCAAGTGTTCTGTCTGCTTCCTGGGTTGGACGCTAGTCCAATTTGTGCACTGCCTTGCTTTGTGCAAATGAGATGAGCACAGCCAAACCTGACATTCCCTTTCTTCATTTCCTGTGTTTGTGCTGAGCGGTGCAGTGAGCAAATAATGGCTGCAAAAAAAGTGAAAAAAATAAAAAGATAAAAAAGGAAAGCATATCTGGAATAAGGAAAAGCAATCAATGTCATACACTTTACAAAATATTATTACACATAAGATATTTCTTCATAGGTTTGGATTTGAACTCTGATTCCAATTAACCTTCAAAACACAGTAAGAGTGTCTTATCCCTCTTTGCCACACAAGCAGATTTTCAGCAAGGAACTGAAACTGTTCTGCATACAACCAACTGCAACATCATCTGCAGTAATATTTTTGGATGTAGTGCACTAAGTGATCACACAACCAGTTATGAGTATTACTTGCATATATGTAGATCTGTCTTACTTCTCTGTGTTTGTTGGTAATTCTTCTCTTAACTGAGCAGTAATCTGAGACATGCAGTCTGTATGCCATGCTATAATATTGTCCTTAACATGTGTGAGGATATTAAATGGCAATAATATAATATGCAGTTGCCAAAAATGAAGGGGAGGTTAGATATTAATGAACAGTACATGTGAACTGTGTGCTGCTTACTTACATTTCTAACATTAACAAAATGACATCTAACACTTTGTAAGTCTAACCTGACACACCCACTGGATGTAGCACAGTCTGCATTGCTGTTGTATTTTCCTTCTCCCTACCAGTAATAATTCACAGTTGCAATCCATTAAAAACAAACATTGAGGGTGTGCCTGCACTATGTTTATATCTGCTAAACAGAGCCAGGTATTTGGGATTCAGCAATTCTAATGAGTTCACACCTCATTTGCATCTTCACCGTGTTGACAAACCTGAATCTATACCATAATGGCAACCATGTAGCTAGGGAAGCTGAAGGTGAGGACACTTGTTTATGTGTAGAACACAGAAAAGAGGCTCTTACTTTGGAATATATCTGCACAGAGGACTATTGAACTTGAGAAAGTATGTTTGCATTTTGTCAGCTACATACTGCATATGGTGACATGTAATTAAGAAAGATCTGTTTAATGGTTTTATAGTTATATATATATATTTTTTATTAGCAAAGGCTTTTACACTTTTATCTGTATGCATTAGTTAAAAGTGTACTAATAGCATGGGCAAGTTTGTCAGAGCATTTCACAGTTATACATGATTGTGAATACCTTAACATGGAATGTTCTGTGTTAAATCTGTAGACATGTTTCAGGACAGTTGATTTGATAGCACATTTAGCATTTCAAAGATTGTTTGTTAGCAAAATGTGCCATGTTCCTGTTCTTTTGGGGTGGGGAGCAAAGCTACATTTTTGTTATGGCACAAACAAGGATATGTTGCTATTGTTGCTCTTCTTTTTTTTTGCATTCAGCTTGTTGTTCATATTTGAAATCTCCCACATTTTACTTGCATGCACTACCAAGTAACAACATACAAGGATATGCCAGCCATTCATATTATTACACAATACACTCCAGGTTCAATACTATATGTAAGTGTGCAGGAGGAAGGTTTTAGGTCCTTAGGTGGTGAGTGAGCATGCTATGCATCGTCTTTCATCCAATGTGAGGGCATATTGAGAACACCTACATTTGCCTACACCCACAGCAGCTACTGTTACCCTCTCTGACTCCTCACCTGCGTGTGGCTGTAGTGACTTGGAATTAGTGGTGAGATGTGTGCTCCTTCCCCTTGCTGATCCTGCTGAAGCTGTTTTCTTAGGTTGATGTTGTGTAGCATGGCACATATTGTGAATATTTTAGTACATGTCAGTGTATTATATTTCAGGGCTCCACCAGATATATCTAGGCACTGAAATTGTGACTTCAGAAGCCAAAACACACCCTTTATGTTATTTCTGGTTTAAGCTTTTGCCTTATTATGGCATTTTGTAGCAGGTATGTGTGCATTTCTGATGGTTGTCATTAGCCATGGTTCCAGTGCATAACCTATATTCTTCAGTAAATGACCCTGTGGGATATCCCCCTAGTGAACATCTGATATAGTTGGGAGGTGTGCCAGATATGTGAGTTGTGGTAACTTCCTGGATTGCCAGCACACACATTCAAGATGATTCCCTTGGCATTACACATGACCTGGCAGTTAATAGAGTGGAAGCCCTTTCTATTAACATAGAGCCTTCCCTGTTCCCCAGATGGTGCCTGAATTTCTACATGTGTGCAATCTATGGCAGCCAGTACTTCAGGGTAGTGTACTACAGGGTAAAATTCCTGCATATTTCTGGACCTATCCTCAGGAATACGGGGAAAATATATGTGGTCACTAGCAAGTTGGAGCATAGCATTCAAGAATTGATGGAGGATCCTGGATGCTGATGCCTATGATGCCCCCAGCATATCCCCTGTTGGTCTCTGAAAGGTACCTGTAGCTAAGACTCTAAGTGCTGCACATACCTTTGTCTCCACTGGTATGGGTTCCCCTTGGTTTGCCCTGGCTCTGAGTTGGGGATGACAGATGTTGCAGATTTCCTGTAGTGTGTCTCTAGCCAGCCTGTAGCACTCTACAATGTTCATGTCTTGTAGACTGTGATAAGTTAAATGGGGTTTGAAAACTCTTCTCCTTTTTGGTCTAGGTGTATTAGCAGCAGCAGCAGCATAGGCTTCAGCCTGTTGCACATACACGTGAATTAAAGCAACAGTAGCCCCTAACATTGTTTCTGTGTAGACTCCTTTCTGTAGCTGTATTCCAATAGATTTTGGAATTCACAAGGAAAACCAGCAATGAGTCTATATGGTTGCTTTATAACTTGTTGAATAGCTCCTCTGTCTTGGATTGGTTGAATAACATACAATTCAGCTGCTTATGGTGTAAGTTGCATCCCATGGTGTTTGCCTTGTTTGCAGGCAGTGCACAGCTTTACACACCATGTAGACCCACTTAGTGAATCCAAAACAGTGTGCTACCACAAAGCACACATAGTGTAAACAGACTGTGTATGCCTTATTGAATCTGGCCATGTACCTTTTAGATCTATCTTTTTCATCTGAGGTGTTCTACAGTCTGTATGAAGATGACTTGAAATTGGGTAAACTGATTACATGTGTTACACATAGGGCATGTCTACAAAATAACTTGATTAAATTGACCATGTAGGCACATGAGAATAATATGCTGATAAATACATCAAAAAGTTAAGCTTATGAGTTTTGGGAGACATAAATTGAAAGGTGAATATTTCATACAGCAGACAGTGATTGAAATTGTAGACTCATCTAAAGACCTTGTTATATGGGTAGATCCAGTTTCATTTTTTTCTAATCACATTAACCAATTTGTTAATGATAGTTATAGAACTCTAGGTGGAAAAAAAGACTTATAAAGTCTATGAAATCAGAAATGATGAAGTCACTGTTTGTTAATTATATTAGACCCAAACTTGAGTATGTAATACAATATAGCAACCTTATAAGAAAACAAGCATGAGTAAACTGGAAAAAGGACAGCGGACCTGTATCAAGGGCATCCATGGATGTGAAAAGTTAAGTTATTATGAAAGACCAAAATAACCTGTACTGTGTCTGATATAGATATTTAAGAGGAAACCTTTTTCAGGTATATTAGGCATTTAAAGACAACTACCTCTGGAAATGTTTGGCTTTATCAAAGAGTAGTAGAAAATCATCAGACAACCTATATAGAAGATTCTATAGGAACGAGAAGTGTACTAATTGGTTCTCTGAGACAGCAGGTGATACATGGAATAGACTACCAAATTACATTAAAGCAAGTATTGGTTTAGATTTTTTTAAGAGCAGCCTGGACATTTATTATGGGAACAACTGTTTTGGTGTATTGGCAGGCTAGGAGGGCATTAATGCCCTTGCTTGAAATATTTTGTACGTATGTATGTATGTATGTATATATGTATGTATGTATGTATGTATGTATGTATGTAGTTTTCTTTCTTCAGCTAGATAGTTTCCAAGGATAATATATTTTTTAAAGTAGCATTTCTTCTATATGAAATTGATGCTATGAACTAGGGTTGTTCTTTCATTTGTGATTTGTAAGTGTTGATATATATATTTATGTATTTATGTATGTGAGGGTGTATATGTTGGAAGGCGGAGGTTGTCTTCCTAATACCTTTTGTGAGAGTGCATGTGCTGACCTTACTAAAATGCTTATATTTGTCTTGTATGTCAGAATATATGTGTGTGAATGAGAGGGAGGCTAGAGGAATGGTGAAGATGCAGGGAGTAGAGATGGCGAAGGTGAATGAATTTAAATACTTGGGATCAACAGTTCAGAGTAATGGTGAGTGTAGAAGGGATGTGAAGAAGAGACTACAGGCAGGGTGGAGTGGGAGGAGAAGAGTGTCAGGAGTGATTTGTGACAAACTGGTACCAGCAAGATGGAAAGGGAAGGCCTACAAGAGGGTAGTGAGCCCAGCTCTATGTTATACGGGTTGGAGATGGTGGCACTGACAAAAAGGCAGGAGTCAGAGCTGGATGTGGCAGAGTTAAAAATGTTAAGATTTGTACTGGGTGTGACAAGGATGGACAAGATTAGGAATCAGTATAGTAGAGGGTCAGTTCAGGTTGGATGGTTTGGAGACAAAGCCAGAGAAGCAAGATTGTGTTGGTTTGGACATGTTCTGAGGTGGGATGCTGGTTATTGGGAAAAGGGTGCTAAGGATGGAGCTTCCAGTTAAGAGGAAACAACGAAGGTATAAGATAAGATTTATGGATGTGGTGAGAAAGGACATGCAGGTAGTTGGTGTGACAGAGCAATATGCAGGGGACAGGAAGAAATGGAAAAAAGATGATCAGCTGTGGTGACCCCGAACATGAACAGCCAAAAGAAGAAAAAGAAGAGTCTCTACTCTTCCATCTCAGCAGCACAGCTTATAACTATTTTAATGTTACAGATTTCATCTATACTGCATTAAGGGTAGCCTCAGTTAGAGTCAGTCCTGCATCCATAACAGGAGTGTGTTCTGCCCAGAGTTGTAGCTTAATAGGAATACAGACCATCCATTTTGTGTTGTATTCATGTTCAAAAGGGGCTTTAAGAGAGTAATGGTCCATGGCCCACAACTATACCTGTATCCCCTTACATGACTATTTCTGATTACAAAATAGTGATCAGTTCTATTAGTGTGTAATACCATTTCTTCTTTACACATAAATGACCCAGTAATGGCATTGTTTAATAACAATAATCACTGCTTGGCCATGGAGCATAGAGGTTTATCCTACATATCACTGGTAACTCTGCCAGTCATTGTAAACCATTCTTACCCAATAAACCTTGCAATGAGAATTTTTACTGTGTTAAGGGGTCTAGCAAAATATATAAAGACAACAGCTGAGAGCATTACTGGTCTATTCATTTAAAGAGGGAGGAGGAGAGAAAATAAACTTGTAGCTGCAGTATTTAGGCACAATGTAAGTTTACAACATGTACGTTGGAATATGCTAGCTTCTAACATGGGAAGGAACCAATCAAGTAGAAAAAGATTTGGATGTTAGCAATTAGAGGTAGAATATAAGGCATTGCAATTGAAAATGTTAACATTTGATAGTGCCTGCATTCCTGTTAAGTATTGGTTGACCTGAATAACAAAGCTTAAACGTGTAACCTGGGCATATTCCCTGATGCTAGGGTTAGATACAGAATATAAATAATGAGAATGGCTGGTAGGAGTAAAACAGATAAAAATGATTGTTTGGAATGGAGACATCACACTTAATTAACTAAGCAAAAAAGCAAACAAAAAAAAACAGGCTGATCATAAACACTTAAATAGTAATGATAATGCCATTGCTAAGAGTAATTCTGCAGCAGTTTATAAACCTATAAAAAGGTTGCTGAAAAGGGAGAAGCCAATCTTTGCAACTCACGTTCCGTTAGATACCAGCTTTCACTGAAGCTTCTGACATTTTTCTCTACCTCCTAACCCTGGATTTGTACACTCTGTAGTTCACTGCTAGAAAAACTAAAGTCCTACGAGTATGACTCTTTTTATTCATTTGTTTATTCATTTTTGCATAGCCACTAATGCCACATTTGAACTTATTGTATCTCTGCCTACATCTGGTGGTCTGTACAATAGAGCTGCATACCAACCATCCTCCGTCTCCCCCCCTCCAGCGTCAGGGCCATGGTATTAGTCTTTCTTTGCCTTTATTCTCATTCACAGTATCATCTTCCTATCCTTAATATAGAGTGGGACATCACCCACAAATCTGCCCTTCCAGATCTTTTTATAAATCCTAAATCCAGGTATCAACACATGCTGCTCTACAGTAACTGTTGTCTATGTTAGAGATGCAAATGTTATGTGTGTCTTTGTGTGTGTGTGTGTGTGTGTGTGTGTGTGTGTGTGTGTGTGTGTGTGTGTGTGTGTGTGTGTGTGTGTGTGTGTGTGTGTGTGTGTGTGTGTGTATACACCCCTATATATCTATATATATCTATATATATATATATATATATATTTATGTGTGTGTGTGCGTGTGTGTGTGTGTGTGTGTGTGTGTGTGTGTGTGTGTGTGTGTGTGTATAGATATATATATATATATATATATATATATATATATATATATATATATATATATATATATATATATATATATATACACATACCCTCCTGTACATGCATGGCATGTAAACTTCTATGTATTTTTTAAACAAGAAACATCTTTGTTAAATTATCCCTTGTGACATAGGCAATCATACATTTGTATAAATTAAAACAAACCATATTGACATAATCTTAGTTGCTAGCATTATACAACACAATCTATTTTGACATAATTCTGCTTGCAAACATTATACATCACTTATAATCTACTTAAAGGTATCGTTCCCAAGCTGCCATTTCCTAATGTGTTCTGTTCATTTTCTCTTCCTCTTCCTTTTCATCCCCTGTGCTCCTTCTGTTCTGTGCATTATTGCTGGTCCTTTTCACATGTCCACTTTCCCATAAAGGGTACTTTTCTTTTAATATTGATCTAGCCAGGCTCGGAAAATATTCCTTCCAATGAGCTGTAGATGGATGTGGTCTATGACACTGGCTCTGTCAGTTTAAAATGGAAGATTAATTAAAAGTATTGCTGAAGGCCTTTACCCTTTGCCCCATGATATGATTCCCTTAGCATCCTTTTACCTACTTTGTAACATTGAGCAATTCATTTACTCAGATGCTTTACCGGGGTCAACTCATGAAAACAGCTTTGTGCCTGAGTCTTTATTATCAAACAAATTAATAAAAATAAAATAAATAAATTACATAGTTTCTGAACTTCATAGAGATACATTCAGTCAATTGCTAATGCATAACTCTGCTACCTTTACCACTGCTTCAGCCATTTAATGGCATAGTTTTTTATTAATCTTCTTTCCAACCCAGAAGACGCATTGGCAGCACCTTAGACAGGGTGCTGCTCCATCCTCAGCAGTCACTGGTCTCCAGATGCACCATGACTAAAGATGTACCTACGTAGAAGACGCATTGGCAGCACCTCAGACATGATGCTGTTCCATCCCCAGCACTCACTGGTCTCCAGATGCACCATGACTAAAGATGTATCAACCTAGAAGACGCATTGGCAGCACCTCAGACATGATGCTGTTCCATCCCCAGCACTCACTGATCTCCAGATGCACCGTGACTAAAGATGTACCTACCTAGAAGATGTATTGGCAGCACCTCAAACATGTTGCTGCTCCATCCTCAGCACTCACTGGTCTCCAGATGCACCGTGACTAAAGATGTACCTACCTAGAAGACACACTGGCAGCACCTCAGACATGGTGCTGTTCCATCCCCAGCACTCACTGATCTCCAGATGCACCGTGACTAAAGATGTACCTACCTAGAAGACACACTGGCAGCACCTCAGACATGGTGCTGTTCCATCCCCAGCACTCACTGATCTCCAGATGCACCGTGACTAAAGATGTACCTACCTAGAAGACGCATTGGCAGCACCTCCAACATGGTGCTGCTCCATCCCCAGCACTCACTGGTCTCCAGATGCACCATGACTAAAGATGTACCTACCTAGAAGACACACTGGCAGCACCTCAGCCATGGTGCTGTTCCATCCCCAGCACTCACTGATCTCCAGATGCACCGTGACTAAAGATGTACCTACCTAGAAGACGATGTACCTACCTAGAAGACGCATTGGCAGCACCTCAGACATGGTGCTGCTCCATCCCCAGCACGATGCACCATGACTGAAGATGTACCTACCTAAAAGATGCATTGCAGCACCTCAGACATAGTGCTGCTATATCCCCAGCATGATGCACCATGACTAAAGATATACCTACCTAGAAGATGTATTGGCAGCACCTCAGACATGGTGCTGCTCCATCCCCAGCACAATGCACCATGACTAAAGATGTACCTACCTAGAAGACACATTGGCAGCACCTCAGACATGGTGCTGCTCCATCCCCAGCATGATGCACCATGACTAAAGATGTACCTATATAGAAGATGCATTGGCAGCACCTCAGACATTGTGCTGCTCCATCTTCAGCATGATGCACCATGACTCAAGATGTACCTGCCTTGCTTTCTAATTACTATCAACAGAGATTGATTTATTGTGTTCAGCATGAATCCTGGTATAGTAAGCATTTAACTCTTCTTTCCTTACTTACTTAATGGTATATTTAATACAATTGCTCAATATAAGTAGGCCAAAAGTACCTTCAGCACATTTTTTATTCCTTTTCCCATGTTCACTTTGCTCTTTACTATTTTGTTCCATAATTTCTGGAATCCATTTTATGTCTGTTATGCTACCTGTTCTTCTCAGCTAGTTTATTAAAGACCTTCTCTCCCATCACTCTAATCATGACAAGTCTTCCTATCAGCCATGCTGTCCTCTTCAACTCTACAACACCCCATGGCACCCCCATACTTAGTTCAGTTCCCTTCCCTTACATACTGAAGTTTATATCTGAGTTCCAGCCATTCCACCCTTATTTAAATCTTCCTTTTGCTGCTATTAGATTATTATCCAGGCTAGCTTATTTCTAGTGGTTCCTTACTTTCTGTCTATGTTTTTGTATGAAATAGTAGTCTGGGTTCAGATGAGCTTTGATGTAATGTTTTCACTTGTATATGTCTTGCATTTCTATGTCATATTGTTCTTTGCAAGGGCTTTTCTATTTGAGCCTCACTTGAACATGGGCTGCAATTCGATTTAACAAGCCGGTCAACAACAACAAAAACAAATAGATAGACAGACAAATAAATACATAAACAATTTCGTTGGTTGTTGTATATACATCCTATTTATGAATGCATCTTATATTGCACTTCAGTTTTTCTCTATTTTTCTTAACTGAAAATAGTCTATGATTCAATCCTGTAAATAATATGAATAAAATTACATTGATTTTTGTTATGTTGATTGTTTTTAATTATTTATATATCATCTTGTATAGTTTATCTGTATGCATACTAATAATAAACACTATGTTTACTTTTAAAATGATGTGTTTTTTGTGATTTACTTCTTTCTGGATGTCTAGTAGGAGGTTAACTGCACCAGGTGTATAGACGGATCCCCCAAGTTAACACCTAACCTGAGGGATGTCACACTGCAGTACTACAACTCTCTCCTGTCTTTACCTGAACTTAGGTTATGCTGTTGTTACAGGTATGATGTTAGTCCAAACTTGGGAATAGAACCCATAACTTTTTAGTCCAGAGGCGAATATGCTATTTGCAGAACACTGCAAACAAAAAACAAAAGGGGGTATTTTATACATTGATGCATACTTTTCTTCTCAAAAGTAATGAGCACTATTTGACAAAATAGCAGCAGATACAGCTCCATGTTTATTAGCTTAATGGAAGCAAAGTATTGATTCACTGCAGGCTGCTTTCAGGGAGAGCGCTAGATCCAAAAGGACCAATAACAAATATTTGCAATGTACCTGTGTAACAACAAGGGAGGTACTAATAGTGGTTACACAGATACATTAAAACTATCCATGCTCTGAGAATGAGCGCAGCTATGTGGTGATTCATAGAGGCCACTTACGCTAATGCATGATGGTCGCATATAAGCCTATGCAAATGAAGTAGTAATGAGATTTAAATGAGAAATATTGTAAAGTGATGCATGTTAATGAAACATTCTCTCACCTTTTTTTCCATGCTACTTGAAGGTATAGTTCATAGGTTCATAGGTTCATAGTAGGCTATCTGCCCTAGGGCATTTATAAGCCTAGCCAGAATGTGTTTGGCTTTCGCCACCCATTTTAAATTTATTTTGCTATGCCCTTTTTCGAGGTTAGTATACTGTGCCTCTGTCTAACAGTGACACAGAAGTGATACCCGGGATAAACCTACGATCTCCCATCCACTCATCAAGATTCCTCTTGAAGAGAGTCAATGAGGGACTCTGCCTAACCTGGACTGGGATTTTATTCCAGAGTGAAGGGAACCTCTGGGTTATGAATCTGTCCCTCCAGCATGTCCTATTTATTTCAGTGCTGAGGTTCAAGTCTCGAGCGTGTAGCTCGATGGGATTTGGATTTTCTGAGGTGCAGCATGTCCATTAATTCCGGGTTGGACATGGCTTTATACGTCAGGCACAGATTGCCTTTGAACAGGCGGTATGCCACTGAGTAGAGCTGGAGTTTCTTTAACTGGGCAGCATATGGCATCTGTTTGAGCCCTTTGATCCTCTTGGTGAGGTACTTTTGGGGTCTTTGCAGTTGGTGCAGGTGTCTGGTAAGGTACATCCCAAAAGGGGCATTGTACTCAATTTTGGGCCTGATGAGGGATGAGTAAAGAGGCACGATGACCTCCCCTGATCTAGATGTGAATCCCTTCATGATTAGGTGGGCTATATAAAATGTTTTTCTAACCACTTTGGCCACGTGGTTGTCAAATGAGAGATTGCTATCAACTTGGGTCCCCAGGTCCCTAATTACTTCTTCTGTACTTAATGGATTACCACCTATGTGGTAATTTGTGGGTACTTTGTTTTTGCCAAAGGGATGACTATACACTTTTTGGCATTTGGCTTGAGGCCATGGCTCTGGCACCAGTTGTCTGTTTCTATGAGGCCCTTTTGGAGGATGCTTGTGTCGGCTGGAGAGTCGATTATGGTGCCCAGTTTGCAGTCATCTGCAAACTTGGTCAGCCACAGTCCTTCTGTGTTGGCCTGTACCTCCGAGAAATATATACCGAACAAGAGAGGTCCCAGGACTGAGCCTTGTGGGACACCACTTGTAACTGGTTTGGAGTCTGACATGGCTCCAGCAATTCTAACCATGTGGGTTCTGTCCTTGAGCCAGTTTGCAATCCATCTAGTGACATAGGGGTTTATATTCAAGCTGGTGAGCTTATCTATAATGCCCGAGTGGGGTATTGTATCGAAGGCTTTTGCGAGGTCCAGGTAGGCTGTGTGGACCACCTTCCCCTCGTCAATGGCCTTGGTGACTGTTTCAAAGAAATCAACCAGGTTTAAGAGGCAGGATCTGCCCTTAACAAAGCCAAACTGGGTAGGATTCAGTGTCTGTAGGTCCCCAATATCTTTATTTATGAGGTCCATGATGATCCTTTCCTTAGCTCTGCAGACCAAGCTAGTCAGGCTTATGGGGCGATAGTTTCCAGGATCCGTTGAGGCACCACCTTTATGGAGAGGGACCACTGTTGCTGTACGCCACTCTTTGGGCACATATCCTGTAGTAAGGCTGAGATTGAACAGTAGTTTTACGTTTGGGTTTAGCTCTTCCTGGAGTTCATGTAGGATGCAACCCAGGACACCGTCTGGTCCCATTGATGCTGTGTTTTTTGCTTTGGAGAGGGCGGCTCTTACCTGAGCATCTGAGATGTCAGGGGGGCAGCACTCTGCTGGGATAGATATTTTCCCTTTTGGTGGGGAGGGGGGGAGTTTGCGCTGAAACCTGTCAGCTAGGATGTTGGCAATGTCTGTGGGTTCAGTGTATTTTTTGTCATTTTGGACTAATTCTGAGCATATCTGGGAATTACCACCCAGGTTCCTAACATAACTAAAGAAAGCCTTGTGATTATCCTTAGTGTCCTGTGCAATTTTTCTCTCGAAGCTGGCCTTAGTCAATTTTATGAGTGCCCATAGTTTTTTGCTAATACTGATCAGTGATGCCTTCCTTTTTGGGATTTTGCTCTATCATTTAGTAGCTTCCTCCTTCTATTGTATAGTTTGTTTATGGCTGGGGTCCACCAGACAGGATGTCTGCCTTTGGAGGATTGGGTCTTGGTTTTATTTGGGATCCCATGATCCATGCATTCCTGAAGGTGTTCATAGACTGCGTTTATAAAGGATTCTGCGGTCTGGGCCGTGTTTTCCACAGGCCCGGGGGCTTTGAAGGATTCCACCTCGGTTTTGAGGAGTGTGAAATTTGCTTTAGAGAAGTTTTTCACTGTGGTTTTCTGGGCAGGGGTGGGGTCGGGATGTGAATATCCAGTGAGATTAGTTTATGGTCTGATCTTACCAGTGAGGGATACACTTCTGGTCTGGAGCATAGAGTCCCCATGTTGGTGATGATCAGGTCCAGTATGTTTTCCCTCTTGTGGGAGTGGTAACAAGTTGTTCCATAGCATTTGAGTTTATAAATTCTAGGAACCTTTGGGCTAGGGTGTTGGAGCTAGAGTAATGCTCCCAGTCTATGTTTGGGTAGTTGAAGTCGCCCAATATAATGGTGTTTGGAGAGACCTTCATATTTTCCAGTGTTCTCAGAAAGGCCGAGTGGGGTTCCTGGGTTTGGGAGGGTGGTCTGTAGCAGGCTATAAACTGGAAGGCAGTTTTACCCACTGTTAGTTGCACATGGATAGTCTCTGATGCTTCGTGCTTTGCCACCAACCTGGAGGTGTGGGTATCTTTGATGAATATCGATACTCCCCCTCCTTTTGTGGTTCGGTCCAAGTTTTGGGGCCAAAAGCATGGTATGAGGTATAACCTGGTAGTGCTGGGATGCTCTCGGAGCCCTGAACCAGGTTTCTGTTACTGCACAGATATCGATGTTCTCCATGCTAAGGAGAGTTTTGGTGCGTGCATCTTGAGGTTTAGACTTCTGGCATTGAGTAGCATTACTCTTAGTTTCTTATCCCTTGTGATACCTATGGAGGTGGGTTTGTCTTTTGAGTCTTGCCTAAAAAGGCACTTTGGGGGTAGCAAGAGCCTTTGCCAATATCCGAAAGCCCAGGGGTGACAGGTGCAAGCTGTCCCTAGCGAAGCATCTTGGCTTATCGAGCATATCATCCCAAGCTGACAGGCATTGGATCCCCTTTGAATGACACCAGTACTTAAGCCAATTGTTGAAATTGATCATCTTGTCTTCATATTGTGGCATCATTCTTGGTGAGGGTAAGATGCTACTCAAGGTCAGGATCATACCGGCCTGGGCTACATGCTCAGAGAGCTCCTTTATGTCTCTTTTCATGTAGTCCAGGAAGGTACGTCTCAGGTCATTTACACCAGCATGGACAATGACTGAGTCATATTTGTACTTGCCTTGGCGTGACCTGAGTGCTTGTGTTATGTGGCGCATCCTAGCGCCTGACAGGCTGCTCACCGTGACCCTCTCCTTGTTCAGCCTGGTGAGCGGGACATCAGTGTGCCTGACGATAGAGTCACCTATTACAAGTGTATCAGGTGTGTTGTTTAGTCTTAAGGGCTGTGACTGTTCGTCACACTGGCTTTGTGAGATATGTATTGCACGTGTTTTGTTTTAGGGTAGCGGTTGCTTGGGTGTCTGCTTTGGAGGTTCTGCTGCTTAGGCAGATCTTTATTTAGAGCCTCCAAGTATGTTTTTGTGTGATTATGTGTTTGGTTTGCTGTCGTGGTAGGTCTATGTGAGACTGTAATTGCAGTGAGTGTGGTTTCCTTCTCCTCCTGACTGGTTATGCCAGTACTGTGTTGAGAGAGCTTAGCCTCCAGTTTGGCTATATGGTTGCATCTCTCACATGTGTTGGAATTTGTTTCAAGGAGGAGAGGGTTGTCTGTGTACATGAGGCAGTTGTAACATTGCCTCAAGATTCCCAGATTCACCAGCTGGACCGGAAGGGGAGTTTTGCCAATCCTATTTACTTTGCAGTCTGCAAAAATGCTGTCAGTTGTTGCAAGCCTTGCTATTTCCAGGTGAGAGTTACTTGTCTTGGCTAAATGAAAACTACTTGCACCTAGCAGTGTTCACCAGCTAAGAAGGCAGAGATATAGGCAGGGGATAATTTCAATAATCATGAGGAAAAAAAAGCATTTATATTTATTTACATATACATTTTACCTTGTATAACACTGGCTCTTTACATTTCTCAAGATATGTTAATTAGTTTTATAATTAATTATCTCATCTTAATTGACATTTTTATTTTAACTGAGGACTCTTGGGGTTTCTTTGTCTGAAGAAGTTCATGTATTTCCTGAACGAAAGCGCTAACAATAAACGGGTTGGAATTCTACAGCTTGTTGCCTATCTTTCTTTTTGGTTACAAGTTTATTTTTTGTTTTGTAATACTTCATAGGTTCAGAGTGGACATGGACATTTTATGGGTCTTAGTGAGTATGTATGACCCTCATAGGGGTAATCAATGAATGTGTAGAATTCCTATCCATGTGGATACTAAGGTATGAATAACCCTCACCATACTTGCCAAGGGGACCTTCCAGAGACGGAATGGGAGCACGTTGGGTATCTTACAGGCTTCTGCCTCAAGGATACTGTAGTAGTTCCTGGATATACTCTTGGCACATGTGAATCGTGCATCTATTTCCTGGTGTCACATCATGACTGAGCCAGGACTATGCATTGCTTTTAATGGGGTGGCATATTTCCCTAACACACTCAGTGTGATAGACTGCACCAATGTTGCAACTGGGGCCCCTTCTGGTTCATGAGAGAAGTGGCTCTGCAATAGGAAGGGCTACCATTCCATCAGTTGCATTAATATGCGATGCATGGGAGATCATCATCTCTTCCTGCATGGTTGGATGTTCAATGGTGTTCCTGTTGGCAAGTAGATATACATGTTTGTTTATTTTTTGTATTTTATTTAAATAGTTATTCATGGTTAAATGTGTAGCTGAATACAAAAGCACTTTTCCTTTATTTTGTCTTCCTCCTTTTCTCTCTCTGACTCTATTTTTTGTTTTCTATCTTTCAGGTAATGATTGATAAACACTGCAGCCATAGCTTATGACCCCAGTGAGGAAGCCAAGCGGAGCTTCAGAAGACTTATATGACACATCCCTGTCATAGACCCGTATTGTCATTAAGAGGGTCTTCAGCCTCCTGAAGAGTCATTTTAGGTGTCTGGATGACTCTGGGGCTGCTGTTCAGTTTGCCCCAGCTACTGCATGTAGGATATTCACTACATGTTGCATTCTGCACAATATGATCAGGCACCAGCCCATGATGCCATAGCACCTCACAGTTCCAGCCACACTATGATTACTGATGACCATTTAGTAGCAGTAGTAAAGGACCCCATGCTGCAGGTTTGTGCGTGGCCTATGGCTACATAGGTAAAGAGGTGGTATCTAGTCTACAATTATAGATCATGACATTTAGGTTAGTATTTCTTTTCTTGTAAGAAACTTATAGTGCATAACTGATGCATGTAGTGATATATATGGGTTATTCTGTGTGGTGCATGGTTTGCTGTCACTGTTCATCAGATATTTCTTATCATCTTTAAATAATATATATTTTTTTATTTGAGAAACAGTGACTTATATTATTGTTTGTAAAAGTCATGCCTGTTTTCTCACTGGGTCCTATTCATTAATATTTAAAGGTATCATATAAAGAATAATTACATTTTAACTGTTTTTCACTAACCTTCTGTGGTGTTCCTCCTCTGGGCCAGCACTCAAGGAGTCTCAATCCTCACCATGGACACCAGTATGGGATGTTGCCTTGGAGCAAAAATGGATACACATGGTATTTTCAGATGCAGCTTTCTGCACCAAGCACAATTTCCCTTAAGAACACACAGGGAGCCCACTCAGTCCTGGGGTTGCATCCCCCCCTCTCTTCAGCCACCAAATAAGACTCCACATTGACACAACTATGGAGTTGAGTCCTCAGCTCAGTGTTACAAACCAAGTCCTCCACCACCCTGTCTGTGAAACCAGTGCTCCGTATCCCTATTCAAAGTAGCTGACACACATACTCTTTGAGATTTGATTTTTCAAAGCACACACACACACACACACACACACACACACACACACACACACACACACACACACACACATACACACACACACACACACACACACACACACATACACACACACGTGCACACATGCACACACGCACACTCGCACATGCACACACACGCACACACACACACACACACACACACACACACACACACACACACACACACACACACACACACATAGGAAAGGCTGTCACAGATTTACCAGCTATGGTCCCTCTTCCCAGACTAAAAGGTAAATACTGCCACCAGAACATTCCAAAGCCAGCTACTCTAAGATTCTTACCAAGGTATCCAATGATACTTAGCAAAAATTAAAACGTATACAAATGGTAGTATTTTGACCAAATGCAAAGCTTTCAGGAGTGGCCACAGTGTCACCAAATAAATATAAGTACTCTCAAAGGTTAAATATTTCCTAAAAGAAGACCAGCCAAAATGAAAAGTTTAAATAGTTTAATAATAAATAATAAAAGAACATGAAAATAGTAAATATCTATTTACAATAAACACCATAGTTTCAATCACAGGGAATATTAAAAATAACACAGATGGAAAGGTTCACACAGATAGAGAAAAACACTACTTAACCTATCTCAGTATATTTTCCTGACTGACCAAAGAATTACTGTTTCCTAGTTCACTTACTACAGCAAGGCAAGATGATGTGGGTGAGTGATCCTACTTTTTCAGGTTTCAAAAACAGACTGCCCTTATACTTCTGTCTCATCTAGTATTAAAACATCATTTCAGTGCTGGGTTACAGAATGACATCGCATACATCTGGTCATCTGAATCTGGTTCTCACACAACCCCCTTTACTAGAAACTGAACCAGAATCTAGCACATATGTGCTACCTTAAACACAGATAGAGCTTTGCTAAGATGTGTTATATCATCTAGAAGCTATAAAACCATTTCAAAAATGTCCACCCTTCTAGGGTAGAAATTCGTTCATCCCAAAGGACAATACAGTAGGATTCCTAGTCCTGGTTTTCACAGACATTTTGTCTCTGGCTGCAATCAAAACTGTGAGATACAAACTTTATGGCCTAAACCAGGTAATTTAATTTCAGGCTATTTTTCAAAGTTAGCTGGACTGAGACTAACATTTTCTCTTCCAGTAACCTCTGTTGCAATATATTTATTTCAACAGTTACAATACAGCCTGGCATACAGGTATATTTCTTTTCTGTACCACTGTTGGAAAATTTTTAAGAAAAGCAGCTTTACAAATAAATTTTCAATACAAGCACCTGTGCAAATCAGTGTGATATATGAATGACATATAATTCTTTACAAAGCTCCAGCTAGCTATGCTGGCATATGCTACACATCCATTGACCTACTTCTCCTGGCATAGCTGGCAATACCTAACATCATCACACCTTCTGCTGCGATAGCTTACCTAAGTATGCATGTACTGAATGCCGTGAGGTGGCACAGTTAGTAAAAAGTGTTATTTTACTATTTAACACTTGTTCATACTTTGCACATGAATAAAAAATTATCATAATTATTTTTTATTTTATGCAACATTTCTGTGTTTTGTTTATTGAGGTACTGCACGTCACATTATTTTCTTTTGTCACACATAATCATTTGTAGCCTCAGAGACAAAAAACTATCATCATTTGTGCAGTGGTGATGGTGAAGGGGCAGCAGTGTTTATTTATATAGCAGGACACTCATTTATTTATTTATGTATTTATTGTAAACAAGAAACACCTATACTAAATTACCATTTATGACATAGGCAATCATACATTTATATAAATGAAAACAAACCACATCGACATACATAGCTCATTCAATTCCTGCCTTCCCTTCAACCTCATTCCTCCTCCAAAGCATTACTCTGCATAAAGTGTTCCCACAATTCCCATTTTTTTCCAATGCAATTTGTTCCTACTCTTTTCTAATGATACCACTTCCAGTTTGTTTATCATTGTTACTATATTCGCCACTTCTAGTATGGTTGGTTTAGACTTTGATTTACATTTTCTAGTAATTGCTTTTTGGCAACCACTGGAATTAGATTCAGCAAGGCCTTACTATGTCTAAACAATTCTAATTCAGTATCATAGCTCAAAATCATCTTCTTAGTTGCACCAATTTGCTCACTTAGTATTTCTGACAGAGTAGCCTGCAGGATATTTTTAAAGCCTTCACAAAAATAATATATTCTTCACAATTCCACCACTTCACCAAAGCATATATGCTTTGGTGAAGTGGTGGAGTTGTGAAGAACATATTATTTTTGCGATGTCTTTGGATGTGGCAGATGCACTTCCTGGGGTATTTTGAACCCCAATGGATGTTACCAAGTTATTGTTTGCTGAATTGATTAAAGAACAAGAAGCGAAACTTGCAAATCATGACTTTTGGCAAGCATCTTGTGAGAGGGACTGTAACTTTCAATTTATTCAACTTGAGAGCTTAATGATTAAAGAACTGAACCTTTATTATGATACCAAGCTACTTGAAAAGTATATTGGTATGTAAGTGACACCAAGGGGTTTAAGGATAGATAAGCTGCTGGCCAGTAACTTCATGGAAGATGAGGAGGATCTTCTGCATGAATGGAGGCAAGTTTCAACTGACTGTACCCTAGGGTGGATTCGTGTGCTGGTAAAAAGAAACAACAGGAATAGTGAGAAGCTCCAACAACAAATAGTCAATCTACAGCAGAAATTGTGTGCCTCCATTTCTGGTGAGTCTTTTTCCAGGAAAATAAATGAGCTGAATAACAAATTGGGAGAATATGAGTCAGAGGTAACTGATGGAAAGAAAAATAAGCTCCTACATGATTTAAATGACTTTGATAATGGTTTGGTCTTTGGTTGGCAGCGCAATTCCCGGTCATTGAAAAACAGGAAGAAAGGTGGTCAAATGTTAACATTGCGTGATTCTTCAGCCTCGTCACTAGACATTTCATCTAAAAAAAGTGTTTCTTTTGAAAATATTGATGGTGAAACTGTGTTAGACTCATTGCAATCACAGGTTAATGAGAATATGGTGGCTGGGACAAATGTTCAACAGCAGGGAAAGTTGAGAAAGAGTCGTTACAAGGGAAAGAAGGATCATTGAACTTCTTTTGTGAAAATAATGATACCAGCCATTTGAATGAAGGAACTTTGTGCTCACCTTTTGGATTGTTTAATAAGGGACGGAGTTTTGCTGCAGAAGCGGCAGTTGATGCTAAATTGGGCTCTTTTGATTTTATCAATGTAAGCAGTAGTGCGTTTCAAGAACCAGACACTTTAAAAATAATTAATGTATCTAATATGCAATTATGCAGTTCAGCTATTTCTCTGCTAATGAAAGGGACAAAATATGTGCCTTTTAAGGTGCCTTAATTAGCTGATGTATTAATTGAAGCTAAAAAGTTTTGTAGAAAATTGTATCTTATTGTATTTTTTGGTAAAGACAAAAATGTTGTTAATGATGAAGTTAATTTAAATGGGGATGATTCGCTTTTGAATGTTTCTATTTATGATATCCCTGATGATGAAGAAAATGTTTGTTCCTGACTTGAACTGTGATGTTTCTTTAAATAATGAGTTTGTTTCTGATGGTGGTGGCTTTTCTATTGGTTATGAGAAATTGTTGGCTCCCCATTTTCCTAATGTAAGTAATTTCATGCCACCAGAGTTTTCATCTGCTGTAATTCTCTTTGAGCAAGTGTTTTATAGGAGAACTGAACACGATTAGCGAATGTTTGTTAAGGGTAAAAAAACTTTTAACATCACCGATTGTGAATGGGAAAGTTTGAATATGTTGAGGGCAAAATTGAGTGATTATGTGTTTAGGCAGGCAGACAAGGGGGGCAATTGGGTTCTCATGAATAAGCAGGAGTACAAGAAAACAGTTTGTGATTTGTTGGATGTTAGTGAAGAGTATATCAAACTTAATCACAACTCAGTGAATGAATATAATACTGAGTTGCTTGAGATTTTGGAAAGAGGAGAGCGCTTGGGCTTCCTAACTAAGGAAAATGTTAAAAATTGTATATTGTAAAGCCTGTTGATCCAATTTGTTATGCACTGCCTAAAATACATAAGAGCATAAGCAAACCACCTGGTAGGCCCATCATCTCAGAGGTAGGCTCATATTTACAAAATGTGGGTTTGCTTTTGGATTCTTTATTGAAGACATATTTAAGTAAAATACCTGCCCATGTTAAAAATACCGATGAGTTATGTAAGGTGCTTAATGCAGTGGAATGGTATGATGATTGCTATTGGGTTGTTGTAGATGTAAATTCACTTTATACTAACATTCAGACCAAATGGGGTCTTGATGCCATTTGGAATATTATGGGGGATGGGCCGAAAACTGGTTTTGTTATTTGGTTGCTTGAATTTTGCCTTACTCATAATTACTTTAAATTTGATGGTGAAGAATTTTTGCAACATAAGGGTACAGCTATGGGGGCTTCTTATGCTCCAACATATGCAATATTGTACATGGGATATTTTGAAAAATTGTTCATCTATAGTACTGAGTTTTTCAAAAAAACATGCATTGATTTACAAGCGGTTTATAGATGACCTTATTTTGCTATGTAGAGGTGATGTTAGTGAATTTGATCACTTTTTTAGTGGGTTAAATTAAAATAGTCATGGTTTAAAGTTTTCTATGAAAAAAGGTGAATCTTGCATTCAATTTTTGGATGTAGTTCTTTATGTGGACAATTGGAATAAAATTCAATATAAACCATTTAGGAAGGATACATCAGTTAACAATTTTCTGCATGCGGATAGTATGCATCCTCCCCATTTGTTAAAATCATTGCCCCTGGGTGAATTTAAGTGCATTTGTTGAAACACTTCTGAAGAGAGGTTTAAAAAGAAATTTGTGAGGGAAGCTAATGATAGGCTGGTTAAGCGAGGTTACAAGGTTGAGCATTTAAATCAGGCGCTAAATGAGGCACTGGAAATAAAATCTGGCAAAAAAGCTATGAGTATCCATAAATTAGTTATGAATAGGGATTCAGTTACCAGTATCTGTGAAGATAAAATGCTCTTCTTTGTTTCTCGATATTCTGTTTTTTCAGAGGCAATGAGAAGGGTGCTTTTGGACCTCTGGTATATAGTTTGTGCAGATGTTACAGTTGGTAACTTGTTTCCAAAGTATGTTAGATTTTCATATGGTAGATATGCCAGTTTAAAGGAATTATTGAATATGCCTTTAACTAGAGGCCCAAAAGCTGATGTAGGTGTTTCTGCTTATAGATGCTGTAAGGTGTGTAATTTTATTAAAAACATTTCTGGCACATTTATAAATGGTAGAAAATTTACTTGTAGGGGTAATTTTGGTTGTAATTCCTGTGGGGTAGTTTATACTGTGGGTGTGGATGCGTAAATGTAAAATGGTATATTAGTCAAACAGAGCAGTAAAAGTTAGGATCATGGAATATTTAAGGGATATTACCAATAGAAATTTTAAGAGTCCAGTTGCTGAACATTTTGTGACTATCCATGGGGGAAGCACTAGTTCCTTTTTCTTTAGTATTTTGGCACAACCTGTGTTAGTTAGGGAGGGTGATATGGTGGGGTCTATATCATAACATCGAAGTTCTCTAACATCGAATGTTATTATATCGAACCCTAAACACCAAAGTGCGAAAACATTGAACAGTCAGAATAGCGAATTTTTTCCCATGAAAAAAAATTGCTATTCCGAGAAACATACACACAGCACAAACACACACAAAAAACATCCATCCACACACATACATTTAAAATCCTACACCTAAACTAAACTTTACATACAGTACTAGCTATCCACTTACCTTAACTCAACCCTAACCCCAAGGTCCATCACTATCGCACACTCACCTCACCTGCGCCCTAACCCTAACTCACCTAACCTGCCCCTAACCCTAACCTACACACAATCATGCACTTACCTGACCCGTGCCCTAACCCTAACGTCCACACAACTGCACACTTACCTGACCCAGGCCCTAACCCTAACTCACCTAACCCGCCCCCTAACCCTAACCTATGCACAATCGCACACTTACCTGAACCCGCACCCTAACACTAATGTCCACATAACTGCACACTTACCTGACCCATTCCCTAACCCTAACTCACCTAACCCGTCCCCTAACCCTAACCTACACACAATCGCACACTTACCTGAACCCGACCCGTAACGCTCCAACATATCGAATGCTGAAAACAGTGAAGCCACAGCAATGGCCCACCAAATTCTTTCCCTGGGAAAGAATTCGATGTCCCTCACCTTCGCTGTTTTCAGCGTTCGTCATTACAGGTTCAATATTATAACATTCAGTGTTAGAGAACTTCGATGTTATAGTATAGACCCGATATGGTGAGAAGGTTGAATGAGTTAGAAAGTAAATTTATTCTCAACTATGGGACATTATTCCCTAGGGGTCTCAATCTTGAGGTTAATATATGACATTTTATTAAAATAAATTTTACTTATATTTATAAATTTATAAATGTTTGAATTAATGAGACTTTTATTGTCATGTTTATTTAGTCTATTATAACAGATATATTTTATAAAAAAGTTTAGTAAAATAGTTCATTAATCAATTCTGAATAATTTGTATTTAAATGAGTTATTTAAAATAAATTATTTAAAATGTTTAGGATGGCTGTGTTTAATTTAATAAAATAAAATGTGTGTGTATTACTTTAAAAATGTGTATGCAGCAAAAAAATGCGTATGCAGCATTTTAAATAAGATGTAATGTTTCAATCAGTATTTAATTGGATTAATTGGGGTTTGAACCTATGTATATAAAATTGGTTGTTTGCATTTGCATTTTGTCCATTGAAGGCGAATGGCCGAGGTACCAGTGTGTTAAAGTAAAAGAAAATCAAACAGTTTTGCTGTGTTTCTACCTTTTTTGTTTTTTTGATATATTTTTAAAGCCTGCCTACTTACTATACTCCCAAAACATAAGTTACCAATTACCTCTTTCTTCCCCATCACGCCTCCAACATTTGCAATCTACCTAAGGAAAAAATATTTGGAGTCTGCTTGGAGTATAAAAATATGTGTGCATATACTTCCAAGAAAAATATTCTAAATCTTCTAGACTTCGTTGCATATTTGGGAGCCATACATAGGCGGGACACTCATCTTAATAAATACATTTCTTATTAGTGTTTCCATAAAGCTTTTGTATTAATATTTTTAAATTGCAGCTAACTGCCAACTGTAACATTGGTAAGTCATAGACCATCAGTGTAAATAACTACATAACATATTTCTTTCCAGAGTTCAATGACATTTTAAGCTGTGCCATTACAGGAATGAAATATATAAAACTGACAAGTAATGCAAGCACCCCCATCTTTAAAAAAAAAATCAATAACTTATTCCGATTTGAGTTAAATGTTGACCTGTGTGAATCAAGGTCAAAGTTTAAGTAACAGAAATGTCACACTTGTTTCATAGTTGGTCAAGGTCAAATGTGTCATGCTCATTTCCCAACGATATCCTAGGTGATGGTGCAAGCGATTTTGAAGAGGTGCTGTCATGAAAGCTAGATGGTGAGTTTGTCTGATGTCATGCAGGTGATTCTGCAGACATTGATCTGACAGTGCTGCAGGAATGTGATTGGGACCTCGAATGAAAGGATTTGCTAGGTGCAAATGAAAGCTAACATGGCCTGCATGAAATCTGTTGTGCTTGTTCCCCCAACTAGTGACAGAATTTTCTTGAGAAGCACTTGTAGCATTAAGTGACCCACTCCCACATGTCCGTACAGTACTCTGTCCTTTTTCCCTCCCAAGACTGACTCCTAATTGTGTCTGGTAAGTCCTTAGTGGTGTAGAGCCAGCCATGGATAATTGGTATGCTACCATACTATGGATCAATGTGATCATGGCATTATCCCTAGTCTCTCCTATTTCCAAGTAGTGTGGGAAATCCTCAAGAATACCCAGGAGAATTCTGACCATTTTCAGCTGACTCTCTGTGGCAGTGATCTGAGCCCTTGTGCTGGGCATTTATATAGAAGGTGATTTTTGGTTATGACATGATTTACTGGATGCCTCTTTCTATCAGAGACATAGGTGCCAGAGCAAGGGTGAATTTCTGATTTCCCATCCTATGCTCCTAGTTACTCTTGAATAGGACTAGGGAAAGACTGTTTTACATGCATGTGGAGCCTATTCCAGAGAATGGGAATTCTCTAATATCCATGTGTGTCTTATCGACATATCCTATTTATGTCACAAGCAAAATTTAGATCTTTGGATATAGTAGTTCTTATACTGTTTGTTTTGCAAATGTGCAAAAAGTTCATCAGAGTGTGGTCCAAGGATGCCTTGTTGTAAGTCTGGCATATATTGTCTCCCAGTAGTCTGTAGGAGGCTGCATATGGAGATATGTCTTTGAGGCTATCCACATAGGACATTGTGTTTATGCCCTGTATTCTTTTTGTAAGGAACCTTTGTAGACATTCCAGTTGCTGCATGTGTCCAGCCAGGTACATACTGAAGGGGCATTATACTCTATGATGGGTCTGATGAGGGCCAAGTACAGTGGTATGATGACTTCCCTGGATCTAGATGCCATGCTTTTACTTATAAGTTGAGCAACATAGAAGTATTTTCTTCTTAACTTGGACACGTCAGTCAAAGGCCAGGTTACTATCTACATGAGTTCCTAGATCCCAAACAAGTGAGTTAACTCTTATGGGTGTTTTATTGATGATATAGTTTTCTGAGGCGGACAGCTTCCCAAAAGGCACTATGCTGTATAATTTGGTATTGTGTTTTAAGTTATGGCTTTGGCACCAGTCATTTGCATGGGTTAAACCTACCTGTAGGGTGTTTCCATCCTCAGGGGATTTTATGAATGTTCCCAGTTTGCAATCATCTGTGAACTTGTTCAGCTAGAGGCCTTTGACAGTGGCTTTGAGTTCTGAGAATAGATGACAAAGAGGTGTGGGCCCAGCATGGAGCCCTGAGCAACTCCACTGATGACGGGCTTCTTTGTGGGAGTCATCTCACTGATCCTAGCCTCCTGGGTTCTATCCAAAAGCCAGCTGGCTATCCAGCACATTATATAGGGTTTATGCCTAATTCTGTAAGTCTGTGTCACATTCCTTAGCCAGATCAAGGTAGGCTACATGCACCAATTTACCCTCATCTATTGTCTTGGTAACTTTTTGAAAGACGTCCAGCAAGTTTAGTAGGCAAGACCTTTCTCTGACAAAGCCAAACTGGATGAATTCAGTGTCTGGAGGTCGCCAATGTCTTTGTTGATCATTTCTTTGATAATTCTTCCGCAGCTTTGCAAATAAGACTAACTAGACTTATGGGAATTGAGTTTTGGGGATCTGTTGATGGTCTGCCCTTATGAAGTGGGACGGCCATTGCAGTCCTCCCGTCTTGTGACACAAAGCTCATTCTGAGACTATAGTTAAATAATGACTCCAATAGCCCTGATAATTCATATTTTAGAGTATTCAGGAGGCATCCTCAGATGTTATCAGGGCCTGTTGAGGCTGTGTTCTTGGCCTTAGCAAGTACAGCCAGGGAATGCTCTCTATTTGTAGTTGAATTGGTTATGTTTGAGGGTATTTCTTGTGGAGGAGGTGACTAGGATTGAGTTACAGGCAAAGTTGGAACTGACTTTGTCAAACAACAGATTCACTGCATTTCCTGGCTCAGTGAATGTGGCACCTTTAGCCACCAATTCAGCACACTGTTGTGTGCTGCCTTTGAGGTTGCTGACATAGTTGACTTTTGCATGGGGGGCTACCTTAACCTTGGAATTGGCATTATTGGACTTAATTAGCCTCTTAGTTGCCTGTTTAGTTTGATGAGATTATTCTTATCTTTATGGGAGTTATACTTCCTGATTTTAGTCATGACTTTTTTTTCAGTTGTATATTCTGTTTAATTTGGGATACCACAGGGGCAGTTTACCTTTGAAATTAATTTTGGCCTTACCTCTGGTATGTACAGCAACCTCTGTGTAGCCTTTGGCATTGTTGTATAGGCTTTATGTGAATAATTCTTTATAGGCTGTCGTGTTCTCTGAGTTTGGAGGGGAAATGCATTTTGACAAAATATTGTTTAATAAAAAGTAGTTTGTATTTGAATAGTTCCTGACTGTCACTGTATTTACTGGGGTTATCAGGCTGATTTTGATTTCAAAGGAGACTTTGTTATGGCTGGACCTTACTAGACAGAACATGACATTGAGGGGGTGCAGCTTCTCCACATTTGTGAGTATGAAGTCCAGCATATCGGAACCTCTAGAGGCTGTATGCACTAACTGGCCAAGGATGTTTGTATTTATAAAGTCCAGGAATCTCTGTGCCTGCAGATTTAAGGTCATGTAGGAATCCCAGTCTATAGAGGGGGGGACTAAAGTCTTCTGTGAGTAGGGTGTTAGGTGTAGGTCTAAATATATATTGTAAGTTTCTGGGACATGGAGGGTGACCTATAGCTGGCTAGGATATGGTACAGGATTTTGTCTGTGGTGATCTGCATATGGAGTACCCCCAGCACATCAGCCTGTTTGACTGCTTTAGAGTTCTGGTTGTTACTGATGTATATTTAGACATCTCCTCCTCTAACCCTTCTTTGTGCAGCTACTGGTCTTAAAGTGTAGAAGGCACTGAAACCTTGCACTACTGGGGTGCTCACTGCAGCTTTAAACCATGCCTCGGTAACTGCATGGGATTTCTTCCTATACAAGCATGAGTGTACTAATACCATGTGCTTGACCTTGTGATGCACTGTCACTTCCTGCAAATTTACTAACATGTGACCTTGTGATGCACTGTCACTTCCTGCAGATTTGCTAACATGTTCTGGGATGTGAGATCCTGACATTAAACTTAGGGACTGTGTGTACCTTTTCTCAGGCTGCCTCATATAAAATAAGTATGTTATCATCATCATCATCATCATCATCATGTTCAACAGCTAGTCTGCTGCTGATGTCCCCCAAATTTATTGCTGTAGTGCAACTGTTTGTTTCTACTGTTGACCTGGTAAAATGATTTGAAAACATTACCAGTAAATTAATAGCATGCACTACTGTGTGCTTAAATGGAAGTCTGGGGGAGACACTGGCTTCATTGTCATTCTGTGTCAATGCATTTAATGTAATCATTCCATGCCAGCATTCAGTTTTCTGTATAAATATATGCTGCTGTTTTTAAACCAACCTTCCCGAGCAGATCAGTGTTGCTGCTGTAGGTGTAATAGCCAGTGTGCACACAACTTCTAATTATTTCAGTGCCATCAAATTCTGTTTTGTAGTCATAGAAGGACAAGAGGAATTCCTCATCTGGTGTTAATGGGATAATTGTTGGAGGTCCCCAGTACTTTTACAGGTAATTGCATTCTGCCCCACCTTGCTTCTAGCATGTCCTCCCATATCATTTGCCCTCTTCTTGCACTATGTTAATGTGTCATTTCTGCCGCCCACTACGTTAATGTCCAGGACAACGTGTTTCCAGGCTTTTGTCATCTCAGCTTGTTTGAGTCCACCTTTACCAAACAGACATTTACCATATGTCCTAAAGGCTGTCATAAGGATGGGATTTTCTTCACGGCTGAAGTTGTCTTTTCACTGCCCTGATCTCTTGTTTTGCATCATTACTGCACATGAAAAAATATATCAGAGTCATACACAAAAACACTTTTGCTGTAATTACCAATCAAACAACACAACAATGAGGGTGTGCATGCCATCCTTCTATACCAAGTTACGTAACACAAACCCCATAATTATATACACATAAAATCTCAGTCTGGCCAAGTAAATTTGTACTATAATAATGTCTGCAGTTTCATAAATACATTCAAAACAGTAAAGCAATCAGTTTATTAGCCAGTCCATCCTTCCCCTCACCTTTCTCATTGTCATGTATTCATTTTTATTTTTATTTTTATTTATTTAACATTTGTTGACCGGGAATGTCCGACTAGGTTCCACAGAGCCTGTTTTCAGCGGTGGCCCGGGGAGAAATGCTCCAGATTCATAATACTGTAATTTTCCTCCCTCAGTGACACTTAGAAACCTCCAAGTAAATATATATGTATGTTCAGCCAACAACACATCCCTTCTATGCCAGTAACTCACAATTAAAACATGCACCCACAATCACTACATGACAATAAAATAGATGATTTTCTCAGTAATCATTAATCATTTCCATTTACAAATGACTGCTTTGCGCTATATACTAAAGCCATGATAATGTGCCCATCATATCAGCAAAATCAAAGTACCTTACTATTTTACAGCATGTTCATGTTTTTCATATTAAATTTCAATATTTTTATTTATTTTTTTACTTTATGAAGTCTCTGGTTTCCTAAGTCATTTGCCATCTAACTCAAGTATTCTCAGGTTAATATGGTGGTGATAAACTATGCCATGTAAATTCAGGACCATTTACATATTTTGCATGCAAGTTAGTCCCTTTTACATTATAACAGCATTTGTAAAAAAAAAAAAAAAAAAAAAAAAACATAAATAAAATTAGGTAGAAAAAATTCTACATCTGTAAAATTATCCTGACACTTGAGATCCTGTTTAATGTGCATTTATTTTTTGGTAAAATGACCCACCTTTACAAATGCCTCCCTGGTTCTCCTCTGAAAATGAAAAGCTGCAACTGAGTATACACGTCAACAAAATGTAGTAGATAATTCTTGTGTTAACTGTGAACTGGGTCCAAACAGCATATTTCTAAGAGTTTCTGTCTTTTTTCAATTTCCACAAATGTTTGGTATCTATCGGGGCCCTACCTGTGTTTGAGTGGGTTTTCTCCAGGTGCTCCACCCTCTCCCCCACCCACACAGACACACACATTCTAAAGATATACAGTAGGTAGATTGGACACTCTAAAGTAGTAGTAGAAGTGAGTGCATGTATGTGTGTGTGTGTGTGTGTGTGTGTGTGTGTGTGTGTGTGTGTGTGTGTGTGTGTGTGTGTGTGTGTGTGTGTGTGTGTGTGTGTGTGTGTGTGTGTGTGTGTGTGTGTGGTATGGAAGAACAGTAGGGGCAAGGTAGCCGTCCAGTGGTATGAAAATTTATTTATCTTATTTTTATTTGTCCTTTGCTATCCAAAAAAGTCAAACTGAGCTAAAGGCTTATTTTCAGTGGAAACCTGGGAAGAAACAGATTCAAAAACATTTAAACAGTGATTGAGGAGTAATTATATACAAGAGGAGAAAAGCCCCGCAACAGATTAAGTATTTTACAATGGGATGTGACGAGAATCTGCAAATACAAATAAAAACATTTTACAGTGTAAGCTAAGTATTAATATAGCTTCACAGGAAGTTAATAGGTTATCGGCCCTAGAACTCTTACAGAACTAGCCATGTTAATCTTGAGTTGCCCCGACTGTCCTTGGTTAGGTGGACGTAATTCTCAAAGTGAGCATATAATGTTAATCCTGAGTTACCCCAATTCTCCTTGTTAGACGGACATAATTCATAGGGCAATTCTCTGATCAACACTGATTACCCTGTTCCTGAGAGACATGGGTGCCATCCCCAGGGTGAATTTGTGGCCTCCCATACATTTTTCTAGGTTGTGCTTGAATAAGGTCAGTGAGGAGCTCTGCTTCACGTGAATTGGAAGTTTATTCCAGAGGAGCAGCAATTTCTGTGAGATATATTTCTCTCTCCAGCATGTTCTGTTATTGCCACAGGCTAGGATAAAATCCCTACAGTGAGTGACTCTTGGGCCATTTGGGTTGCAGATGTGCAGCATATCCATCAAGGCAGGGTCAGAGACTGTCCTGTAGGCCAGGCACAAGTTGCCTCTCAGCAGCCCATATGATACAGAGTACAGTGACAGGTTTTTCAGTCTGTCCACATAAGTCATGGTTTGGAGGTCTTGTATTGTATTTTCTTGGTGAGAAACCTCTGTGGTCTCTCCAGCCGCTGCAGGTGTCTGGTCAGATACTTCCAGAAGGGAACATTGTACTCTATTAATGGTCTGATGACCTTAGACCTGGATGTGATGTCCTTACTTATGAGATGTGCAAAGTAGAAAGCTTTTCTTACCACTGTGGAAACTTGGTGGTTGAAGTTCAGATTGCTATCTACTTGTGTCCAAGGATCTCACACCACTGGGTTTAAACTTAGGGGGGTACTGTCAATACTGTAATTAGCAGAGAATTCTGCTTTGGCAAATGGGATAATAATGCACTTCTTTGCATTTAGTTTTAGACTGTGGCTTTGGCACCAGCCATTTGTCTGTGTTAGCCCTTCCTGTAGTATGCTAACATCTTTGGGGAACTCAATGATTGCACCCAGTCTGCAATCATCAGCGAACTTGGTAAGCCAAAGGACGTCTACTTTAGCCTGGACTTCTGAGAAGTTGGCAATGTCCTCTGGTATAGTTTGAGTGACACCATCTGCTACCATTTTGGCACAAAGCTGAGCATCCCCTTTTAGATTACGGACCAAGTTAAAGAATACCTTATGATTATCCTTAGCTAGGGATGTTATTTTAGCTTCTTATTCAGTTTTAGAAGACTTTACAAAATTTCTGATTTGCTTGTTCAAGCTGTTGTTCCTGGATATCAATTTCTTCCTCCTGTTATATAAGCTGTTTATGCTTGAGGTCCACCAGGGAGGCTTGTCTTTTCGGGTGAACCTAGTTTTGATCCGGTTGGGTACAACCAAATCTATACAGTTGCTTAAAGGCAAACAGCACCCACATACTGAAAATAAACATGTTTATTTTATCAAGTCTGGACACAGACCTTTATCTAGGACAAGAGATGAGCGGAAGAAAGAAAAAAAATAATTCTGGAGAATGAAATTAGACAGATTTGCTACTATAATGTGAACATACTAGAGAAAGGCAGATTGTTTTAGAAAGCCAAACTTTTCTACATCCCTTCTGAAGCAGCTTTGGCCAGGAATAATATTGGCATACTAGAAAGCTGAAATACTTCAGGGGGTTGTAGTAAAGATAAGGCTTAAATTTAAAAACTGGAAAATAATAGTATTTATTTCTGGGGGGGAGGGGGTGTAACTGCAAATTAACATTTCCTAACGTAGCTTATATCAACATAATGGGCTGCATCAAATGTGATAACTTTAACAATGAATAAATATATATATAATAGCAGTGCATACTTTCAAAGACATTATCTGCTCATCAAATATTACAAATATATAGTGCATAGTTATAAAGAATCGGTTCAGGAAGACAAATAGGAAGTGAGCAGCATATACAATAGTATTAAACACTGACAGTAACATAAAGGCACTAGAAGGAACTAGTAACTTTTTATTACTGCCAGTATCATCACTGTTTCTAGTGATTATAGTGAGGTGGGATCCGTACAGATCCTGATGGCACTTTCTGCCAAAGCAGAAATCACCAAACATACATAACCGAAAGTGCTGTTCACTGAAGCAGCACTTTCGGTTATGTATGCTGGTTGTGCCGGTCGCACTACAGTGCGGTTAAGGGAAAATTCCCTTTTCCCCACTGTAGTGCAAACTTGGAGTGAGAATATATAAGTAGGGGGGCACAGCTCCCACATGGGGTGAGCAGGGGGGCTTGTCCCCTGCATAAAAGAAGATTTATTGTTTTTGGGGGGTTTTTTTGAACGGACTTTAACGAAAATGCTTTTTCTGTGAAAGCACTTTCTTTAAAGTGCATTCGGTTATTGTGGATTCGGACTATTGAACTTTCGTTCAATAGTCCTAGATCCAGTGAGGTATAGTTTTAAACACTCAAGTGTCTAGCACAATCTCACACACTTCAAAAAGTTGTATATTTACCGACTTATAAGCTCCTACGCATTTAACACTATCAAGGTCTAACACAAAGATGTAGAACGATAGCTGTTCTATATCAGCATTGCTTGTTAATCAAATACCATTTTTTGCAAATGATCTGATATATTACTAATCAACCTTGCTAAAGCTTTAGTGTAAACAGAAGTGAGAGGCCAGAAATAACATTGCCCGAATTAATCATCTGTGTCTCTTTTAGTCTCAGAAAAAGCTAGCAGTCATAACCAAGCCATGTAGTTCCAAAGAATACCTGTCTATATACAAAACAGATAGTCTGCCATAGATATGAAGAAAAGCATACCAGTGAACTGAAAAAGTAAGGTTCAACCCGCACAGTCACAGAAGCCAAAACAGCATTAAAACAATCCTCTGTGACAAAACACCCTTAAATTCCTTTAAGTCTGCTATCATGCTTTTCCTAATACAGAAAATGAAGAGTTAACAATTAGGATGCAAAACACCCACTTTTGATAAACACACTGACCCTGGGATGTGTTTTGAGATCTTTAACATTGGATCTAGATGATTGTCATTGTTGATGTGAATGCATGACCCATGTGCAAAGATGGGAAAAGGAAGTTATGGATGGGTGGATGGAATAATGTGACAGTAATGGAACTCATTCCTAAGTCAGAGCATAGCATTAATCCATACAATGAGTATTGCTGCAGTCGTTATTGATTGCCAAATAATTTGCTCTTACCCAGACTCAGCTCATTTAGTTCATATGTGGTTATCTGCAATAGTAACATATTTTAATATGCTTTTAAATTCCTTTTTATTAGCCCATTTGGTCCTGCAACTGCTGAAACTATCTGGGTATCCTTGTTCTCTGTTTTGTCTGCTTTCTGCTTGCATATTGTAATACGGATGTCTGATTTCTGGGCTTACATATATATGTAGGTATACTCGAGTGCTCATGTTGTTATGACAATGTGCGGTGTATAGTACAAGAAGTAAATTCATATTCTTGTCCAGATGAAGGTGGAACGTGGAAGGAGCAAAGAATTTCTGATGAGTGTTTTCATGGGTAGGAGAACAGAAAACTGTAGTGGGAATCAGTAATGCAGTAATATTTTCCTATACTGGAAATTTGTAGAAAAACACCAAGTAACTAAAATCACGAAAATGGAGCAGGATACAGGAATAAATAAAATTTATTAAGTGCTTTCGTCAAATATAAGGATTGACTTCTTCAGAATACCCGACTCTCAGCAAGACCATCCTTTTATACATACAACTATTAAGCCATTGATTGAATACAATTGAATAATTGAATAATTAAGCATACAAATGTTTAAAGACATAGACTCCTTTGTTTTCTTTTTTTTTCCATAATAAATTTTTATTGAAATATATTTTCCAAAAACATTACAAAAATACAATAAACATCACACACATAACACACTATAACTACTACAAACCATTTATACAATATCTACATGAAATGCTTCCTATATTTAATATATTCCTAAAATCAGTATCATGCTAATATAATATTGAAGACCTTTTCCCATATTTTCGGGTTATTAATATTTTTGTTAGTTTGTTTCAGAAGTAATTTATGTGCTAGTATATGCTTTATAGCCACAAGCTTAAAATTATTCCATGATGTCTTATGTGGTTCTAGCCAATTTGTGGCTATATAGAGTTTCATCAGCAAAAAATATTCATACAAACAATAGTTTACATCTGGAAAGCTCTCTTGGAGGAATGTGTAGAATCATAAATTCCCATGACAGTGTAGAACTTTGATAACCCATCTTTTGCAGTTGTACTTTAAGAGAGTTCCAAAGTTTATATACGCAGTTACAACTCCAGAACATATGAAGAAGATCCGCTGTTTGATCTGCACAGTATGGACAAATTGGAGAATTCCTAGGGTTAAATTTATGTAATCTAAGATGTGTGTAATATGCATTGTTCCAAATCATCAATTGCGTGTACATCAGTTTTGAAAAGAAACTGATTTCCTAGTTATATCAATTGCTTTTAATATCTGATTGTCTGTTACTGTTACTTTTTTTACCCAATACTCTGAAAGCAAAATTTTGTCCTGAAATTTCAAATCCTTAATTAATTTATATGCAGTTGCTATAAATTTAGTGTCTTGTTGGATAGCTTGCCACAATTCAGAGCACTTATCCACAAATCCGCTGCAGGTTTAAAGTTCCTAAAGTAGCTCAAGGCAAGTTCTTTAACTTGTCTCATTATAACAATGTAACTTCTAGGTAGATTCATTTCCTGTCTAATTTGTAAAGCCAATAAGTCAAGTTTATTAAAAACATCAAATAGAGTCAGATTAAGTATTAATGGAAATTTGCTGAGATCGATCAGCTGATTATTTAGTTTAAAATTAGGATTCCTGTGGAAAGGTTGAAGAACCATCATATATTGCAATAAATATAATGGACTGAAATAAAGTTTGCAAAGATGAGACACAGGTTATTATGTGGTCCATGACCCCATATTTTATCAGACTAATTTTGTCCATAAAGGGCAATGCTTTAGGATTTATTTTCCTATCCAAAATATGCTTATGATTCAAGACCACCCAAGTTGGTATCCATTTTGTATTCACATCATAATTAGCAATTCTTAAAATTTTATTAGCGTTTACAATCAAATAATATGCTTCAAAGTTTGGTAGCTCAAGTCCCCCCTCTTGTTTTAGGGGTCATTAATTTCTCATAAGATATTCTAGTTCTTTTTGGGTTCCAGATAAATTTAGCTAGATCTTTATGCATTTGTTAAAAACTGTTTTTGAAATTGATAATTGGGCAGACCTAAATATGTATAACATTCGTGGTAGTATATTCATTTTCACTATTGATACTTTTGCTTATACCGGTAGTTTTAAATTCTTCCATCTGTCACAATCAGCTATTATGTGTTCCCATACTCGTTTAACATTATTGTTATAAAAGTCCTTATTATCCGTAGAGAAGTTGATACCCAAATATTTAATATTTTCTTTACATGTTAACTTCCCCATCAGGGCCATTAGTGAGACTCCTTTGTTTTCTGAATTGTTTCTTTACCAGTAAATTAAAATAATATAAGCCATTACTTAGTACCACTGTAAAAAAATGTATATATGTGGTAAATGTGTCCCCTAACACTAAATTACAAAAAATGCCAGCTTGTAGGTATAATACAAGACTATCAACTGTTTTTAGAGAAAATATGAACATCATATGTATAACTCTGTGCAGCAAGCAATATATACAATAAAATATGTCCAATAAAAACCCAAAATGTCTTGGAACAAACAATAATTAATATCAGTGCTATAAAAACTTACATAGAAATGAAAAACAAAGTCATAGTGTACACCTCATTAAAATAAAAAGTCTGTTTTAAGTTTTAAATAACTGGTGAGGGACACCATATCATTCAAACCTGGGCTAGTAGTGGCATTAACTCTGAGTTGCCACATAAGTTCTCTAAATTCAAGGAACCAGTCACTGGGTCCACCTCTCTCATCCATTACTACCCTTTCCAGAATGATAAACTTGAAATTGTGGTTTGGAAATGTATTAATGTGCTTTGCCAGGTCATTTTTGGTGTTGCCTTTAGTTATATCATATGTATGCTGATAAACGCGTGTCCTTAAGGCATTTTTGGTCTTGTCAATATAAAACCCAGGACACACCTGGCATATAGCAGCATACACTACTTGTTTCCTCACACAATTACAATTCTGGTTGACTTTTACCCATCCATAACCTTCAATAAAGATTCTGTCACACTCTAACATGTGTTTGCATTGAGTGCAGTGCCCACATTTTGTCATTTTCCCAATACCAGGTTTTGTGATCTTACCACTGGACTCCAAAAGGTTCTTAATGCTGGAATCCTTTTTGTATATTATAACAGTGGAGTCACCCACCTTCCCTCCTATGGTTTCGTCGCTTGTAAGAATGAACCAGTTTCTCACCAATATGTCCTGTATCAAAGGGAATTGTAAGTTGTATGTAAGAATAAGCCCATGTTGAAATGGGGCAGTTGTCAAAACCCTACTTTCCAAAGGTGCACAGAGTCTAGAAATGTCCAAACCCAACAGTGGATAGAAATAACCTTCCACTCTCTTTTTGGATACTTCCTCAAGTACAGGTATCACAAATTCTTCAGGGTACCTCCTGTTGACTAACATACCCAACAAAACATCCCTTTCCTTGTAAAAGTCATCAATTCTGCTGATCATGAGGGACAATCTCACCCCTTGTCCTTTTATTAAGGATCTTTTTTGATGAAGGAGATGTCCGCTATCAAAATGAAGAAGGGTGTTCGAGTATGTGGGTTTCCTGAAGATGTTAGAATAAAACTGGTTGTTCTCCAGATCCTTGGAAATCTTTATATCCAGGTAGCTAATGGATTCCATATGAGTTACGATGGTAAACTCTAGAAAGGTAGTACTGGAGTTGAGAAACAGTAGGAATTCAGACAACTGCTCCTGGTCCTCCCTCCAGAAAATAAGGATGTCATCTAGGTACCACCCATAGAATGAACAATATGTCATCCATTCAGATGTGAAAACTTGGGACAATTCCCATTGTGTCAGGACAATATTAGCAAAAACTGGTGCACAGGCCGCCCCCATAGCAATACCTGATTTTTGCTTAAAAATATGTCCCTCAAAAATCAGGAAACTGTTTTCCAGGACTAATTCCATTAATGTCCTAAGTGTAAGAATCCTGGTATGGGAGAATGTAGTCTGTTGGCACAAAAAATCATAGAACAATTCAATGCCTTCCGAATGTGGGATGACATTGAATAAATCTTTGATGTCAATAGTTAAAAAAATAATGTTACTGTCAAAAAAGTCTTGTCTGATTTTTTTGAGACAGTCCCAAGAATCTTTTATAATATGGGAAAATAAACTCAGTTTTTTAACTTGTGGTCCAAACACTTGGCAATACTAATAGTTTTGGAACCTTTCGCATCCACTATGGGCCTTAATGGTGGGTGGGAGATGTTCTTGTGGATTTTTAGGATCCCAAATATCGTTGGGATCCATGGATGTTTCTGTATGCAAAAAACAGTTCTTCTTCAGATATCTGGTTGTTAAGAAATAAATCAGAAAGCACCATGTCTACATGACTATATGCGATGTTTAATTCATTGCATGATATTTGTGCAAATCCATCACCAAGAAGATGTTCTTGGATACAGTCAATGTACCTTTCCTGATCCATGACTACTAAATCACCCCCCTTGTCAGGTTTCATGACTCTGATCTGTCTGTTATTAGAAATACTGTCTAGAAGGATAGTCTCCTTCTTAGTTAAATTGTACAGTTTACTATTGTCATTCACCCTGTTTAAATCCCTGATTTCCTTAGTGCAAATGCCTTGGAACAATTGTAAAATGGGATGCAGTGGGGGGTTATAAGTGCTTGTTTTTTGCACCCAACTGGTAACTGGTAACTATTCCCAGTATCACTTACACAGACACTCAGGTTTAGCTTTCTAGTATAAAGCATGACATCAAGAATTGTTTTTTCCATGTTGAATTTCTTATAGGGTACAAAATTTAACCCCTTCTGAAACAAGTTCGCCCAATCTTTTATAACTTCTATGTTACTTAAATTATAAATTTTGAAGTCCTGATGGTCATTAGAAATAATGGAAATCTCATTGTTGCTGTCTAAAACTTGCTCTGTCTTGTATGTTGCCAATTCAGCAGTCTCCCTCTCCCCCTCCCAGAAAAATTCTGGTGTAAATGATGTTGCTCCCCCTGGAAACCCACACTGGATTGTCTCCGGTGGGTATAACCTTGTTTCTGGATCCTGTCTGATCTGCTTAGGGGATGACCTAAAGGGATGGGACCTGGGTGGTTGTCTTCACTGGGTTGCAAGTCATCAGAAAGTTCATCAAAAACATCATTATTAACATTGCTGTGCATTTGTACATTGTTAGTATTTCCATTAGAAACTAATGGGTAGGCTACACCTGCTTCATAGTCTTTGGCATCTCTATCTAATTTTTTACTCTTTTTCACCTTGATTTTCTCAACAATCTTATCTATGTTAAAAAACACACCGTTATACTCCTTATGTTTGTTACAAAAATCAATGTCATTTTTTAACAAAGCATCTAGTTTACTCACAGAATTTTGCAACAATTCAAATTTCTTGTCATTGTCCCTTATTAAAACTTGTAGTAACTCACAACCTTGTCAGTTAAATAGTGAAACCAAGTCTTTATGCAGTTCAGAGCCATTTAAAATCCCATTAGGGAAATGCCAGTACCTTAACCCTTTGGGAACTTATTCCCTTTTCAAGCGTTCCCTAAGGTACTGGTTTTCTATTTGTAATTTCTTCATTTTCAAACTACCCTTTTCAAGGTTGTTTAAAATGTAACTTACAGTACTTTGGTTGAGGTTTCCGGTGTCCGTGTGGTAAAACCCAGTCATGTCCCTATTAATTCAGTCAGTTAGATTAAAATCACTGCTTCTATTTAACCGAGGACGCAAATTCTCATGTCTTTGGCTCAGCGTTCCTGTAATTGTGTTTGAAGCGGAAGTCCCAGGTACTGCAACATCATTAGAGTTCATGGCAGTCCTGTTCCCTTTGCTTTTTGGGATGTCTTGCCCTGGTTGTATGCTGAACAGGGAGTCTTGTGATGAGGAAGTAAAAGTCAAAGAACGGGAGTTCAAAATGGCCACTGTTCTGTGAGCACTGCTATCACCTAGGTTTCGATATACCTTGGATTAAAACAAACCCAGAAGGCAACGCAGAATTAATAATACAGAAATAACTGTAGATATTTACTGCTAATATCATCCAGCAAACAAAAGAGGAAGAAAAAGTGACAGATTCAGCTCAGAAACAGCAGGATTAACTAAGATTTCTGAATAACAGCTTAAGCAATGTGCTACTAAGGCCCTGCATCTGACTGCAAGATTGGTAAAACACTATACAGCAAGATGTCAAAAGAGGAAAATATTATGGAAGCAACAACAACTAAGACCACATTCTCAGTACTAGCCTCACCTGAGAAAGACACAACTTCAAAAAGACAAAAGACAACTAAACAAACTGACAACTCTAAAAATACAAATAAATCCAAGACAAACCAGCCAGCTAATCTGGAAGACATAAAATCTGCCTTATTGCCTATCCAGCAAGTATTAAAGGACTTATCATTACAATTTCAAACCTTTGGTGACTCATTCAGCCAAATAATATCCAGAATGGAAAAATCTGAGTCCAAAATAATAGAAAATGAAATAAAATAGACTCTATTTCTCAAAAAACTGATGCCCATGGCAAAGAAATACAAAACTTATAAGCAAAATTAACAGACCTGGAAGCAAGATCTCGAAGGAACAATATCATCATCAGAGGAATACCTGAAACTGTACTTCATAACAATCTAATACCAACAATCAAGCAAATAATAAATTCCAACCTAGAGGAATCTGAAGAAATGCAGCAAATAACAATAGAGAGAGCCCACAGAGCCCTGAGGGAAATGCAAACATCACTGAAACCAAGACCTGTCTATATTAAAATATTAAACTACCAAGATGTAAATAAAATAATACTGGCAGCAAAGAAAAAAGGCACACTCACCTGGAATAATAATAAAATCTCCTTTGCTCAAGACCTCCCAATACAAATAAGACAAGCAAGACAACTACTATCTCCATACTGCAGGTTCCTAATAGGAAAAAAATCAAATTCCAGATGAAATATCCAAATCAGTTAATCTTTTACATCAAAGAGGTTAAATACATGGTTGCTAACCCCAAAGAGGCAAAAGAGACATTCCTGGCTGTTTTCAAGCAAATTCCACCTTCAGAAGTGAAATAAATCCACAAAAAAAGATAAAGGTCCCTTGGATAAAAAAACAACCCCATTCATGAGCACTCTAGCTCGGATCCAACTCTGAAATCTTCCCCTTGCTGTCTAGGCCCTTGGGTCATTGATGTGAACCATGAGGAACACAGGAAAGGGAAGTACAGCCTGGGTGGGAACCAAAAATGAACTGCTGTGTCCGATGCACAAATATAGGAAGGAAGTTCCCATCTCAGATATTGGCTTGCAAATTCAGTCCCCCTAGGCTTTTGATGGCTTCATTAAGAACAGTCAGACAAAATGAATTTCAGCAAGCTCCAAAGGATTTTACTGCCTGAAAAATGAAAATTGATCTGCACCAGCTAAAAGAAGAAAGCTGCACCATAGATGTCAACCAACCTGCAAGCAAAACCTTGAAGAAATAAGGTACTGTTGAACTGAACCATTCACTAAAACAGTACACCCAGTACTGTGTAGGTGAATGAAACTCCAGCCTTAAATAATAGGCAAGAAATAAACTGTCATAATTATGCTAGCTCATAGATTAATATTGGGAAAAAAGGTAAAAAATTGTTAAATGTTTTATGTAAATACTAGAAATGTGTTAAAAGCTCCCGGAGAGAAGTAATCTCAGGAAATTAGTAAAATAACCTAACAATCCTGGGATAATGTAAATATAGCCTTAATATGTCAACTATAGCAGAAGGACTGTTTGGCTAAGCTGTTTTTTTTTTTTTTTGTCTCTCTCTATACTTCCTACTTCTGTTAAATAGGTGCCAAGTATATATTTTATAACCCACACAGATTGATGTGGAAAAACATCACTATAGGCACCAAAGAAGGCCAAAACCTGAATAAGTAAAGGGGAGGAAAAAGAAGTCAAATGAGAGAAAAATGTAAAAATGACAAGATTTATTGTTTAACAATATTACTATGGTACACATTTTGCTATAATTTACTGAGGAATGTATATTAATATGCTGTTTTAAAAATACTATTAGAAAGAATTAGTCATGAGACAAAAACAATACATGCTGTACCTTAAATGCAATACCATCACCGTATAAATAATATGTTGGAAGAGGCTAGGGATATTAAGTAGCAGTGTTTGTTGAGGGAACTAGTTTGTTCAGCTTTGTCCACATTGTTTATAGTAACACAGGGGGGATACTATGGAGTAAATCTAGATCTAAACAGAAAACACATTCCAAGATTAGATGTAAAGGTAAACCATATAATGAACCTTCATCCTCCCCCCTGATTATTCCTGGTCCAGGGATATAGTGGTTAGGCACAGTGTAGGGACGGGGTTAAATAGATGCTTTCCTAAACCATCACACAGTAACACATACAAAACTAACAAAACAAAACTAATATACATGGCATATCTAAGGAATACACCTAATAAATAAATGTGGGAAATAGAATCATGGAATGTTAAAGGGCTCCAAAACAAGAAGAAAAGAAAACTATTCTTACACCTTACATTAAAAACCACAGCCAACCTCATACTAATACAAGAAACACACTTGACTGCAGATCAATGGGCAGAAATTAGCAGAAAGAAATGGATAAGTCAAATCAGAGCTTCAGAGGGGAAAACAAACAGTGCTGGGGCTGCCATAATAATTTAAAAAACAATTTAAGGAAAAATACTTAAAACCAAAGCTGACAAGGAGGAAAGATGGTGCTATGTAACATTCAATAGTCCTACAATACCAAAACCTACAATGGTACTTAATGTTTACGCACCCTGTAATAACCAACAACACTTTTTTATGTCATTATACCCAACCTTAAACCAATTTAAAGATCACTACCTAGTGACTGGAGGTGACTGGAATACATTTCAAAACCCAGAAAAGGATAAATCTAATCTGACCAAATCACATAATAAACAAGCCACATTAGCCCTTAATGAACTCAAACAAGATTTCAAACTATATGACCCTTTTAAACATGGGAACAGTGCAGATAAAACAGGGAAATTCACATTCTATTCGCAATGCCACAAAATGTGGTCAAGGATAGACTTCTTCTTAATCTCTGACATATTCATTAACATGAACCCAACAATAACTATACATACCAGGTTCTTTTCAGATCACTCCAAAATCACACTGAACATTAACTGGGACAAAAAGATATATTTAGGGAATAGGGGTCATAATTGGTCATTAAACCCTAATTTACTTTCCAAAATGGATGTAATAAAAGAAACAGAAGCAATACTAAAAATATCTCTTACAAATATCACTAACTCCCAAGTACCAACTGACATAGAATGGGCTGCAACCAAAGCACAAATCAGAGGATTGTTTATCAAAAAAGCAGCATACTATAAAAAATACAACTGAAAGAGGAGCATATACTGAAAGGGAAAATAGAGCATCTTGAAAAAGAACTAATAAATAACCCTAAGAACCAAACAGAAGCAGAACTTTTAAAACTGCAAAGGGATCTATATATGTTAGAAACCAGGAACCTATCTTTCTATGAAGCCAGAATGTTAGCCACTTACGCAGAAGAAGCTCAAATACCATCTAGAGCTCTGGCCAGAATTATCTGCCAACACAAAAATGCCTCCAATATATCAGAAATAAACTACAGAGACAAAAACTACACAAAAATGAAGACATTATTAAAACATTTGAACAAATATACTCTCAAATATATGGAGCACAAATACTACAAACCTCAATGGAAGATGGAACTCTTTTTCTTCAAAAACTGAAATTCCCTAAACTCAATTTAGACCAACAAAAAAAACTAACTGAGCCAATATCCATCAGTGAAATTATTACAACAATCAAACACTTAAAAGTGCATAAGGCTCTGGGTCCGGATGGACTCACATCAGAATTTTACAAAGCATTTTCCCCCTTGATAGCCAAACTACTATACTATACACTGAATTACATAATAAACTATAAAATAAATGATATCCACTTTAATGTCTCTAAAACTATATTTATATTAAAAGAACACACAGACCCCAAAAACCCTGACAGCTACAGACCCATCTCCCTCTTAAATATAGATACTAAAATATTTACCTCTATACTTGCAAACAGAATGAAAAATCTGATAGAAAACCCCAGAACAATCTGGTTTTACACCACATAGACAGACTAGTGACAATACATTAACATTAGATGCACTAATATCCTATGCTAACCGATACAATATCAACATCTACACAATGGTAGTGGATGCCCACAAGGCATTTGATAGGGTTAATCTAGAATTCTTACTCCAAACACTACCCTACTTTAATATACCCAATAACTTCATTCAGATCATCCAAACTCTCTATAGCAACCCATACACATCTCTGTATATAAATAAAACTTGGTCAAATAGGATCCTAATAAAAATGGAACAAGACAAGGATGCCCACTATCACCCTTCCTGTTTAACCTATACCTAGAACCACTCTTTCTATACATTAAACAAAATACATATCACAATCCTCCATCAATACACAACTTCAAAATATACCTCACTGCATTTGCAGATGATCTGAACATATACTGCACTACACCAAATTCAGATATAAACAAAATAATAGCTGCAATTGAACATTTCTCGACTATGTCTAACTACAAACTAAACCTTAATAAAACTAATATTTTCCCCCTAAAAACACCCAAACTCATCTCACTAATACCATTGTTAAATACAATAAAAATTAAAGAAGAAACTAAATACCTGGGAATCACCTTTTTCCAGAGTAACAAAGACTTCTACCAACACAATGTAAACCTTAAATGGCAAAATATAATGCAAGACTGCAAAAGATGGAACAACCTAAAACTACCATTCTTGGCCAAAGTATCAATAATCAAAATTAACATTTTACCTAGATTAATGTATATATTCATGACATCACAGACAACAATACATAATAAATTCTTCAAACAAATTCATACCTTCCTAGCAAAATTTATATGGGAACCCAAAAAAAAAACAGAATCTCCTATCCAAAATTAACATTCCCCAAAAGCAAAGGTGGACTAAATCTACCAGATTTTAAAATGTACTACTCGATCATTAACACTAACAGAATATTGAGAATAGCTGAACATAACCCATCAATGGAAAATTGGTCTCATCTCTGGGTGACAATATATTATAGATATATTAAACGCTCTAGGTTTCAATCCCAAAGCACTTCCATTCCTGAAGCAGAAAGAAATACAAACTTATAACATTACAAAGCCCTTAAAACATTCTATCAACCTAGTGCAAAAACTCTTTCAATTCTTGAACCTTAGACATGCCATGACAATACTGCAACCCCTTCATAAAAACCCAAATTTAAAAATAAACAATAAGATGCTGGACTTAGTCCCTTTTCCCAGACTAAAAGATAAAACAATCCAAGATATCTATCCCTACCTTAACTGTTCAATACAAGAAATGAGGACCAACTTAAACCTCCCAAAATCACACATAATAATCCTAAGACAAATCAAAGAACTGTGTTCCAGTTATCTCCAAAATATTACTATGACCAATAGTGACATAGAAACTTGTAGCAGGCTTTGGAAGACTATTATCACAACAAAGAAAACTATTACCAATTCATATAAAATGATAAATGAAATCAAATACCAGAAGGACCTCCTCTTCTCTAACTACTGGAGAAAAATTAAACCATCCATAGATGATCAGCAAATAAGCCAGGCAATCAATCTAACACTGAAGATTCTACCCCTCAAAAAGTTAGCATACACTCAGCTCATGATTAATAATAATGATTATTTTACACCTGCAATCCTACACAAATTTAACACATCAAAATCACCTTTCTGCCCACACTATAAGGACCAGATAGCTGACTTAATCCATGTATTTTGGAGCTGTAAATGTGTCTATAAACTCTGGAACTCTCTCAAGGTACAATTACAAAAACGGGTTATCAAACATCAACATTAACTTGGGAATTCACTCTGTTACACATTCTCCCACCCAACATCCCAAGAAAACAAGCAAATACACTTTTAACAATTTTCCTACTAATGAAACTGTATATAGCTTTTAAATGGCTAGATACGATAAATATCTCTTGGGAAGGTTTTAAACAAGTAGCTATACAACACCTTTTAGCTCATAAAATAGTAATAGATAAAAGAAACAAAAACATGAAATCCAGAGAAATTTGGGAACAAACCTTTAACATCATATTAGCATAATTCATCACACAGCAACTTAGAAATACACTATAATGGAACCAAAGAACACATACAAGTTCAGATATTAAATAATAATTTGGATATTACGAATGTATATACTGTCTATATAACTGTGGAATTAACAATGAAAGCATCTATGTACATAATGTAAATAGATATGTTGTATGACCTATATCCTGTGGTATTTGACATCAATGTATAACATATGTATATGTGTGTATGTGTATGTATGTATATATATATGTATGTATGTATATATATATATATATATATATATATATATATATATATATATATATATATATATATATATATATATATAATATGTGTGTGTGTATGTGTATGTATGTATGTGTATATATATATATATATATATATATATATATATATATATATATATATATATATATATATATGCATATGGTCATGTTGTAAGATGGTTTTTATTTGTGACATTTATTAATGTAAAAATAAAAATAAAAATTATTGAAAAAAAAAAGTCAAAGAACGGCAGTTCGAATCTCCATTTAAACCATCAAGCTTGCTGCACAAGCTGACTATTTGATTGTTAAATACACTAATGAGTTCAGTTAGTTTGTTAATAGCCAAGGTTAATTCCTCATGTCTGCCTTTACTATCCCCTCCACTCAGAGTGCTGGAATCCAAACCAGAAATTTGTAGAAAAACACTGTTAAATAAAATTAATAATTCAATACACAGGAGGTTCAGATTCAAAAGTTTACTAGTGTACACCAGGAGGCAAAAAACCATAAAGTACAGAATTTTGTCTGACATGATGCAGGAAGTACAGACTATTTTATAGTGTTTGCATTCAAGTTATGCCCACCTTACTGACGTGGTTAGTCACAAGGCATCTACATCACTTTTACTAACAGTATTCTATTCATCTAATAATGCTGATGCAGTACATTTAAAAAAACATTTCCTTTAGATACAATAAGGACTTGCTATCCAGCTGGTCAGTCATAATGTCTTTCTGTAAAGTTACTTCATAAAGGTCTCATATCAGTTCGAATACAATAGCAGATTCAGTCTTTAAATTCACCTCTTTGTTCACTGTTTCACTTTCCCACCAGCTGTGTTTTTATCTTACAAGGGCAAGTTACTACATCAGGAAAGGAAGATTTAATTATTTACAAGGACAAGTTATCTTATCAGGAAGGAGCGGAAGATTTACACATTTAATTTCCTGACCTAGCAGATAATCACTTATGAAAAGCATAAACATTAAGCTTGCTGAGCTGGCAGCTGCCAGGGTCAGGGGTCAAAGCACACTGCAGTTTCAGAAGCTACTTGCATTTACATATGAATTTATCCCTTCTGTTATATGATTAATAGAATAAAATGCATTATAAACTACCTTGCTTTTAAACTAGCATTTCACATATATTTTAATACATATTTTTTTCTAACATTTTCCCCCTATTAATACTTTTTATTCTATTTTGAAGTATGCATAGTGTCATTTCATCTCCTAGCCTTTCCCACTCAGGTTTTTCAGCTAGGTGAGTCATTTAATCTCTACTTCAGAGAAAGCGTCATCTGAAATCAATCTTTCAATTTCAATATCTTGGTAGAAAGTTTCAGTAACAGATACATCAACAAAATCTTTGATTAATCTTTTCATGCAGGGAATTCCACAGCAAACACATGCCCCTATTAGGAGTATACCCACACAAATGGCAATCAGAATATTCGTTAGGATGGAACCCCACCCCCCCAAACAGATTCTGGAAAAAGTCCATCATTGGGTTTGGGCCTTGTTCAGTCATGGCTGATACTTGCTGAATTACCTCTAGGTGATTATTTATCTCGTGGCAATTGTCAGGGATGAAAGCACAGCATTCTTCTTTGATAAGCGCACACGTACCACCTCTCGCCGCTAGGGTGAAGTCAAGAGCTATCCGATTTTGTAGCACAACAGTTCTCATTGCATTCAGATCATCAGTCACCAGTTCTAGGGTGGAAAAAGTTGCATTACTCATTACTTCGAGAAGTTTTGACAACTTCCTCAGCTCCCAGATCGATTTGACTGCTCCATAGGCTGGTAGTATTCCTGCCCAGGATATAACACTGTCACTCAAGTCCATATGAGTCAATTCACTTTTGTCTTTTACTGAATTATGGTCTTTCCAACCAGCTTCAATCTTCCCAACTGGATTCACAGGTTTCTTAACTGGACCTTCAGATTTTCGAGCTGTTTCTCTCACGTTCCGTATCTTACCCAAAGGTAATTCTGCAGTATGTCTTATTGCTGGAACCAGATAACCCAAAAAACAACTGCCGGACCAATTCTCAGGTAACCATTTATATGCCTTTTTCCCACAAATAAAACAGTTTTCTACTTTAGTACTAATACGCATCAGCCCTGCATGAAACATTTTCTGATCTATAACTGACAATTGTTTAAACAAAACAGGGTTTTTTTGAATGTCACTTATAGTTGTTTTCAATGAGTTTAAATACGAGTCATAATTAGTATTGCAAAAAGTATTGCCATTACTATTCTTAATATAACATCGGTAAGATATGGTTATATTACAATTGCTCCAGCCCACCTGGAGGGTGTCATTTTTGTAGAAACATACAACTCCTTTTTGTGTGACAGGTAAAAATAAAGCTATTTTGTCCTGTGATCTCACAGTTCCTGTGTCGAAAAGTAAATTCTCCCAAGTCTCATTTATCCCCAAAGGGACAGCGGACATTATCAGTCCTCCATATGCTGTTGGTATAGCTGTACAAACCCAGAAATTTGAAATGTTCATAGTCTCTGCATACACATGTTTCATGGCCAGGTATGTGTTAAAATTTGGATGCCAGTCTATAGACGTTTCATCACGCCTTCCCACTTTCACTTGTGTGGTTGTGTGTAGGATGAACCACAGCAAGAGGAAAATTGTCACAATTACTGTTAATAAATGTACACACAACAAAATAATTATGCAACATCTCTGGGGTTGATCTAAACTTCTATTCACTTTGTTTTTGGCCATCTCGATCTGTTTGTGTATCAGTCTCAAAGTTTTTATCAAGTTGAAAGTTCTTTACCGGTTTACAATGTGTCAAATGAACCCAGGACGTCCTCTCAGCTACTCTAACTGCAGTAGGCGTTGCCAACAGAACCTGGGATGGACCTTCCCACTTTGGACTCACCCAGTTTTTCCTTTTTGTCACTTTCAGCCAAACCCACGACCCTGGGGCCAAGACTGCTTCCACCGGTCTGGTCTGTTCCTTATCTGAAAAAGAGTTAAACTGCAAAACAGATTTATTCCTTAACAATTTCTTCATATATTCTGCTAACAAACTGTCAGCCTCCTGCTCTGCAGGCATGAGAGCTTTCCACTGAGGCACATAATATGCTCTCCCAAAAATCATTTCAAAGGGAGTCAAACCCTTTGCATTTGGAACCATTCTCATACTCAGCAGTGCTAAAGGCAGACAGTATATCCAATTCTTTTGGGTCTCCTCTACTAGCTTCCTAAGTTTACTTTTTAGGGTACCATTGTACCTTTCCACCAGTCCTGCTGACTGTGGGTGGTAGGCACAATGGTTCTTTAAGGATATACCAAAAAATCTCCCAAGCTGGTGAATCGTCTGGTTCACAAAATGTGTGCCGTTGACACTATAAATCCTCTCTGGAATGACAAATCTAGGGATTACTTCTTTTATCAGGGCTTTCGCCACTGTTGCTGCATCCGGGTTTTTGGTTGGAAAAGCTTCCACCCATTTAGAAAACATGTTTACAATAACTAAACAAAACTTCTTCCCTTCACATTTATTCAATTCTATGAAATCCATACAAATAGTATGGAACGGGTATGGTGGTATAGGAAAACTTCCTTGCTTGGTTTTAAATGCCCCTTGTGCATGGTGTTTGTTACAAGTATGACAAGCTGCACAAAATTTTTTTGTGTAGTTTATGTATCCATATGCTTGGAATATTCAATTTACTAACTGTACCATCCCCCCTGTTGAGACACGGCTCTGCCCATGGCTCAACAAAGCTGCATATCTAAATAAATTAGACGGCAATATTGGTTTTCTTTCTTTGGAAATGTACAGTCCATTCTTAAGAATTGCACCTCGTTTTACCCATTTTTGTTTTTCTGCTTTTGTAGTAAGCATCTGCATTGTTTATAACATGTCTAAATCTAAAATCTCAGAGGGTTGAAATTCCTCATTTAAAAGTAAAGTTTCTGAGTCTGAAGCTGCTTGCTTTGCAGCTGCATCAGCTCGTGCATTGCCTTTCGAAATCCTATCCTGCTGTTTTGTATGAGCTACACATTTACAAATAGCTACTTTGGTAGGAAACTGAATAGATTCTAATAACTCCAAAATAAATTGCGCATGATTAATAGGTTTTTTACTGGATGTTATCATTCCTCTATTTTTCCATTGTTGTGCAAATACATGTACTGTAGAAAAAATTTTTATTTTATTTTTTTTATTTTATTTTACATTTGTTGACCGGGCTAGTCCAGCTGGATACATGTCCATTTTCAGCAGAGGCCCAGGGAGAAAAGCTCCACAATAAAGAGAGAAACACATACATTTACATACAGAAGAAATTCACATTTACATAATAATGAAATGAAAAAGAAAAACAGCAAAATTTTCATACTGATAAATTAACATTCGCATGTTGTGTAAGTAACCTTGACATAGTTACGTTTAAGAAACAATGAGGTTAAGATTTTAAGCTCTGAGGGAAGGAAGAGACTGAGGTGGTATGAGAGATATAGGATTAGTCTGGTTTAGGACATGGGCATAACCAATGTGACTTAAAGAATTCTTTAAGATTGTTTTTGAATTGATCAAGCGAGGTAATGAGTCTTAGGTTATTAGGAAGGGAATTCCATAGCTTTCCAATGGAATTGGCATAAAGAGCATCACCACCCAAATTATTAGATTTAGTGGTTAGTACCTGGACACAATTTGAGGATCGAAGGCAGTTTAGATTGGAGTAGGGGGTCAGAAGTTTATTCAATGAGTGGGTTTTATCCGGTTGCTTAATTATTTTGAATGCTTCAGAGAGTTGGTTAAGTTTGAGAAGATTGGGCAGTTCTAACCAGTCAAGTTTCTTAAGGTTAAGACAGTGGTGAGTACGAAAAGGTGCTCCTGTTACAAATTTGGCAATATGGTTATAGGCAACAGAGAGTTTATTAACCTCTCTATTATTGAGGAAAGAAAGTACCAGGGAGGCATATAGTAGGGTGGAGAGGAGGTGAGTGCGAGCAATGGTTAGTTTGGCATGAGGAGTTAGAAAGTTCTTAATTCTGTACATAGAGCCGAGTTTCTTATTTACAGTCTTAATGGTGTGGCTGATGTGCATATCAAATTTGAGCTTGTGGTCAATAGTAACACCTAATAGTTTGGTATTGGAGACAGGCTCAATGATAGTGCCATTGATGGATTCGACGTGGAAGGTCAGATTATTAGCAAGTGGAGGTTTTTGTCCTAGAGGAGTAGCTAAAGTGGGGAAAAATAGCAGTAACTTAGTTTTTGTTGGATTTAGGATGAGTTTCCATTCTGAGAACCATTTTTCAACTGTAGCAAAACAGTGTTGGGTGACTACTTGGAGATTAGGGAGAGAAACTTCAGAGCAGATCAGGGTGGAGTTATCTGCATATTGAATGCAGGTGGCTTTGGGGATGACTGAGTGAAGATCATTTATGAATACAGAGAAAAGAGGGGGACCAAGTATAGAGCCCTGGGGAACTTCAATGGTGTTAGGGAGCAGGTGAGATAGCCTGTTTTGCCACTGGACAGCTTGTTGCCTACTAGAGAGGTAAGCATTAAACCAACTTAGGGCTGGGTTGTCAAGATGAAGGGTTTTAAGGGTGTGGAGGAGTAGCTGGTGATTGACCATGTTGAAGGCTTTCGATAGGTCAAGAAAGAGAGCAGAGGATATTAATTTGTTATTACGGTTGCTATTGACTGAGTCTACAAAGGAAAGGAGGGCAGTGGTTGTACTATGATGGGGTCGAAAACCATGTTGAGTTTTAGACAAAAGATTGTTAAGGGTGAGATAGTGTAGAAGTTGTTTGTGAACACACCGTTCCATAATTTTTGCTATTGGAGACAATATTGCTATAGGTCTATAGTTAGATGTTTCCGTGGAGGAGCTTCCTTTGTGAAGTGGGATGATGTATGATATTTTCCAGATGGAGGGGATGGTAGCCTCAGTTATAGTTCTGTTTATCAAGATTGATATGGGATAGGCAATGGCATCTGACCCTATTTGTAGGTATTCCGCTGGGAGACGATCAGCCGCTAGGGTGGATGGTTTTAGTTTTTTCAATAGGGTACGAATGTAGGAGGTAGATGCTGGTTGTAAGTTAAAGGAGGGTAGAGCTGAGCCATTAGAATGAGTTAAGGAGGAGGAAGAAGTTGTTAGCTGACTGGCTAGGGACTGGATGGTCTCAGTGAAAAAAGAGCTACAAGTATTGGCTACTTCTTCCGGATCTTTCCCAATAAGTTTCTCAGGGGTAGGGGTAGTTGATTTCCCAGAATGGAGGAGGTTGTTAAATCCAGCCCAGAACTTCTTTGGATTTTTCTGGTGTTTATCCTGGAGGTGACAGAAATACTGTTTTTTATCTCGAGTAGTGGCTGTTTTTGTGGAGTTTCTAAGTTGCTGAAATTTGATACGATCTTGGGGAGATTTAGTAGCTCTCCATTTATCCCAGGCCTGGTCTCTAAGTTTAATTTTTGTTTTGGTTTCTCTAGTTAGCCAAGGTGCTATCCATTCCTTGGATCTGATTAGTCGGTTTGGTGCATGAGAGTCGAGTATGTTTAGGAATGTGTTATTAAAGTATGTCACGCTCTCATCTAGGGGTAAAGTTTTTAGGATGGACCAGTTACAGGATTTAAGTTCTGCTAGGAATTGTTCTGGGACAAATTTCTTCTTGTTTCTAACATGCCTATATAAGGGAAGGTTTGTACATGTAAATTTATGTTTTATAATATAAGTGACAAGGTGGTCACTGAGGTCATTGGGGAGGGTCCCAGTGGTATAATTATGTGTGTCCTTATTGGAGAAAATCCAGTCAATGGTGCTATCTTTTTGCTGAGCATTTCCAATTCTAGTTGGAGATGTAATATTTTGGGAGAAACCATGTAAGTTAATAGGCTGGGGATTCATCTGAGCGGAGCAATGGGACCAGTCAATATTGAAGTCCCCTAGTACTATGGTTTCTTGAGGGTAGTTGGTGGCTAACCAACTTAGAGCTTGCTCCAAGTTTTCTAAGTTCTTCCCTGGTGGAATATAAACTACAATAAGACTGATACATTTTTGGGTGTTTAGGCATATCTTTAGGGCAATAAGTTCTATATTAGAAACCTTGGGAGGTTGTAATGGATTCATAATGATATTCAATGTGCTTCTAAACATTACAGCTATTCCACCACCCCTTTTTTTATCCGAACAATCCTTAAGATATTATACCCAGGTGGGAGAATCTCTTCATCCTTTGTGGCTGGTTTGAGCCATGTTTCCGATAGACACATGATGTCTGGGAGATGTGTAGCTAACATAGCATGTGAGTTATGAACCTTGTTGTTTATGCTTCTTATATTAAGATGGAAGATGAGGAGGGAGCTATTAGATCTTTGAGTTAATTTTGATGTGACAGGGTCTAGATTAGTGGTTGGGCCTGGGTTAGGGTGAATGTCACCATCTTTGGTAATACATTTTTTCAGGTGGTCTAAGAATCTTTGGAGTTTGCAATGAATCTTAAGATTAAGTTTTATAGTGGTTACTTTAGGGTGATGGAGGGTGAGATGCACACGTTTAAAGCATAGAGTTTTAGCAGGGTAGTGCGAGGGAGAAAGAAGATTAGGGGGAAGATTTGTGTGATTGGTTGTGTGACCCTTGGGGAAGGGAATTCCCAAAAGTGTTTGGTTTTCATATCTCGATAAAAAATACGGAGTAAGTAAGAATAGAACTATAGTAGGGATGGTAGAATACATAACTTTACCCATGTTATAGAGAGAGAATAACTAAATGGGTTGGGAGGACTAAAGAGAGCTTAATAAAATATTGGTAGAAGGTCGGGAGTGTGGGAGGAGATGTTATAAATTGGAGGGCGGCTGTAATTGGTTGAGAGCAAAGTGGGATGGGTTAGTTAACCTAATAAATGAGGAGATAGTGGGGGCGGGTGGGATATGGGGTCAGGGTGGGGTGCGGAGCGAGCCCGAGCGGAGCGAGGGTGAAGCGGAGTGGGGATACACCTACCAGGAGTTTGCAGGGTCTTAAAGGCCAGCTGCATGTGAGTACTGAAGACTGCAGTTAAAAACAAATGCTTTCCTTGTGCAAGGACCAGCTTTTATATAGTGGATGACAATACAGGTGAATTTATGTCTAACTTCTAGTCTTTTCACTGCTTATGGGTGGACATAGTACAGGGACTAGAGAGTAAATCTTTATGAAGGCAGTTTAAACTTAGGCTGCCAGCTTTGGTTAAAGGTACTGTTTTGTTGCCTGTCAGTGGGACACTTTCCTGTGTTATAAAATATAACAAGGGTATAGTTTTTACCCTATTTCTTTTGGGATGGTATACTTTTACTACTAATGGCAAGAACAAGCCTGTGCATTCACACCGTGGTAGTAGTCCTTCGGGGTCAACGCCTAGTACCTGGGAGCCACGCGGTGATTATGTATGTGGGGGCTTCCTAGGATAAGATAAAAGGAACAGACAACATTTTAATATAGGAATAATTAACATGTCATAGTATAGGGAAAAAAACTGTTACCACTACAATCAGTTTAAAGAGCTAGAGGTAGTCTAGTAGCGTAGTCAGCAGGGGAAAGGATTAGTTACTAAGCACAACTCAAGCCACAATTAAACCACTCACAAGAAACTGTTTTAAAACAAGTAGAGCGAATCAGGGATAGAAGGCCCAAGCCAGTCCTCTGTGATATAGCATAACACTAAGCTTAACGCTAGCTTTAAAATGGCTAGCTGTTTATACTTTAGCTAGTTCACGCTAGTTTAACGCCTAGTACCGAAGGAGGTTGAAGCGTTACGTTACTTAACCACAGTTCCAATAGTTGAAACATTAACAAATTCCTCAGACATGAAACACAGTGCGCGTACACTTAATTACATTATTTATAGTCTGGTCAGACATGTGCATTTTCGTACAGTCGTACGAGTTTAGAAAAACAAGGTATTTGGTCATGCAGTATCTTATGGCCTTAATCAGTTAACAAAATATAATACAGTCTGCAAGCAGAGTAGATACAAGAGACCCTGAGAACATCATAGATGCAAAGTATACAATAATTGTATGAAATAAATAGCGACAGCACACTACTGACAAAGAAATGTGTATTTCATCACCACATAAACTTGAAATGAGCAACGAGACCAAGCATAAATCAAGTTAAATCAATCAAGCTACTTTTTAGCTATGGTAAGAACGCCAACATTACATTCAATCGCTTGCTATGTCTCCTTTAAAGTTTGCATAGCAGCCAAGCTAATAAAATTCTTGAAATACCCACTGTTGAAACAAGTAGCAGAGGTGAAATACAGAAGAATAAACAAACTTTTTCGAGTAAAAAGCATACTGACTATCAGTATATATGTTCACACACTTGTTTTTTGCTAAAGTACATGCTCTCGTCAAAGCTATCAACTCTGCTGCTTGTGCAGATAAGTTGTGTGGTAAGGATTGAGCTTCTAAAATTTCAGTGTCTGTAACTACTGCATACCCTACCAGATTCTTCCCTGTAGGACCCCTTCTGCATGAGCCGTCCATGTAATATGTCACCTCGGCATTATCCAAGGGCATATCTGTAAGATCTTGTCTAGGTAAAGCTAACTGTTCAATTTCCTGCAGGCAGCTGTGTGGTGTGCCCTCCACAGGAGATGGAAGTAATGTTGATGGATTCAATGTCATACATCGTTCAATTGTCATATGAGGTTGACTCAGCAGTATAGTCATACATGAAAGATGTCTAGCAGGAGAAAGGTATGCCACTTTCTCTTGCAGTAAAATTATTGCAACTGCATGAGGCACTCTCAATGTGAGAGGGTGGAATAACACCACTGAGGCCGAAGCCTGCACTGCCGTTGCAGCTGCAACTACTGCTTGTACACAGTGAGGCAAAGATCGCGCCACTGGGTCTAACTGTGATGAATAGTAGGCTATGGGGCGTTGCTTGTCCCCATGTTGTTACGTCAATACTGACGTCATATACCCTTGCTTACAATCTACGGTCTGAAAGAACCGTTTGTGATAATTTGGAAGTCCTAAAACTAATGAAGAAGCTATCAACTGCTTCAACCTGCAGAAAGCCATTTCTGCTTCAGTTGTCCATTGCAAGAAATCTTGTGCTGCCATTGGTGTCTTATATATCAAATCAGTCAGTGGAGCAGATTCCAAAGCATAATTTGGTATCCAGCTCCGACAAAAATTAGTTGTACCTAAGAAAGACATAATTTCTTTCTTGGTTGTTGGTTTGGGTGCTTGCAAAATCACTGTTTTTCTTTCCTCATCTAGTATTCTACCTTCATTGGATATTACATATCCAAGGTATCTGACTTGTTTTCTCCAAAGTTGTAACTTACTTTTGTTTACTTTGTGTCCTTGTATTGCTAAAAATTTCAATAATGCTACAGTATCCTCCCTGCACTGTTGCTGGGTGGGGGCTGCTAGCAAGATGTCATCTACATAAAGTAGAATTTGACTACCTCCCGGTGGGGTAAATCCTGTCAGGTTGCTAGCCATTTCTTGTGCAAAAATTGTTGGGCTCTCACAATATCCCTGTGGTAGTCGAGTATATGTATACCTTTTACCCTGAAATATAAATGCAAACCAATATTGACTGTCAGGATGTATAGGTATTGAAAAGAAAGCATTGCTAATATCTACCACAGAGAAATACTTCTGTTGTGGTTCTAAATCATTTAACAAAGTATGTGGGTCTGGCACCGTAGGTGCTCTAGGTATTACTGCATTATTTACAGCTTGTAAATCTTGTATCATCCGCCATTCCCCGTTTGCTTTTTTAACAGGAAATAGGGGTGTATTGCATGGTGAATCAGGAGATTCTACCAGTACTCCTTCTTTGAGTATTGCTGCTATTATAGGCTTAATTCCTATTTCTGCATCCTTTCTCAAAGGGTATTGTCTCTTCTGTGGTCTAAAAGCTGACTTTGGGGTAATTGTAACTGGTCCTGCTGTTCGAATAAGTCCTACATCTGACTTGCCTGTTGACCTCAGAGTTGTTGGAATTTCACACAAGGCCTTTTCTTCTTCTTCTAATAAAAATGCTAATCAGCTGTCCTCGCTAGATTGCAAGTGTACAGCTGGATGTGTCTGTGTCAACCAATTCAGTTTTTGTTTTTGTATCCCTTGTTCTGATAGTTCTAAATCAGTCTGTTTTTTCCCATCTTGTTACTTTTTCTCCTAAGTCTGCCCATTTGACACTTTTGTTCTTTGTCAAGCTGACATGTGGCAACCGATTTGATCTATACAATGCAAGGAATTCTTGAGGTAATGAACAGGTAACTACACTGTTCCCCTCTGTATCCCAGTACAAAGTACGCAAAATCAGTCTAGTTGCACGATTTCTAAACAGTTCTTGCTCATACTCTCTATCAGGTCCTGGTGTAGTACAGTAGTATAGAGTACAGTGTAACAAATGCTGTCGATCAGTGTCAAGGGAGGGGGCTTTACTGATGGCTACGTTCATCAGTTCCTCGGTTACTGCCCCTGGACCAGTCGTGACTAGGTCCTAGCTGTACCAGTAAAATTTTTCACCCTCTGATTGCACTACAAAGGTATCCATTTGTCTCTGTGCCTCCATACCTTGTACAGTTGGAACTACTGCTATGCCAAATATCTGCATAAGGTCCCTGCCCAATAGGTTTAATGGACACTTTGCAGAAACAACTATTTTACTTCTCTGGGTCATACCTGAAACAGGGTCAGTTATTGCTATATCATGGGAGAGTGGCTCCCTGTATAGCTGTCCATTTGCTGCTTTTACTAATATATAATCAGGTGATTCTGAATGTTCTGGTAACTTGGAGGGGTGTGTCAAAGTCCATGACTCTCCTGAGTCACACAGAAATTTGACTTCCCTTCCCTCCACCAGAAGTGTCACTTCCGGTTTTGTATCTGCTAGGTAGAGCTCCAGGCTCAACAATGCTAAATCTAAAATTTCATTTCCATTTTTGTCTAAGTCAATTTGTACTTCCTCTCTCCCTTCTACTACATTGGCATTTGTCTTTTCTATTCTAGCTGTTACTGGTGATTCCTGACTTTCATATGATGTATCCTCACTGTCATATAGTCAGTCCTCATCCCCTTTATCTTCCGTCATTGCTTTCTTATTTTGTTTACAGTCCCTAGCTAGATGCCCTTTCTTTCAGCACTTGAAGCATTCACCTCTCTTTTTCCTTTCTTCAAAATCTTCTGATCGTTTGTCAGACTGTTTGTTTCCCTGGGCATTCTTCTTGCCCTTTTTACCTGACTGTAATACAAATACTTCAGCTCCGTCTTCAGCAGTGAAGACTTGTGCCTTTTTTTTCTTTTTGCTATTAAAATGTCTCTCAGCATGTTTAGCGTATTCGAGTAAGGCTTGTAGCCTCCCTGTTCGATGATCTATCATATGCTTCGTAATGAAGCTACTAATAGGTGCAATGCAACCTTTCAAAAATGCATTTTTTAATTGTTGTTCATATGGGGAATCATTTGTTTGGTTCTCAGGAACTGACATACCGCTATGATTATTAAAACATTCTAATAATCTAGCATAATATCCATCTATTGTCTCATTTTCCTGTTGTATGCATTGATTAATGCAAGTCCAGTCTGCTCTAGGTTTCCATTTCTCAGAGATTCGGTCTGTCAGACCTTTTACTCTGTTGTCTAATTCTGCGTCACTATGTGGGAGTGGCCTAAGTTCTGCATTACGAGGATTCCAGGTGCCACAAATCATGTGCCAATCTGGACCTATAATTTGTCTTACTACTTTTTCTACTTCTTCCCCATTCAAGTGGTAACTTAACCTCATGCCTTGTAAATCTTCTAAAAATTTCATAAAATTAACTTTTGGATGGGGGATTCCCTCAGTAGCCTTCCGGATATCTTCCGGTGTCCATGGTCTATATACTAAGAGTGTTGGATCCTGCCCTTCCTGTCCTGCCTGAGGATTTGGAACTTCTATAAGTGGGCATATTTCTTCCTCACTCTCATCCTGTAGATTCCTCTCTATCTGGTATAATTCTGTGTCCCTATGTGTTCTACGTGTTCGGGACCTATTCTCAATAGGATCTCTAACAAATGGTTGTGGTCTTACTGAAACTTCAGGATAACGCGGAGGTGGACCAGCCTGTTCCCTCGCTTCATATCCTGAAAAGGGTAAGGGAGGGGGCAAGGGAGGAGGAGGAGGAGCTGTAGCTATTACCAAGTTATTATCCTCTTTGTCTAAAAATAATGTTTTTGAATTTTTAAGCTTCTGTTCTCTACGATTTGCTTCCTCAATCCACCTGTGTGCTTGAGGTATGCCTAGTTGGCGTTGCTTTTTTGCCTGACCTCCTGCATCAGATTTAAGCTATTTAAGGAGTTTAACTAGTGAAAGTTTATCTAGTTTACCATCTAAATCTCAAAATGCACGCACTCGAGGCCCTTCTCAGTATGGAGAACATCAATGTCTGTGCTGTAACTGAAACCTGGTTCAAGGCTCCTGAGAGCACCCCGGCACTATTAGGTTTTACCTCATATCATGCGTTCCGGCCCCAAAACCCAGACCACACCACAAAGGAGGGTGTATCCATATTCATAAAGGATACCCACACCTCCAGGTTGGTGGCAACGCACCTAAGCTTGAAAACATCCAGGTGCAACTAACCATAGGCAAAACTGCTCTACAAATTGTAGCATGCTACAGGCCACCCTCTCAAACTCAGGAACCCCACACAGCCTTCCTGAAGACACTGTAGGTTATAAATGTATCTCCAAACACCATCATATTGGGTGACTTCAACTACCCGAATATAGACTGGGAACATTACTCAAGCCCTAACTTTCTCGCCCAACGGTTCCTGGAGTTCATAAATTCAAATGCCATGGAACAGCTAGTCACTGTTCCCATGAGAGGAGAAAATATACTAGATCTCATTATCACAAACATGGGGGCAAAATGCTCCACACTGGAAGTATATCCCTCATTGGTGAGATCTGATCATAAACTAATCTCACTGGAAATCCACATCCCCCACCCCAAACAAAAAAGACCACAGTGAAGAACTTCTCTAAAGCAAACTTCACACTACTCAAGACTGGTGTGGTATCCTTCAAGGCCCCTGAGCCAGTGGAAACCACAACCCATTCTGCAGAAGCCCTTACAAATGCCTTCTATGAACACCTCCAGGACTGCATGGATCAGGCAATCCCATATAAAACCAAGACTCTTTCCACAAAGGGCAAACATCCAGTTTGGTGGACCCCAGCCATTAACAAACTTTACAATAAGAGGAGAAAGCTATTACATGATAGAACAAAATCCATAAAAGGGAAGTCACCCCTGATCATTATTAGTAAAAAAATATGAGCACTCATAAAATCAACTAAGGCCAATTTTGAGAGAAAAATTGCCATGGATTCAAAGGACAATCATAAGGCCTTTTTCAGCTATGTTAGGAACCTGGGTGGAAACTCCCAGATATGCTCAGAATTAGTCCAAAATGATACAAAAATCACTGAACCCACAGACATTGCCAACATACTGGCAGACAGGTTCAGTGCAAACTTCACCCTCTCCCCTAAAGGAGAGATAACTATCCCAGTGGAGTGTAGCCTCCCAGACATCTCAAATGCAGATGAAAGCTGCTCTCTAAAGCTAAAAACACAGCATCAATGGGACTGGATGGTGTCCCCAGCTGTGTGCTACACGAGCTAAATGAGGAATTAAACCTGCACATAAGGCAGCTGTTTAATCTCAGCCTTACCACAGGATACATGCCCAAGGGTGGCGTGGCAACTGTGGTCCCACTCCACAAAGGCGGTGCCTCTACGGACCCTGGTAAATACCGCCCCATAAGCTTAACAAGTCTAGTCTGCAAAGCTATGGAGAGGATCATAATGGAGCTCATAAACAAAGATATAGGGGACTTGCAGACATTGGACCCGACCCAGTTTGGCTTCAAGGGCAGATCATGCCTTTTGAACTTGGTCAACTTCTTTGAAACAGTCACCAAGGCCATTGATGAGGGAAAGGCAGTCCATACAGCCTACCTTGACCTTGCAAAGGCTTTCGACACAATACCCCACTCGGGTATTGTAGAAAAACTTACCAGCTTAAATGTAAACCCATATGTCACAAGATGGGTTGCAAACTGGCTTAAGGACAGAACCCACAGGATTAGAGTTGCTGGCGCTATGTCAGACTCCAAGCCGGTCACAAGTGTTGTCCCACAGGGCTCGGTCATTGGCCCCCTATTGTTCGGCATCTACTTCTCAGAAGTACAGGCCAACATGGGAGGACTTTGGCTGACAAAGTTTGCAGACGATTGAAACTGGGCGCCATAGTGGAAAGTGCATCGGACACGGATATCCTTCAGAAGGGACTCACGGAAACAGATAGCTGGTACCAGAGCCATGGCCTGAAGTTAAACACCAAAAAATGTATAGTCATACCCTTCGGGAAAAACAAGTTAACCCCAAGCTACCATATAGGTGGCAATCCACTAAGCACAGAAGAGGTTATCAGGGACCTGGGGACCCAGGTTGACAGTGGCCTTTCTTTTGACACTCACGTTGCTAAAGTGGTTAGAAAGACCTTCTACATTGCCCACCTGATCATGAAGGGATTCACATTCAGATCTAATGAGGTCATTGTTCCCCTGTACTCTTCACTTATCAGACCAATGATCGAGTACAATGCCCCATTCGGGATGTATCTCACCCGACATCTGCAGCAATTGGAGAGACCCCAAAGTTCCTCACCAAAAGGATAAAGGGACTCCAAAATCTGTCATATGCTGCCAGATTGAAGAAACTCCAGCTCTATTCAGTCGCATACCGTCTGCTCAGAGGTGACATGTGCCTGACATACAAGGCCATGTCCAACCCGGAATTAATGGACATGCTCCACCTCAAAAAATCCAAATCCACCAAAACCACTAGAGCAAGCGACTTAAACCTTAGCACGGATATAAATAGGATGTGCTGGAGGGATAGATTTATCACTCAGAGACTCCCTATGATGTGGAATAAAATCCCGGTCCATGTGAGGCAGAGCACCTCGCTGGCTCTGTTCAAGAGAAAGCTTGACCTGTGCATGGGAGATCGTAGGTTTACCCCGGGAATCATCTCTGTGTCACTGCTGGACAGAGGCACAACAAACTAATGGGTACAGTATTTTTTCATATAAGGGGTGGCGTAAGCCACAAAACTTTGGGCTAGGCTTATAAATGCCTTAGGGCAGATAGCCTAGTATAAACCTATGAACCTATGAACCTATCAAATTCATATTTGTTAACCCATTTCGTATAATACCTAACATTATCAGCACGCTGTAATTGCATGTATTTTGCGTCTTTGGTTAGGGGCGGATCTCGCGAGGTTTTAGTGCACTGATTACCCATGTCAAAGAAAATGTTATGTAACCCTTTTTTATCACGTGATATCAAATTCTTAGTTCCTGTTTACAGTGTATCTAGAATAACTGTCTACCTTATTCTGTTACTCTGATCTATGACAAAATATACAGTACTTCCTTTTGTCCCTGATCTGCAAAACAAATCTTGACAAAAATATACTGTAACCTAGTCCCTGATCTAAAACAGAAAAAAGGCAAATTCTTCCTACCTGAGCCTCCTGGTTTTGAAAACGTTCAAATTCCGCTCTTCGGCCACAGATCAGAAAGTGGCCAGCCTCTTTACACACGACAATTCAGTCGGAGGTCTTTTCACTCAAGAAGTACCATTTCGGTAACTTCTCCTGCGCAGTATTCGATCACCAATACGCTCTGATCTGCAGCTTATCAAGGGAAATCCAGCTCGAAGGACCAAACTGTTAAATAAAATTAATAATTCAATACACAGGAGGTTCAGATTCAAAGGTTTACTAGTGTACACCAGGAGGCAAAAAAACATACAAGTACAGAATTTTGTCTGACATGATGCAGGAAGTACAGAATATTTTATAGTGTTTGCATTCAGGTTATGCCCACCTTACTGACGTGGTTAGTCACAAGGCATCTACATCACTTTTACTAACAGTATTCTATTCATCTAATAATGCTGATGCAGTACATTTAAAAAACTTTTCCTTTAGATACAATACGCCTTGCTATCCAGCTGGTCAGTCATAATATCTTTCTGTAAAGTTACTTCTTAAAGGTCTCATATCAGTTCGAATACAATAGCAGATTCAGTCTTTAAATTCACCTCTTTGTTCACTGTTTCACTTTCTCACCAGCTGTGTTTTTATCTTACAAGGGCAAGTTACTACATCAGGAAAGGAAGATTTAATTATTTACAAGGACAAGTTATCTTATCAGGAAGGAGCAGAAGATTTACACATTTAATTTCCTGACCCAGCAGATAATCACTTATGAAAAGCATAAACATTCAGCTTGCTGAGCTGGCAGCTGCCAGGGTCAGGGGTCAAAGCACACTGCAGTTTCAGAAGCTACTTGCATTTACACATGAATTTATCCCTTCTGTTATATGATTAATAGAATAAAATGCATTATAAACTACCTTGCTTTTAAACTAGCATTTCACATATATTTAAATACATATTTTTCTAACAAACACCAAGTAACTAAAATCACGAAAATGGAGCAGGATGCAGGAATAAATAAAATGTATTAAGTGCTTTTGTCAAATATTAGGATTGACTTCTTCAGAATACCCGACAGTCAGCAAGACCATCCTTTTATGCATACAACAATTAAGCCATTGATTGAATACAATTGAATAATTGAATAATTAAGCATACAAATGTTTAAAGACATAGACACCCTTGTTTTCTGAATTGTTTCTTTACCAGTAAATTAAAATAATATAAGTCATTACTTAATACCACTGTAAAAAAATGTATATATGTGGTAAATGTGTCCCCTAACACTATATTACAAAAAATGCCAGCATTAGGTATAATACAACACTATCAACTGTTTTTAGAGAAAATTATAACATCATATGTATAAATCTGTGCAACAAGCAATATAAATACAATAAAATATGTCCAATAAAAACCCAAAATGTTTTGGAACAAACAATAATTAATATCAGTGCTATAAAAACTTACATAGAAATGAAAAACAAGGTCATAGTGTACACCTCATTAAAATAAAAAGTCTGCTTTAAGTTTTAAATAACTGGTGAGGGACACCATATCATTCAAACATGGGCTAGTAGTGGCATTAACTCTGAGTTGCCACATAAGTTCTCTAAATTCAAGGAACCAGTCACTGGGTCCCCCTCTCTCATCCATTACTACCCTTTCCAGAATGATAAACTTGAAATTGTGGTTTGAAAATGTATTAATGTGCTTTGTCATTTTTGGTGTTGCCTTTAGTTAAATCATATGTATGCTGATAAACGCTTGCCCTGAAGGCATTTTTGGTCTTGCCAATATAAAACCCAGGACACGCCTGGCATATAGCAGCATACATTACTTGTTTACTCGCACAATTACAATTTTGGTTGACTTTTACCCATCCATAACCTTTAATAAAGATTCTGTCACACTCTAGCATGTGTTTGCATTGAGTGTAGTGCCCACATTTTGTCATTTTCCCAATACCAGGTTTTGTGATCTTACCACTGGACTCCAAAAGGTTCTTAATGCTGGAATCCTTTTTGTATATTATAACAGGGGAGTCATCCACCTTCCCCCCTATGTCTCATTGCTCATAAGAATGATAGTGTTGTATTATACCCACAAGCTGGCATTTTTTGTAATTTAGTGTTAGGGGACACATTTACCACATATATACATTTTTACAGTGGTACTAAGTAATGGCTTATATTATTTTAATTTACTGGTAAAGAAACAATTCAGAAAACAAGGGAGTCTATGTCTTTAAACATTTGTATGCTTAATTATTCAATTATTCAATTGCAGTCAATCAATGGCTTAATTGTTGTATGTATAAAAGGATAGTCTTGCTGACTGTCGGGTATTCTGAAGAAGTCAATCCTAATATTTGACGAAAGTGCTTAATACATTTTATTTATTCCTGTATCCTGCTCCGTTTTTGTGATTTTCCTATAATGGTGACTGTGCAGTGAACTATAACTGTTGCATTTTATGTGTGTGTGTGTGTGTGTGTGTGTGTGTGTGTGTGTGTGTGTGTGTGTGTGTGTGTGTGTGTGTGTGTGTGTGTGTTTGTGCATGCAGTGTATCTATGCATGCACGTGTATCTGAGTGTGCATCTGTCTATCTGTCTGTCTATACTGTGCTAGTTGCAATGTGTTCACTTCTACATTCAGCTGTTTTGCTGCATCATCCTTACCTTAGTTATGAAGTACTGAACTGTGATGTTTGAAACAAATTAGTTAAGTATTTCCAGTCATGTGGTCAAGGACACATAAAATTATAGCAATTATAAAGAATGCGCCAGAACATGTTGGAATTAAAAATAAACATTTTCATGGGTTGAAATGAACCATAACAATATGTTAACAAGACAACACCTTACCAGTTGTGAAGATGGCCAGTAATTAGTATGATACAATTTGTCAAACATCTGAGGTTTGACTACATCTGATCGGATCCAGAAGAATATTGCCTACTCACTGCTAACAGTTTTGGTATGGATGGCAACATATATTTAAATGAAGAGTAGGTATCAAATCTCTTCTCAGATAAAGCGCTGTTGAGAATTATAATCTTCACTCCCTCCACCCTAAGTAATTACTGTGCCTTAGGCAAACAGATGCATAAAGTACATTAATCATGATATGCTCTAACTAAATAGAAATGTGTTGTAATTATCACGAGTGTTAACGGACTGCAATTTAAAACTATATGTTATCCACTCATAACAAGACCACAGAAACACATTCTTAGAGTTACATAGTAAATTAGCACACTTAAAAGTACGCACTGACTAGACATATTAATTGCATGAGCTGCTACAGTTTCTAAAATTGGCTTCATTAGCATAATTTGGGGTTTAACTGAATTCCACTGTTGTGTAGTTGCGTGACAAGCAGCTGGCGGCTTTCATTCTTATTATTATTCAAGGCCAGATTACTTTGAAGTGTAATTACTAATGCACAGATAATTATTTAGCTGTTTTCTGCAAGTGGTCATACTCTTAAGTCCTGGTGGTTGTGCTGGGAAGCTGTTCTGATCTCTGTGGGGAACAAGTCATTCCTGACCGCTCACTTTGAGTTAATGCATCTGTTCCGGCTGAAGCATGTGCACAGTTAGTTCTATGACTGCACAAATTATTAGACCTGGATGATGATTAATTCTAAAGGTGTGGTATAACGTTATAACCTTATTTAATATTAATTCATTGTGACTGTACTATGAATGTGAATTCTTTAGTGTTAGACTTACCTCCTGGACAGGCTTTTGAAAGATCTGATCTACGAAACAAATGTGCTACAGAATAATCACCTTTTTATTTTTTTCCATTAATCATTTCAAATAACATATATTACAAATTTAATTTTAGCATGGAATTTTGTAGTCAGTTCAGTGTGTTCTTTAAAATAAAGAAGCACCTCAATACCAGAGTAGGTTAAAGGGTAACAAATCCACATATATGCTACTGCTGTGTCTGCTGTTTCAAATACAGCTGGTCTGCTTTAACATTGTTCTCTCATTTTATTGTCCTATACAGTAAGGGCCCGATTCCAAAAGACTTGTCCTCAGTGTAAGTGATCCCTTACACTGAAAGCAGGTCCTTTGGAATCCGGCCCCCAGTGTAAGCATGTTTGTAGATAGGCCTTACACCAAAGTAAGTCACTTACACTAACATCAAGTCTTTCAGAATTGGGGCAGATTACCTTGACAACAACTCTTGAAATTTGGCCCTAAGTCTACAAGTTACTTGATAAGAGATGTATATGTATTATACATTATAGTGATCAATACAAAGAAATTTAATAGTTGCAGCATTCTGGTTAAATATATATATTTTTAATTTCCTGAGAGATTAACTGCTGTTGAATATGAAAATGAAAACATATGCAGATGCAAACTGAAAATAACATTTTTTCTATCAAGTGCAATGGATTGTTGTAGCTAGACAGTGTCTTACAGAAACGAATTTACATTGATAGTAGAGCCATAGTGAAGAAAAGTCAACAATCCATTAGACTTGATGGACAAAGGTTATTTTATTTTATCCCTATGTTTAATTTCTCCATGTCTTTTGCATTTCCAACATGATGATGGGAATGGACCACATTCCTTAGTCAGGAATCAGGATAAAAAATAAGTATTGTTTCTGTCTTTGATGTTACCCAGGAGTGTTCTCAGCATCCACAATGTACCCAGAATTGTCTCCTTTTCTCATTCATATGGGGTAGCATATCTAATTACAAATGTAACTTCTTTTTTAGTACACCTATTGTTCCGACTACTACTGTAACTGTCCGGGTATCCTTCTTCCACATCGCTCTCATTTCTGACTGCAAATCCTGGTATTTTTATGCCTTTGTGTCTTTCTGTACCAATTTCAATAATCAATGCCACCTTTATCTTTTCTCATGGACTACTATATTGGGTTTTCTTGCCTCTGTTTCTGAACTGTTGGTAATTGGTGAGCTCATCTGATATAAACGTCATTCTGTATAATGCTTTGTGGTTCATGTTCCAGTCTTTCTCTGATACTTTTGTACTGTAATATTTGCACAATCCCATGTACAACAGTCTTGCCACATTACTGTGCCTTTCAGTATACAGGCCATCTGCCATAAGTGTATCACACACATTGCAACACGTTTGGCTGTTTTCAGTCCTTTTTTATAGAACCTATGTTTGTTTGTTTGTTTCTCACACTCTTTCAATGGCTTCTGTAAACCAATGTGTACATAGTCCAGTATCCTGGGCCACCATTATTATCCTATCATCTTTTGGTTTCAGATCACTTCTCCTTAACCATTCCTTTGTTAAACCTTAGTCACCATGAGATTGTCCCTGGAAATGTCTGTACTTGCCACTATATTCATGGTTTTTCCAATTTATTTTTCTTTCTAATCTTTTTTTGCTGTTTGGCACATTCGGTTGCCATCTCATGTTTGTATTCTACCAGTTTGATTTCTTTTACCGAAATGCTTCTGCTAAATTAAACAAAGATGTCATCTTAGACTTTTCATGTTTTAAAACATTCATTATGTTTGGGTCTGATAAGGTCAGCAGATATGTGTGCAGCCCCATGATTGTGGATCTATACATGTAATCAATTCAAGGAGTTCCATACCTCCTTCTGAACAGGGACTATATTATCTTGGTATACACTGAATTTTGTATATCATTTGATAAGCATGAAGCATTTTTCTTGCTTTAGTGTCCAATTGATTTAGTATCTTTTAGGTCCAGTCAGTCACCCACCCCAAAACTAAAAGTAAGAAAAGGAAGAGAAAAATGATTTGTAGCTTGGACTTTATTCCTAAATGTCCTGACAATTTTTAATATTAGTTTCAATCTTCTGAAGTATTCCTTACTAAGCTTTATTCTCATTTGTTTACGTTTTATTGTCGATCCTTCACCTGTTCCCAAATATTTACACACTCCCTTCTGCACAAGTTTCTTTATATCACATTTCTGCCTGAGGCAGCAGCGTCCTTAGGTCAGCTGGTGCCCTAGGCAAAAGGGCTCCACAACGCTCCCCCCCCCACACACCACCCAAGTGCCCCCAACCTGGTCTACCTACACCAAATAAATACTGGAAAGCAAGGCCCCCCTAGCTTGCGCTTCCTAGGGCCCCGCCTTGTGGCGGCCGGCCATGGCCTGAGGATGATATTTTCTTATTGCTGCAGTTTTCCTGTTTTAAATGCTGCTTTTGCACATTTATCAAGACCAACTGTTATTCTTATCTTAACCGAGAATCTTTTTACCATTTGTATGTGTGCTTTCAACTCCTTATCTGTTGAACTGTACAGTCACAGGGAGTAGATAATAAATCTTTAAATCTCTCTCTCACCTTTCAGCTTTCTAAATAAAGATTTTTTGAGAGCCACAATATAAGTGTAGCCTGATCTATCAAGGGCAAAAAAAAAAAAAAAAAAAAGCAGAGGTGACCAGGAATCACACCTGGAATATCCTCCTTTGAATATTTGACCCTGTGAGGATAATGTGTCCTTTGTCTTGGTTCCTCTGCAAAGTAATTTGCCACTATTTCATAGCCACTGTAATGTACCTGATCAATGTAAGGTGTATCTTATACATCTGTAAGCATTCCTTTATCTGTGAATGTGGGATGCTGTCAAATGCTTTGTGCGTGTGTGCGTGCGTGTGTGTGTGTGTGTGCGCGCGTGTGTGCGTGTGCGCGTGTGCGCGTGTGTGCGTGTGTGCGTGTGTGCGTGTGTGTGTGTGTGTGTGTGTGTGTGTGTGTGTGTGTGTGTGTGTGTGTGTGTGTGTGTGTGTGTGTGTGTGTGTGTGTGTGTGTGTGTGTATGTGTAATCTACCCATGCCATACTTACATTCTTCCCTTGTTTACAATTTTCCATTATGGTTCTATTTAGCCTCATTATGCTCAAGGTAATATGCTGACCAATCACCTCCATATCTATCTGCCTTCTGAAGTTGAAATAAGTTAGGTAGAGGTATGTATGCAACCTGTTTACTCCAGGGATACAAGTAGATACTCTCCTTCACCTACATTTTATGTATGTCCCTTGAAATATTATATTCTTGTATAAGTTTATACTCTTTTTCAGCCGTTGGTGTTGCATTCCTGAGTCCAATCAGCCTATCCATGAAGTCATTTTCTCTTAAGCAGTCCCAAATTTTATCTCAAGTTTCTATCTATCCCTACACATGTATGCTTCTCTTTCCTTGTCACATCTGTACTACGTGCTGTCTTTCTACTAATGCGGAACAGTTGTATCACATAGGTTCATAGGTACATACTTGGCTACTGATATATGAAATTAAGAAGCCTTGCCTTAAATTCCCACCATGCCCCAAGATTCTCACTACACCTTTCTAAATGTACTTGAAAATATTAAGGTACAACCAAACACCCTAATACTGGGTGATTTCAACTACCCTGCCATTAACTGGGAAAACTACTCTTGTGCCAATACCGTTGCCCAACGGTTCTTGGAATTCATAAATTCCATCGTCCTGGATCAACTAACCAATAGTCCCACCAGGAGCTCCAATATCCTAGATCTGGTAATTACCAACATGAGAAATCAATGCTCCACACTTATGGTCACCCCTCATTGGTCAGGTCAGACCATAAGCTAATCACCCTTAACATCCACATCTCACCCCCACTTCGCAGTAAGGAAACCTCCATAAAAAACTTCTCCAAAGCCAAATCCATGCTACTCAAGTCAGAAGTGACAAAATTCATGACACCCATGCAGACAGGAACTGAAAGTTTGACTGCTGAGTCCTATACTAAGGCACTGTATGAGCACATCCACTCATGCATGAATCATGCCATCCCAAATAGAACCAAGATGCTCTCCTCCAAAAAAAAGTAAGTCAATCTGGTGGTCCCCTGCCATAAACAAACTTTACAACAAAAGGAAGAAACTGTTGCAGAAAAGAAGAAAATCCCATGATGCAGAAAATTCCCTTACCAGCCTCAGTAAGAAGCTGAGATCCCTCGTAAAATCCTCCAAAGCTAGTTACGAAAAAAAAAATTGCCAAAGATTCCAAAGACAACCACAAGGCATTCTATAATTATGTCAAGAATCTAAATGGCAATGCTCAGATCTGCTCTGAGCTACAACAAAATGGCATTAAATATACTGATCCCAAGGATATTGCCAATATCTTGGCAGATCGATTCAGTGCCAACTTCACCCCCTCTCACCCCCTAAATGGCCCATCTCAATACCAGAAGATTGCCAAATTCTGGTAATAACAGCCACACAGGTATAAAACGCACTCTCCAAAGCTAAGAATACAGCATCCATGGGACCAGATGACATCCCGGGCTGTGTACTACATGAACTACAAAATAAACTGGCACCTCACCTAAGTGTCATGCTTAATCATACCCTCACCTCAGGCTTTGTGCCCACTTTGTGGCGCACTGCTACAGTTATCCCACTCCACAAGGGGGGATTCACCTTGGATCCCGGGAACTACTGCCCATCAGTCTGATGAGCCTGATCTGCAAGGCCATGGAACGTATTATCATGGAACTTATAAACAAAGATATCGGCAACCTTCAAACATTGGACCCCACCCAGTTTGAGTTTGTGAAGGGCCAATGTTGTCTCCTGAACCTGATTGACTTCTTCGAATCAGTCTCCAGAGCCGTGGATGAGGGTAAGGCAGTCCACACAGCCTATCTGGACCTCGCCAAGGCCTTTGACACCATCCTCCACTCTGGAATCATAGATAAACTTACTGAGCTGGGCATTAATCCCTATGTCACTCAATGGGTTGCCAACTGGCTTACTGACAGAACCCACACTGTAAAAGTAGCTCACTTCTAATCCAGCTCCAGACAAGTGACAAGTGGAGTACCTCAGGGTTCAGTCCTGGGAATGCTCTTGTTTGGCATCTATTTCTCTTAAGTACAGGCCAACACTAAGAGACTCTGGCTAACAATGTTCGCAGATGACTGCAAACTGGGAGCCATCACTGAATCCCCAAATGATGTGGATACTCTACAAAAGGGCCTTACAGAAACAGACGCTTGGTGCCAGAGCCATGGGCTCAAGCTCAATGCCAAGAAATGTATAGTTATCCCCTCTGGGAAAAAACATTTACCTGCGAATTACCACATAGGTGGCAGTACACTAAACACCGAAAGTGTGATAAGAGACTTAGGGACACAGGTGGACAGTGGTCTCACCTTCAATAGCCACATCACCGCAACAGTCAGGAAATGCTTCTATGTGGCACACCTCATCACTAAGGGCTTTTCATCCAGAAAAAAGGAGGTCATTGTCCCACTGTACTCATCCCTCATTAGACCCATTATAGAATACAACTCTCCATTTGGTATGTACCTCTCAAGACGTCTGCAACAACTGGAAAGGCCACAGAAATACCTCACTAAAAGAATCACAGGCCTAAAGCAGATGCCCTATGCTGACCACCTTAAAAAACTCTGTCGCATATCATCTACTCAGAGGCGATGTCTGCTTAACATACAAGGCCATGTCAAACCCAGAGCTGTTGGATATGCTACACTTAAAGAAATCCCAATCACTCAGAGCCACATGCTCCAGGGATCTAAACCTTGTCATCACAATAAACAAAACATGCTGGAGGGATAGGTTCCTGACCCAGAGACTCCCCAGACTCTGGAATAGACTGCCCATACATGTCAAGCAGAGTGCCTCCTTGGCCCTGTTCAAAAGGAACCTTGATGATTGGATGGGAGAAAGGAAATTCATCTCAGGGATCATATCAGTCACCCTGCTAGACAGGGGACCAGGGAATTAAATAGTGTGGGAAGAAATAGCCAGGGAATTTTTATGGCTAGGCTTGTATAGGCCCAAGGTTCGATAGCCTAGTACCAACCTATGAACCTATGAACCTTTGAACCCATGCTAAGTTTTTAGCCCTTATGTTTCGCATATAAATAACCCAAATATAGACCAAACATGGATATGTTGGGATATTTACACGTTTCTCATATCCACAAGGGACAGGGATACCAAACCAGGGGTGAATGTGTAGTTACCCATCCATTCATCCATGTCACATTTAAAGAGAGTAAGGGAAGTACTTACTTTGTCATATGGAAGACAATTCTTTAGAAGCAGTATTCTCTGTGATATATACTGCTCCCTCCCATATTTTCTATTTATTTTGCAAAATTGATTGATCCCTTGAGTAGATATTTATAGTATCTTTGGACTTGTGAATTTGTAATAGGTATAACAGAATAATGTCTGTTGAACCTCTATATACAAAGCACAGGTCTTCTCTCAGTTGCCTGTGGCAAATCTAAAGCCTAATGGTGGTGTCTTCGGAAATAGCACATACATACATACAAATATTTCAAGTATGGGCATTAATGTCCTTCTAGCTTGCCAATATACCAAAACATTTATTCCCACAATAAGTGTCCAGGCTGTTCTTATAATATCTAAACTATTATTGCTTTAATGTAATTTGGTAGTCTGCTCCATGCATCAGCTACCCTGTTAGAGAACCAATTAGTACACTTCTCATTCCTATAGAATCTTTTACTTAGGTTTTCTGAAGATTCTCTAGTACTTTTTGATAACCCCAAACATTACCAGAGGTAGTTGTCTTTAAATGCCCTATATACCTGAATAAGATCTCTTCTTAGATATTTGTAAGAGACACTGTACAAGTTCAGATAGTTTAGTCTTTCATAATAATTTAAATTTTCACATCCATGGATGCCCTTGGTATATTTCTGCTGTACTCTTTCCAGTTTACTCATGCTTGTTTTCTTGTAAGGTTTCCATATTGTTATTCCATACTCAAGTTTGGGTGTAATGTAACATGACTGCTGCTTATGGATTCAAGCAGGAAAAATGCCATGGATAAGATATAACTGGGTACACACTGAGAGCTTGTATGAATGATAAAAATAAAAAAAAATGTTTAAGTAAGCATTAAAGATCTGAAAGAAACATTTAGTACTTATTGCCTATGTAATTTTTATGCTGAGAAATGGAGCACATTGAATGCAGCACAAACATTTTCTATGTACAGTATGTAAGGTCTAAATCTGAAGAAAGATGAGCTATTCCTAATGAGAATGAAAGTCAAAGAAATGCCGAAGAGCTTGGAGGTAGATACTGGGCATCTACATTACAACATTGAAGCTTTAGTTAATCGAATAACTAAAGCTCAATCTTATAATATTCAAAGCTAAAATTGCTGAACGGCCAATTCCTTGGCCGAATCAAAAAAAAAAAAAAAACTTTACATCCAAAATCAAGTGGGGGGCTGTGCCCCCCACACCTCCCTGCCTAAATATACCAACTTTGAGATCGCTCCAAATTAGAGAAACGGGCATACTCCACAGAACGGCCAAGGGAAGTGTTTCCCTGGGTTAAATCGGCCATTCGTCAATTTACGGTTTCGATATCACAAGTTCGAGCTTTACTTATTCTATTAAGTAAAGCTTTGATCATGTAATATAGAACTGATACTGGGAGTAGTATTAGTATGACAAGGGAAATGAAAATCAGAGAATTAAGTAACACAGTTCTGTACTTGACTGATATCATATTCCAAACTAAAATAGGAGAATCTGGCAAGTACTGCAATTTGTTATTGTGGGAGTTACTTTCAGTGAACAAGAGGAAGGCTTACATTTGACAATAGCTGAAGGCAAAGGGCCAAGTTTATATACACCACTTCAAAATATAGAATCAAATACTACATAGGCCACAGAGGTGACCGAATTATATCAAGGGATCAACTTTGTAGGGAAGACGCTGATGAGAACAATAATCATTCAAATCAGAGAGAGAAATAAAACAGAATTCCTGAAAATGAGGTTTTAAGTGTGGTGCCATGCAATTGTGGTTAAAGAAGAACTGCATATGCTAAAGGGGTCCTCAGCTATTGTTCTTTAATAACTACATATCTTCATTCATTTCTCATGCTAAAGCTTCTGATTTTATTTAGCATTCATGAAGATATTCTATGCTATTACCATAAACAACCACTATAAATCTAATGACTTCACATTTAGAAAAGTAACAAGTATTGAAATATCACCATTAAATGTCATTGAAACCTATACCTGTACAACAGTGAACATACTAATAAAATGCAGCTAAATGGAACAATTCACAAAACAGTTACTGTTAACACTATTTTTCGCACAACATAAATATTTTTTTAAATATCTATATATATATATATTTTCTAACTTCACTAACTGTGTTTAAAAGACTATCATGCACAGAATGCAGAACGAGGCTTATCAGATATCAAACATCTCTCTCATCTATAGCTTCCTCTATTCAGACCTGATCATGAACTATGCTGATAACATATTCCCAAGATTGAACCTTGGGTTGAGGCTGAAACGCACTTTAATAACCTTATTCCCTCTCCTTAGTGGTACCTTGGAACTAGAAGGACATAGTGCTAGATACCTAACTCCGATACTTAAGTCTTAAATGAACATGCAACATATCAATCATACATTAATAGGATACATATATATCCCACAAAATGGTCCAACAACAACAACACCTAAAACTTGCCATCCTATTCAGACTTACTAATCTGTCAGGTTACTCCAGTCTAGAGATCCTCAATGTTGGGGGATGAAGCTAGGCGGTGATAAATAGGGAATTAGGTTTGGAAGAGGAAAAAGAGGTAATTACAAACATGCAGCAGTGAAGGAGGAGGGGCTGGATGTTTGCCCTATATGTTTCTACTAGAGTAGGAGTATTCAGGGGTGATACTCAGTGAGATAACAGAGGGAAAATACAAGATTCCATGTATGCACCCATAGTGATGCTTTTACCTTAGGACAAAGGGGGGGGGGTGACAATCCTAGAAATTATAGGCAAACGCTGCTTTGTAATGCAGATATTATTTGCAAGAATATGTAAAACAACTCTGAGAAAAGCAGCAACAAAGAATCCACAGCCAGCCACATTAAAAAATATCAATTTAATGAAACAGCACCGTAGACACTCTAGCACCTCGGCTATCAGCCTTCCATGAGTAATGTGCATCACAAAAACTTACACAATTTATATAATCCATTCAATAAGTAAATAAATCAATTATTCAATTACAGAATAATTGCCTCTGATTGATCTCCAGATTTAAACCTACAGGTACCATTGTGTTAAATTTCAAAATATAGATAGATTCCTTATAAAGGAGTTTCTCCTTAATATTGCATATTTCCCCAACTTGTATAAAACACAACCCTGTAATAAAGAGTAAACATTATTATGCCTTATTTTAAAATGCATAGCAACATTACTTTCAGCCTTATTCTTTTTTATATCCCTAATGTGTTCTTGCTTTCTTGACTTAAATTTTCTTTAACTTTTCCCAATGTAAAATAAATTACAAGGGCATTTTAAGGCATATATAGCACCTTAACTATTACAAGAAAAATGACCATGAGGCAAAAACTGAACACCATTTATTTTACTAAAACTTGTAACAATGTGTGAACATATGGTACAACCCCCACAGGGGTATGTACCCCTAAAAGGGGGATTCACGTATAACTCATCACTGGGCGAAGTAAAATAACTAGAAGTTAAGAACTCTTTTAAATTGTTTCCCCTTTTTATATGAAATAGAAAGATAATCTGATATGATAGTTTTTAACTCAGCATCCTGGAGCAAAAACTTCCAACAATTATGCAATATTTTATTTATTTTCTTACTAAGACTATTATATACTGAAACAAAATACACCTGCTCTTTATGTGGTCCAGTACTAACCAACCCCTTATTTATTTTATTAATGGACAATTTTCAAGAATGTTAAGCACTGGGTTAGAAAGGGTTCTTCCAGAGATTATAGGTGAAGGACAGAGAAACTTTGCAAAAGGTAGATCGTATGCTGACCACTGGAGAACTCTTTTAAATATTACTAGATGGACTATTAAGGAAGGGAAAGGATAAGCAGGAAAGTACTAATAGCTATTAAAAAAACTTTTGGTAGTGTAACTTGAGAGCTTGTGTTTCAAGTACATAGGCAGCTGATGACTGAAGGGATGTTATTAGAGAACATATGTCCACTATCTAGATATCCATGGGTACGGATTCTAGTTAATGGGAAAGGTCAGAGATAGTCAAACCGGTATTTGAAACAACAAAAAGAGATTTCCATTCTCCCTGTGACTGTTTATTGTAAAAAAAAAGGGTATTAGATCAGGGATCTGGTGAGAATTTGAGAGAAATGGTAATAATGTAGAAACAATAGCATTTATTTATTTGTTGATAATTATATAACGCTAATGGAAGATATGGAGGCACACTTATACATCATTTTGGATACAACTGGACAGTTTAGAGAGGAATCAGGATTCTACTTTCATCCTCCAAAGTTGGTAGTACTGTCTAGAGACCATGGGATAAGAAGAGAGATAGGACTGCCAAGGAAAATGAGTGGGGGGAAGTATTTAGGGTCATGGATGTTTAGAAAGGTATAAGAGATTAGAGGAAAGAATTGGAAGATGTTGGGAGAAGGAATAAGAAGGTTATTGGATAAAATGTCAGACAGAGTTCTTACATTAAGAATTAGACAAAGGTTGTGATAAGTATGGCATTATTCAGGGCATCTAAATAGTGAGGATTATTGCCATCTTTCTAAAGAATTTGGTGGTTAGAGAGCTCTATTATGTTTGTGACATATTTGTATGCATGTGGGGGATAGAATTGTTAAAGAATGGATGTGAATGAAGAAATCTAGGAGAGAATGAGGCATGCCAAAGTTTAGATGATATGATATGGCAACTAGTTTGGTGTAAAGAATTGAAGATAATAATCATGAGATGCATGGAGTGAGAGAAAGGGTGGAAATGGTGGTAAAGGGGGTATATGGATGGACAGAAGATTATATAGCCAGGTGGTTAGGTGTGATATGGGAAAGAGCATGGATGGAACTGACATACAGAATTTATTATTGAGAGGGCTGTGGGAAAATGAAATTTCATGGGAAGAAGATGGTATTTTGAATAGCTAGTAAAAGGGGGAGATAAAGTGAGTGTGTGATTTGTTAATCAGTGAGCAGGGGGAGGAGTTTTTGGATGTAAAATCTTGTATAGGTAAGGGAGATGGGTTAGTGTGCATACAGGTTGTAAAGAGAGTTACGGACATGTGAAAGGGAAGGGATTGGAAGGGGACAATAATATAGGAAGGACTGGATGGGGGAAAGGGTAGAAGGAAGAAAAGAAATGTCAAATTGGGTACATCTGTAACTTATTAGGCAAAAGACTGGTAAAAGAGACAAAGAATAAACTGAGAAAGCAATAGGAGATGGAAATTGATAGGTGGAAGAGTACATATAGGTGGAATATGAGAAAGAGCAAGACGTGTATGCTGTGTAGGACTGGTGCGAGATGTGTGCTGGGAAGTGATGCACCATTAGCACTAGATGCTGCTGAGGTTAAAGAAAGAGCGCTGTTGTCCAGAAGCTCAGTATTGGAGACAGGAGATGCAGGATGGTGGTCAGCAGCATTTGTGGTGAGCATGCAGAATCTGTGCTGGAATATCTGGTGCATAGGAAAAAGGTAAGTAAGATTGTCTTTTCTATTTGTTTGTAGTGGAATGAGGGAGACAGTGGACAAGAGAGAAAGGGGAGGAGGGGCAAAGATGGTGATAGCAGGGACTTGGAAGAAAATATAAATCAGGGATATTCCAATAGAAGTGTGTGACAACAGCTAAGAAGAACAGGGAAAGGAGCTGGGCAGAGGGGGATGACTAGACACTCAGAGATGTGGTTGAAGGTTTAGAAGCAGATAGTGAAGACAGGAGGAAAGAACAAGAGGTAGTGGAAACACAGTGAGGGAGTGGATAGAGTTGGGGGAAGAGAGACAAAATTTCAGTCCTTATATGCTGTATCTTGGGTCTTGCCACTGAATATATAAACAATATGAGGGAGATGCCAAGACACATATTGTTTTATTTTATAATCTTAGCAGGAATTTGCTCTTTGTGTGCAAAGAATATGAATACAAAAAAGTAAAGGCATTGTATATAGGGAGGGACTTTGCTGTGCATGGAATTGTATTGCTGCTTGTTTCATGTGTGCATATATTTGACAGGTGTATGAAACTTTCCATTAAAAAGACAAAGACAGAAAAAGTTAATCAGACTTATTAAGTCAGCATCATTTGACTGACACTTCATTTGACCGACACTTAATTTGACCGACAAGTATTATTGACAAGAAAATGGGATATGCCCCCTTCCCCACTGTAGTGCGACCCTGGAGTTAGAATATATAGTCAGAGGGACGTGGGGGGCGAAGCCCCCCACTTACTTTTGTTTTACTAAGTAATATTAAAGCAAAACTAAACAATATAATATGAAATTAAGTGGGGAGCTTAGCCCCCACACACACCCCCATTGTGGGGGCCTGTGCCCCCACACACACACCCTAACTATATATTCTAACTCCAGGGTCGCACTACAGTGGGGAAGGGGGCATATCCCATTTTCTTGCCAATAATATCTGTCGGTCAAATGAAGTGTCTGTCAAATGAAGTGTCGGTCAAATGAAATTTCGGTCATTTGGTCTCAGGCAAATGGATGTCGGTCAATTGAAAGTTAGGGCAAATGAAGTAGATCCAGATAGATAGGTAAATAGATATACAGACAGATAGAAGATTATAGATATATAGATAGGTAGAGATATAGACAGACAGATAGATAGATAGATAGATAGATAGATAGATAGATAGATAGATAGATAGACAGATAGATCGATAGATATTTGTGCTTGAAAATCGTCAGGAATGAACTTTGTATTATTTGGATGGGGAGTCTGTTCCACGGCATAGGTAGGTGCATATGTTTTTGTGTGTGTAAGAAGGAGGTGTGTGTGTGTGTGTGTGTGTGTGTGTGTGTGTGTGTGTGTGTGTGTGTGTGTGTGTGTGTGTGTGTGTGTGTGTGTGTGTGCATGTGTGTGTGTGTGTGTGTGTGTGTGTGTGTGTGTGTGTGTGTGTGTGTGTGTGTGTGTGTGTGTGTGCATCTATGTGTGTGTGTGTGTGTGTGTGTGTGTGTGTGTGTGTGTGTGTGTGTGTGTGTGTGTGTGTAAGTGGGAGGGAGGGACGCAGGTGCATACCTCTGAACTGTCCCTGAATTTCAGGAACATCCCTGATTTTGACTGAAATTTTAGCTCTGTCCCTCTTAATCTCTTAATCCACCTAAAAGTGGTGACTTTTGGAGAAAGGGTGATAAATTACACTTAATAAATAATGAGAGTAATTAGAGTGACAAACTTCTGTAACTTTAGAAAAATGCATATTCACTCATGTTCTGTTATTTTTGTCAATGTCTGAAGTTAATACTAATATCTAAAAAGTGTCCCTGATTATTTCTGGATTTGTCCCTGATTCTGTTGGGATTTGTGTTTTTTTTGGTTGAGAGCTATGGGTAGGTGTGTGTGTGTGTGTGTGTGTGTGTGTGTGTGTGTGTGTGTGTGTGTGTGTGTGTGTGTGTGTGTGTGTGTGTGTGTAAGAGGTAGGTGGTAGCATACCTCTCAGCTGCCCAGATTTTTGCCCCATATTTTTGATCTGTTCCTCATAAAATGGACTGATGTTTCAGACTTCAAATCCTGGCAATGATTTATCAGCATGTCTCACTTAGTATACTAGATTTCTGTGGTGACACTGTATATCTATATCTTTCTCAATTGATGAGATTGCTAGGTTGGCATACAACACTCAAACAACAATTGTTTTAATAGGTTCCTTATAGATAATGTTTTTTATTTCCGCCTTAGCAATCCCTGAAATAATTCTTCTATTTTCACAGGTCTTCAAGTGTAAAAAGGTTGAAAACCACTAGTTTACATCACATGACCGAGTATTTCTGATGCCATTTGACTTGCTGATGTGCAATAAATGGATCATTAATTGGTCAGTGGATGCCTTATATGCAAGACACGGGTAAGCTCTTAGCAGTCTGTAGGATACAGAGAATAAGTGACAGGGCTTTTTGTTGTTTAGGCCTTGTATCCTCTTAGTAGGGTATTTCTGTGGGCAGTCCAGCTGCTGCATGTGCCTGGACAGATACATGCCAATGGGGGCATTATATTCAATGACAGGCTTAATGAGAGCTGAGTAAAATGGGACAGGGGCATCCTTATATAGGTAGGTAGTTACTAGGCTATCTGCCCGAAGGCATTTATAAGCCTAGCTGGAATGTGTTGGCTTTCACCACCCCCTTAGATTAGCTCCCTGTGCCTCTGTCCAGCAAAGCCATTGAAGTGATCCCTGGGGTAAAATTTCTGTTTCCATCCACTCGTCAAGGTTTCTCTTGAAGAGGGTTAGCGAGGAGCTCTGCCTAATGTAGATTGGAATCTTGTTCCAGAGCATGGGAAGTCTCTGGGACAGGAATATATCCCTCCATCACATCCTATTTATTGTTGTGGTGAGGTTTAGATCCCTAGAGCATGTGACTTGAGGGGATAAGGTTTTCTTTAGGTGGAGCATGTCCATCAATTCTGGGTTGGACATGGCCTTGTATGTCAGACAGAGTTCACCTCCGAGTAGGCAGTATGCAACCGAGTACAGCTGGACTTTCTTCAGTCGAGCTGCATAGGGCATCTGCTTGAGGCCAGTGATCCTTTTGGTGAGGTACTTCTGTGGTCTTCCCAGTTTTTGCAGGTGTCTTGTAAGGTACATCCCAAATGGGGCATTGTACTCTATGATGGGTCTGATGAGTGATGCGTAGAGGGGCCCAATGACCTCTTTCAATTTGGATGCAATCCCTTTTGCAATTAGGTGGGCACATAGAAGGATTTTCTCACCACTTTGGCAATGTGATTATCAAAGGAGAGGTTACTATCTACTTGGGTCCCCAGATCCCTTATTACGTCTTTCGTATTTAGGGGGCTACCACCTATGTGGTAGTTTGTGGGTACTTTGTTTGTTCCAAAGGGGATGACTATGCACTTTTTGGCATTTAGCTTGAGGCCATGGTTTTGACAGCAGGTATCTGTCTCAGTGAGACCCTTTTGGAGGATGTCTGTGTCAGCCAGAGAGTCAATTATAGCCCCTAGTTTGCAGTTGTCTGCAAACTTGATCAGCCATAGTCCTCCTGTACTTGCCTGTACCTCTAAGAAGTATATGCTGAACAGGAGGGGTCCTAGGACTGAGCCCTGGGGAATGCCACTTGTAACCGGTGTAGAGTCAGACCTAGATCCTGCAACTCTTACCATGTGAGTTCTGTCCATGAGCCATTTAGTAACCCTTCTCGTGACGTAGGGGTTTATGTTCAGGCTGGTGAGCTTGTCTATAATACCTGACTGGGGAATGGTGTTGAAGGGCTTTGTGAGGTCTAGGTAGGCTGCGTGGACCACCTTTCCCTCATCTATAGCCTTGGTAACTCTCAAAAAAGTCCACCAGGTTTAGGAGGCATAATCTGCCCTTAACAAAACCGAACTGGGTAGGGTCCAGTGTTTGGAGGTTCCCAATGTCTCTGTTAATGAGAGCCATGATGATGTGCTCCATAGCTTTGCAGCCCAAACTAGTCAGGCTTATAGGGCGATAGTTCCTAGGTTCTGTTGTGGCTCCACCTTTGTGGAGCGAAATAACTGTTGCTGCGCACCACTCTATGGGTACGTAGCCTGTGGAGAGGCTGAGTTTAAACAGTGTGTTTAGGTGAGGGGTAAGTTCATCTTTGAGCTCATGTAGGACACAGCCTGGGACACTTTCCATTCCCATTGATGCTGTGTTTTTGGCTTTGGAAAGGGCTGTTTTAACCTGAGTGTCTGTGATTTCAGGGGCACTACATTCTTCTGGTATAGTTATGGGACCTTTTGGGGGGGGAAGGGGGGGTGAAGTTTACACTGAACCTGTCTGCCAGGATGTTGACTATATCAGTCGGTTCAGTGTATTTTGTGCCATTCTGCACTAACTCTGAGCAGATCTGAGAATTGCTACTTAGATTCTTGACATAGCTAAAGAATGCCTTGTGGTTATCTTTGGAGTCCATGGCAATTTTTCTTTCGAAGCTAGCCTTGGATGATTTTATGAGGGAATGTAGTTTCTTGCTGATACTGATCAGGGATGTCTTCCCTTCTTGGGATTTTACTCTTTTCTGTACTAGTTTCCTCCTCCTATTGTATAGCTTGTTTATGGCAGAGGTCCACCAGATTGGTTTCCTTTTCTTGGAGGAGTGAGTCTTGGTTTTGTTTGGGATAGCACAATCCATGCATTCTTGTAGGTGCCCATAGATGTACATTAGTAAAGGATTTTGCAGCTTGGGCAGCATTATCCTTTAGCATGGGGGCTTTGAAACTTCCCACTTTGGTCTTAAGTAATGTGAAGTTTGCTTTTGAAAAGTTTTTCACGGTGGTTTCTTTGACCGGGGGTGGTGGCGGAATGTGGATATCTAGAGTGATTAGTTTATGGTCAGATCTAACCAGCGAGAGGTTGATCTCCAGTGTGGAACACCGGTCGCCCATACTGGTGATGACCAGGTCCAATATGATGTCACCTCTGGTGGGGGTGTTGACCAGTTGATCCAGGGCATTTGAGTTTATAAATTCTAGGAAACGTTGTGCAAGGGAGTTTGTACTTGAGTAGTTCTCCCAGTTAATGTTTGGGTAATTGAAATCACCCAATATCAGGGTGTTTGGTAGGACCTTTATGTTTCCCAGTGTTTCCAGGAATGCGGAGTGGGGGTCCTGGGACATGGTGGGGGATCTGTAGCAAGCTATAATTTGAATAGCAGTTTTGCCCATTGTTAGTTGCACGTGGATGATCTCTGAAGCATTGTGCTGTGCCACTAACCTGGAGGTGTGGGTATCCTTGATGACTATGGATACTCCCCCCCGCCTTTTGTATTTCAGTCTAGGTTTTGTGGCCGAAATGTATAGTATGAGTTGTAGCCTGGTAGTGCTGGGATGCTCTCTGGAGCCTTAAACCAGGTTTATGTTACTGCACATATATCAATTTTCTCCATATTGAGGAGTGTCCCGACTGCATGCATTTTGAGGTTTAGATTTCTGGCATTGAGTAGCATTACCCTCAGTTTTTTGTTACTTGTGCTATTTATGGCAGTGGGTTTGTCTCTTGAGCCTTGCCTAAAAAAGACACTATGGAGGTGGCAAGAGCCTTGGCCAGTATTCGAAAGCCTAAGGGTGACAGGTGCAAGCCATCTCTAGTGAAGCAGTGTGGCTTGTCGAGCATGTCATCCCAGACTGACAGAATCTGGATCCTCTTTTAATGACACCAGAAGCTTAGCCAATTGTTGAAATTGATAATTTTTTCTCTATACTGTGGTATCATTCTTGGTGAGGGCAGGATGCTACTCAGGGTCAGGGTCATACCAGCCTGGGCTACCTGATCAGAGAGCTCATCTATGTCTCTTTTCATGTAGTCCAGGGAGGTACAGTTCTGGTCATTCATACCAACATGGACAATGACAGAGTCATATTTGTACTTGTTCTGGAGTGACCTGAGTGCTTGTGTTATGTGGTGGATCCTGGCACCTGATAGGCAGCTAACAGTAACCTTCTCCTTGTTCAGCCAAGTGAGTGGGAATTCAGTGTGTCTGACTATAGAGTCACCTATTACTAGTGTGTTGGGTATGTTATTTTGCCTTAAGGGCTGTGATTGTGTGGCACACTGGTTTTGTGAAGTATGTGTTTCATGGTTTGTGTTGGGGGGTGGAGGTTGCTTGGATGTCTGCTTTGGAGGTCTCTGTTACTTCTGCAGATTTTTATTTAGAGCCTTTGAGTATGCTTTCATGTATTTATGTGTGTCTTTTGCCAGTGCTGGTTTCATAGGTCTATGTGAGACTGGTGGTGTGATGCAAGTAATTCCCTTCTCCTCTTGACTGCCTTGTCCAGTCTTGGGTTGAGAGAGCTTAGCCTCCAGTTTGGCTGCATAATTGCATCTCTTGTATGTATTAGTGTTTGGTGGAAGGAGGAGAGGGTTGTCTGTGTACATGAGGCAATTGTAACATTGCCTCAAAATGCCCAGATTCACCAGTTGGACTGGAGAGTACACCTGAAACTGCCCTTTGGACATGCCTGGATAGGTACAGTGAACTGTTTTACTGATTGGCTGGTAAGGTTGACTAGAGAGCCTTGTCCTTCTCTACAGTATAGGGGGGGGTCTAGTGCTAAGGTTTATTAGTGCTTGCTATGAGTTTTGAGCAAGTACCAGGATGAGAAGTGAATGGTTTGAGTGCTTAAGTTGAAGGTTTGTCTAGTTCCAAGGGAAAAATTGAAGAGTACACTTTGTGGAGCCGGGAATAGTTATACCCTAGCTAACCAGCACTGCTCGACACAATCCCTTTGCTTATAAACTGTGCAATATAGAAGAACTTTCTTACAAGAGTAGATTCATGTTGGTCAAAAGTTAGGTCACTGTTTACATAAGTTTCCAAATTCCAAACAACTGGATCAAATCTTAGGACCATATTTTCAATGTAGTAGTTCTCTGGGTAGACGACTTCCCAAAGGATACAGTAAAGCATTTTTTGGAATTTGGTTTCAGACCATAACTTTGACACCAGTTATTTATTTGAGACAAATCTTTCTGCAAGATTGCTAAGTCATTTAGGGATTCAATGACTTCTCCTAGTTTGTGCTAATCTGAAAACGTAGTCAACCAGCACCCTTTGGAATTAGCTTTTATTTCACAAAAGTAGATGCCAAACAGGAGAAGTCCCAGCACAGAACATGTGACTGGTCTATTTGTGGAAGTACCTTCCCCTGTTTTGATGATCTGTGCTCTATCTGTCAGCCAATTGGCAATCCAGCAGGTGACTCAGGAGTTTATTCACAGTTTATTATGCTTTTCTACTATGCCTGATTAGGAAACTGATCAATAGTTTTGGTCAGGTTACGGTATGTTGTGTGTACTGTTTTGCCTTCATTCATTGCTTTAGTGACCTTTTTCAAAAAAATCCACAAGGTTGAATAAGCATGATCTGCCCTTGAGAAATCGAAACTGAGATGGTCCAGTGTTTGGAGGCTCCCTATGTTCTGATTGATTAGTTCCATGATACGTCTTTCCATGGGTTTGCATATGAGGCTGGTCAGACTTATAAGTATAATTGCTTGGGTATGTGGTAGGGCCTCCCTTATGTAGGGGGAATGGCTGTAGCTGTTCTCCATTCGCTTGGTACAAAACCTGTATGTAGGTTGAGATTGAGCAGTGTCATTGGGGTGTCACTAAATGGTGCTTTATGCTATTTAAGATGCATTCAGGGATGTTGTCAGGAGCTATTGATGCAGTATTTTTAGTTTTTGATAGCAGTTGTAGGATTTGGTCGTGTGTTCTAGCCGGAGGTGAGCCAGTTTTAGGTGTATCTTGAGGAACAGACAGACAGGACACAGGAGTAAATTTACAGTTAAATTTATCAGCCAGTAGCTAGATCTTCAGCATCATTGTAGGTAACATCAGTCATAAGTAGCTTAGCTCATTGCTGAGCTGTGCTTTTGAGATTACATACCTTGTGATTGTCTTTGGCTAGGATAGCTGGGTTAGCTTCTAAAATATTTATTTTAATTTGTTGGTCATGTTTTCAAATTTATACAAATGTTGTAATGAAACTTCAGTTCTTAATACTACTTATTCATAAAAAAGTGCCTCATTTCATCGCCATCATAATCTTTTAATGTGCAGACTGATAGACTTGGCTATATATGTGGAAATGACAAATATTTAATTGTAAAATTTAGTTTATAACCTTTATCAAATGCTTTCTTCATTTATGATTTGTGCAGTTCATTACATACTTAAAATTTGATTTGAAGTGCTTTTCCAGTCTGCATTCTTGATCACTGTAGAGTGTTTTCTAAATAGCTAAAGAACAGAAAGTAATCATGTTTAATGGGCTTCACTTTGATGATGTGCTGGTAACTTTCATTACAAGACTTATTCCTTGAAATATGTCTACATACCTGTATGTATTAAAGGAAGTGAAAAATTGCAACACTTTCATTATCAGAGTGTGGTTACATAATTCCATAATACATGCACTTTACTTCATTAGTGTAATTCTAGGTGTCTCTTTTTCTCAGAATTGTCTCAAGATTAGAATTAAAAATATGTAGCCATATAATTTCTGTGGCTTTACCTCTCAATGGGAAACTTTAGGAAAGCTTCTATGACACTTTTATCAACTTATGCCTTAATGCTTTTAAACCTCTTCTGCAATATCAACAGAACGGTTATGAGTGGCAGGTATATCTCGCATGGGATACTACTGCTCTGAATCAGACTCCCCATCCACATTAAACAAAGTTCATCCCTGTTGATTTTCAAGCACAACTTAAATCTGTGGATGGAAAACAGAAAATTTACCCCAGGACTGCCTGTTGTATTACAAATGGAGAGAGGCAGCTCCTAAATGCTTCATCCCTTGCATGGATCCCCTCAAATTAGTTACAGCACAGTCCAGATATTGTCATTAGGGGAAATATGTATTTATTGACCGTGGGATAGGTAAGGTCAGTCTATAACCAAATGGGATAGGTTATTATGAGCAGAAAGAGGGAAACTGGCTAGGCTTAAAATGGCCCGCAAGGGTAGCTAGCCTAGTACTTAGCTATTAACCTATAATGCTGCAGCCAATGCATATTTGGACAGGACATCAATAACTGTTAACATGAATCAAAAGCATATATTGTGCTTTGAAAGGCCTGCCTTAGGAATGAGACCCACCTGCCCTGTATATTATATTGTTCACACTGGTCTGGTACTGTGAAAGTGCTTTCTTGTTGGTTCATGGGCATCCTGGGGCCATAGTCCCTTCTGGTGTTAAATGATTTATAGAGATAAACCACTTTTATACCCACCTGTGGGCAATTTTTTTATCACTTCTCCTTGCAGCATCATAAAGCTTCCGCATCTGTCCTAATCAGTCATATATTCATAGGTCTTTAAAATATCTTCAGTACATTGTTTATCTCTATTTAAATGTTGTAGTAAAATAAAATGCAAGTCTAGTTTTAGTACTACACCATTTCATTAATACTCATACAATAGGAGGCTGTATTTATTTTTCAGTTAAAATATATACATCTTATCACAGCATTTGTTCAGTGCAACATACTTTTGAATTTCACAATAAAAAAAGACATTTCTTGTTATAGTGCATAACCAAAATCTCAGCTGTAAAAGTCCTGTATATGTATCATGTCACTTTGCACTTCCTGTTTTAAACTGTAATAACATTTAACAGTCTAGAGGAGTATTATCATTGTTCATCTCTGTGCCTCTTTTAATGTTTCAAATATTAAAGTGCAGAACACATTTTACAGTTCCTAAGACATCACTGCTTACCCTCAAAGTCAGACTTACTACCTCTCCCGAATGTGTAAATGCTTTAATATGGCTAATGACCACTAGGGCCCTTATGAGCCTAACCATGCAACCCAAATGTGAACCACAAATATGATTAATATGGGGGAGATTTACTGACTGCCTCTGTCCATCAGGTAGATAGGTGCCAGACCAAGGGTGAATTGCAAATCAGCCATCCATTGGTCCGTGTTGTGCTTAAATAGGGATTAGGAGAAACTCTGCATCACACAAATGGGAAACCAGTTCCAGAGAATGAGAATTCTCTGAGAAACATATCTGTCTTTCCAGCATGTGCTATTTATGTCACAAGTGAAATTCAGGTCTTTTAATTTAGTAATTTTGATGCTGTTTGTTTCACTGATGTGCAAAAGGTTCATCAAAACAGGGTCCAGGGATGACTTGTATGCGAGGGAAAGATCACCTCTCAGAAGTCTGTATGAGTAAAGAGACGGGGCTTTATGTCGATCATTGTAGGACATTGTGTTTATTCCCTGTATTCTTTTTGTAGGAAAGCTCTGTTGATGTTCCAGTTGCTGCATGTGTCTGGTCAGGAACATACTGAAGGGGGAATTATATTATATGATGGCTCTGATGAGGGCCAAGTAGAGTGATATGATGACCTCTCTGGACCCAGATGCCATGCCCATGCTTATAAGTTGAGCAACATAGACAAACTTTTTTACTACCTTGGATGCATGTTGGTCGAAAGCTAGTTTACTATCTACATGTGTTACCAGATGACTAGTAAACCAACTTTTAGGGGTGTTTTATTCATGATGTATTTACCTGGAGTGGCCAAATTCCCAAAAGGTATATAATACAGTTCTTGGTATTTAGTTTTAAGCCATCATTTTGACAAAAAAGTCTTTGTCTGTGTTAGACCTTCTTGAAGGGTGATTTAATCTTTGAAGGAATTCAATGACTGCTACCAGTCTGCAATAATCTGCAAACTTGGTTAGCCAGAGGCTTTTGACTTTGGCTTTGACATCTGATAAGTAGATGTCAAAGATGAGTGGGCCTAGCACAGAGCCCTGGGGGGCTTCACTGGTGACCACCCTCTTTGTGGAGGTGACCTTATAGATTCTAACCTCCTATGTCTTATCAGTAAGCCAACTAGCTATCCAGCATGTTCAAAAGAGGTTTATACCTCATTTTATAAGTTTGTTGACAATGCCCAGGTGGGGTATTCTATCAAATGGTTTAGTAAAATGTAGTTAGGCAGTATGTACCATTTTACCCTCCTTCATTGTCTTGGTGACCTTTTCAATGAAGTCCAGCAGATTCACTAAGCATAGTCTCCCTATGACAAAGCCAAATTGGAATTGATTCAGTGTTTGGAGGTCTCCTATGCCCTTGCTGATAATTTGCATGGCAATTCTTTCCATGGCTTTGCAAGAACGACTAGTCAGACAAACGGGCCTGTAGTTTCCAGGATCTGTTGAAGATCCTCCTTTATGAAGGGGGTAACAGTTGCGGTCCGCCATTCACATGGGACAAATTTCATTTTAAGAGAATAGTTAAATAATTACTCCAGGGGTCCTGATAAGTCATATTTTAGAGTGTTTAGGATGTATCCTGGGATGTTATTGGGGCCCACTGAGGCCATGTTCTTGGCTTTAGTGAGCATAGCCCATACGTGATCCTCAGCTATAGTTGTGGGGGTTATGTTTTTGGGTAGTTTCTAGGGATGGTTGGCAGTGAGAAGGGAGTGAAGTTGAATTTATCCTCTAACAGGTTTGCTGTATCACCAGGCTCAGTGAACGTCTCACCATTAACCACCAGTTCGGCACTTTGCTGTGTGCTGTCCTTGAAGTTTCTGACAATAGCTGAAGAAGGTCTTATGCTTATCTTTCACCTGGGAGACCTCAAAGTTGGCTTTGCTTGACCCGATTATCCCTCTTAGTTGCCTTTTTAGTTTGATGAGAGAGTTTTGCTATATTTGTTTCCTTTTCTTGTATAGCTTGTGTAATTTGGGATGCCATCATTTTTGACAGTTTAGAATTTTATACAGCATTTATGAAATATTGTTAGTAATATCATAGCTATCAGATTCTTCAAAATATTTAGTTTTATAATTTTAAACATGTATTTGATACCCTACCAATTTTAATCCATTTTTAATAGTTCTTATGGTATGAGATGCTGTTCTTTATCAGAACTTTCTGGGGCATACAGGTACATTAATATGGTGCCAAACTTTCTTTCTGTAGAGTTTCTGAAATATTTTTACAATTGCCCAGTGTAAAAACTCATTAAATGGCCCACCACGATGAATGTAGCATTTAGCTGCATATATGTCTTATCAACCACCCTTGAGATACGAACCAGACATTTGCATTTCATTAAAGTGTCATATATTATCTGAAATGCTTCTCATCTGCAAAGATTTTGGAGGGATGTCCCTTATTTGTTTTTAGACGTTTTGCTCTATTCCTCCTAAAATTGGGAACTGAAACATTGTTAAGTTAATAGTACCAGCATTTAAAAAGTAACTGGCCCTCCGTACTGTTCTGTTGATGTTGCAAAAGAGGTTTATATTCCTAGACCGAATATTTCTGTTGCCACTTGACTTGCTGATGTGCAGTAAAACCATCAGTATTGGATCAGTGGGTGCCATGTATGCCAGACACAGGTCACCTCTTAGCAGTCTGTAGTATGTGGAGTATAGTGACAGGGCTTTGAGTCAATCCATGTGAGACACATTGTTTACATCTTGTATCCTTTTAGTAAGGTATCGCTGTTGGTGTTCAGTTGTTGCACAATTATTTATACATTATGATGGAATGCAGCCAAGTTTCCTGTCTGTGATTCTACCAGTAGTTTTATGTGTCACGATCCCACTCAGTCCTATAATTCTTGAAATATATATACCATTGTGGCTTCTCTGACAAAGTATTTTTTGCATTCTTCATCCTTTGTCCTCAGGTATTGAGTGATTACATTCTTGCACTAACCGAAAATCTTTTACCATACTCATGATGATTTTTCTTTCTGTTGGTACCATGCCAAACACTACTACTATGCCAGGATTTGTATCAAAACAGTTTGTAAAAGACTGTACATCTCCTCTTTCCATGCTTTTTTTTTTATATTGCTATCTGTTCAGTAAAATTCTGTGCATTAAGACAACAATTCCCCATGAAGAAGTATATAAATTCCTATATGTCACAGTCCTTCACTTTACTGCCTTGTGTTTCAGACTGGGGGGGGGTGTATGTCATACATTTCAGGTTTATTTGCTTTTGTGACACACTAAACAGGAGCAAAAACACATAAGCCAGCTGCTGAGACACCATGACACTCCTACTTTTTATAAACACCAGCAGGGACAGGAAAGCACCTCCTCCTAATGATGTCACATCTCACATGGGCAATGGCTATATCCCCTGCCATATCAGAAAACACAGCAGGAGTTGGGAAGCCCATGAGGCTGTAGTAGAATGCACTACACAATCAAAGCATGGAGCAAATATGGCATCACATGAGTTGTCCAGTACTGGCCTTGTCTTGGCATGTGTCAGTCAATGGCAAAGAGTATAGGGAAACTCACAAAGCTGCTGTTGAGGAGGCTATGTAGTCCAAACATGGAGTGAATAGAGAATGTTGAATACCTTGTAAGTCATTACAATTTATGAAAAATATTATATTTACCAGTGGTATGTAGACCAGAAAAAAGTGGTTGTAGAACACAGAAAATGGTAGAAAGAGACCCACAGAAGAATAAATGTCAAATCAAGAAAACAGTTATATAAAATGGTGATGTGTCTGAGTTGGAATGTGCTGGGATGCAGAGCCAGGATAGGTCTTCAGCACAGAAAATGATGGAGTAGGATTTCCAAGGCTGGAAGCCATCAGCCAGAAGTTCCAGGGAGTCCCCCCCCCCCCCCACACACACACACAAAAACAAAATCATCATTCCTGGCTATATGTATATATATATATATATATATATATATATATATATATATGTGTGTGTGTGTGTGTGTGTGTGTGTGTGTGTGTGTGTGTGTGTGTGTGTGTGTGTGTATTTCATACTGCAGTGAAAAGCTTCACAGTAAAGCTGTATGAAACACAATGTATTATATTATCTTGAGATATATTTATTCAGAGTTATGCAGGATTCAATAATTTTATCAGTGAGTAATGCAATGGTGTCTTTTGCAAGCAACAATAGAAATTATCAAACCAGGTATCAATATCTGCTTAATTTATTAAAAAGGTAGCAACAGCTAAGCAAACCAGCTCATCCTTTAGTGTTTTGGATAACAACTTTCTCATTTATCACTGAGAAGAATAAAGAAGTGTAATCTGAAAATGAAGGGATGCTGTGTAGTTAAGCTGCGGTTTCACCTTGAAACTGACCTCTGTCATGCCATATGACTCATAGCTAATCAAGGAAATGATCATGGGTTACATGCGGAGATCGTTAGTTTTAGTGAGTGTGCAGTAATCCACTGGTAAACAACAATATAAACGAATTCAGTAGCAGATAGCATGAAGGAACGAGATCAACTGATGAGCAAAATGGGAGGGGAAAAGATGACACATTCATGAAATTGCTTTAGTCTTCTAATCTGACACATTTCAGGAGGTACATGCAGTTCTGCTTGCTTGAATATTATGTTGACTTTTTAACAGCATCTCTTCCTGTGACCATTCCTGTGACCATAAGTCCAAATGTCTCAATGACTACAGTGGTGGCCGCAGACTGATGCCATAAAGAACAGTTTATTATAATACTGAAATTGTTCTGTTCCTTCTTAATTTTCTCCCCTGTTAAAAAAGAGAGACAGAGAGAGAAGTGGCCAGTGATGTGAATGGCTGTACTGCACTCAGTGTTAGACTTCTGAAAAGGTATCTTAAAAAACTTTTAATCTTCACTTCTTAATTTGGTTTCTAATCCCCTAGCCATTGCTAGGGTTGTCTAACAAAAAAAAAATGTATGTATACTGCTCCAGAGCAGGTAAACTACCCCATGTATGTCTGATCACTCCTTTCCTAGATTACCCCAAGTGGCCCACTACCATAATGAACAGAGATGTGACCATAGGTTATACTTGCATGTTCTGGGCATGCATTCCACTGTATTATACTCAGCAAACAATGAATGGAAAGGAATTGCAGGAATAGCAAAGTAATAACAGTAAAAGTGATTCTACTGAGGTATAACTATTTCAAAACTTAATGTAATAAAGGACAAGATAAGAAGCCATCTAATTGGCATGGATATGTGTGAGTATAAGTATTAATAGCATTGCACAAAAATGGTTTATATGTATAAACATACCTGCATAACACATAATTAACAAAGTTAACTATTGCCCTTTTCATGGCAGGACATTAATATTGAAATGATCAGTATGTAATGCCAGCCTAGACAATAAGTGCTGATTCCTGGCACTTGGCTTTTCCATTGAGGAGACACTAGTTTTATTCACCTGGTATGTATAAACTAACCGCTTCCATAGCCCCATTTCTGGAGGGGATATCTGCTTCCAGCACCAGCACTTGGTAATGTAATTGTTAACACATCCTGCACTATATGTTCCAGAGATAAGGAGACCTACTCTGGGACTAGGACCACCAGTGGCTTCATTTAAGCTGTTAAGTTACCAACAACCAAAATGACCAAAAAAAGCTTCAACAAGTACACACAACAACAAAACTGAAAAGAATACTGGTAAGCAGGCCAGAAGAATGAAAACTATGAGTAAACCAAGTGTCTTTAGTGTACACCTTTTATTTAAATGCTTTCATCCTAAGACTTCTTCAGAACGCAATACAAACAATCAGTTACTAACCAACATTTATATCCACCTTAATTGCCTTGATTGAATAATAATCTAATTAAAACCAATATCATTCATTTCAGTATAAAAAAACTAAAAATGGTACAAAGATATATTGAAAATAGTTCAAACTTTATTTAAATACAATTTTCTGTTCTTTAAACATTATTTATTTATTTATTTATTTATTTTATTTTACATTTGTTGACCGGGATAGTCCAACTTAATAGATGTCCATTTTCAGCGGAGGCCCAGGGAGAAAAGCTCCAAATAAAGCAAAACAAGGCAATACAAAACTAATGGCATAGAACATGTGACAACATCAGATGCATAGACCATATTATTACATAAGATAAATACTTTTTCAGTGTTATTAATACATAGCTGTTAAAATATAATACGTCATACTTGGATAGGTAGGTTTTAATAGAGTTACAAGTTGTCTTTAGTCTGGGGTAGAGCAGGGACAAATCCAATGTGATTTCAGATATTTTTTTAGGTTATTTTTGAAAAGGTGAAGTGAGGTTTCTTGGGTGATGTATAGTGATGTTAGTAACTTTGTTTAATCCTAGTGTTTTATCAGCTTCAAGTCTAATTTGCCAACAGGTTTCCCTCTGCTCCAAAAAAATTTTAAAAGCACCACCCCTTAAGTCTAAGCTGCCTAATTCTAAAATAGAAAAAGAAATTTCTTATATTTCCCGCATTCAGTTGTATGTTTGTATAAAGAACTTTTAACATTTCTCTTTTTTTATATAGTAATAGTGTTCCCTCATTCTTTCATAAAGGGACCTAGTGGTCATACCCACATAAAATGCTGAACATCCACTACATAAACAGATGAAGTAAAACAACATGAATATGTTATTATTGCCCGCAAGCATAACAAGCTGCTAAGAGACGTAGCACCTTATGAGAGCCATTCTGCTTATTCTCATTTTGTCACTAATAACAAAGACAAAAAGAATTTCAATGGAAGGAAAACTTTGAATTTGGGCACTAACTCAGACAATAGAGTGTCTAGTAAGGTACATGCCAAATGATTAGTCTAATGAGGGAAGAGTAGAGAGAGATAATGGTTTCTTTCTTCCTGGATACAAAACCCTTGGTAATGAGATGTGCCACATAGAAGGACCTTCTGACCACAGTGGCAATGTGGTGGTCGAAGGAGAGGTTGCTGTCAACCTGTGTCCCCAGATCTCTTATAATGCCTTCAGTGCTCAGTGGGCTCTCATCAATGTGATAATTAGTGGGAACTGAATTTTTACCAAAGGGAATGGTGACACATTTTTTGGCATTAAGCTTAAGGGCATGGTTTTGACACCAGTCATTGGTCTCAGTAAGGTCTTTCTGTAGGATGTCTGCATCACTTGGGGAGTTAATAATGGCTCCCAGCTTGCAGTTGTCTGTGTACTTGGTCAGCCAGTGTCCCTCTGTGTTGACCTGGACTTCTGAGAAGTAGATTCCAAACAGGAGAGGACCCTGGTCTGATCCTTGGGGACTCCATGCGTGACTGGTTGACAGTCTGACTTGGAGTCCGTTACTTTCACACTGTGTGTCCTATCTGTGAGCCAATTTGCAACTCACCTAGTGATATAGGGGTTGATGCTAGTCTGATGAGTTTATCAATAATTTCTGAGTGAGGAATGGTATCAAAGGCCTTGAACAGATCGAGGTAGGCTGTATGCACTGCCTTACCTTCATCCACAGCTCTGGTAACTGACTCAAAGAAGTCAACCAAGTTGAGCAGGCATGATCTCCCTTTCACAAAGCCAAATTGCGTGGGATCTAGAGTTTGGAGATTTCCTATATCTTTGTTAATCAGGTCCATGATGATGCAGTCCATAGCTTTACATATCAGACTCGACAGGCTAATGGGGTGATAATTCCCAGGGTCTGTAGTCACTCCCCCTTTATGGAGAGGGATGACTGTAGCAGTGTGATATTCAGTTGGGACGAACCCTGAGGTGAGGCTATGATTGAACAAGGCACACAGATGTGGTGCCAGTTCACTTTGTAGTTCATGTAGAACACAGTCAGGGATATTATTGGGTCCCATGGAAGCTGTATTCTTGGCCTTGGACAATGCAGCTTTAACCTGTGCTGCAGTAATGCTGAGTGCCTGGCATTCTTCTGGTATTGTGATTGGTCCTTTGGGGTGGGGGGGAGAGGGGTAAAGTTGGCACTGAATCTGTCAGCCAGTATGTTGGCAATATCTGTTGGCTCAGTATAGCAGGTACCACTGTGCAGTAACTCAGACTAAATCTGGGTATTACTGTGGAGGTTCTTGATATAGCTATAGAAGGCTTTGTGATTGTTTTTAGTGTCTGTGCAATTTTGCCTTCATACCTGGCTTTAGACGATTTGATGAGGGATATCCACTTTTTGTTGAGGCTAATAAGGGAGTTTTTCCAGTCTTGGGACTTCACCTTTTGCTGCAACAATTTCTTCCTTCTGCTGTAGAGTTTATTAATGGCAGGGCACCACCAGATTGGCTTCCTTTTTTTTGGAGGAGAGCATTTTGGTTCTGTTGGGTGTAGCTAGTTCCATGCATTTATGTACATGTTCGTATAGTTCATTGGTGTGTGATTCAGCAACCATACAGCTATTTTCCATTGGCATGGGTGGTGTGAAGTTAGCCACCTCTGTTTTTAGGACTCCAAGGTCAGCTTTGGAGAAGTGTTTCAATCTGGTTACCTTTTCGGAGGGGTGTGGGTGAGATGTGGATTTCCATGGTGATTAGTTTATGGTTGGATCTGACCAGCAAATGATTGACTATTGGTGTAGAGCAACAGTTGCCCATGTTAGTAATAACCAGGTCAAGGATGTTGCTTCCTGTAGTGGGGCCAGAATGAGCTGGTCCAGGGCACTGGAATTGATAATTTCCAGGAAGCGTTGGGCCAGTATATTTGTGCTTAAATAGTTTTCCCAGTTGATGGAAGGGTAGTTGAAGTCTTCTAGTAGAAGAGTGTTGGGTTGGGCCTTGATAGATTCCAGGGTGCTTAGAAACATGGAGTGAGAGTCTAGGGACATGGATAGGGACCTAGGGAGGCTATGACCTGGATTGCCGTCTTACCCAATGTTAGTTGTACCTGAAGTATCGCAGATGCGTTATGCTGAACTACTAGTATGGAGTTGTGCATCTCCTTTATGACTATGGAGACACCACCACCTTTGGAGATTTGGTCCATGTTTCGGGGCTGAAGGGTGTGGAATGAGTTATAGCCTGGTAGTGGAGGAGTGCTTTCTGCCTCTTTAAACCAGGTCTCTGTTACAGCACAAATGTCAATGTTCTCCATTTTGAGGAGTGCTTTGAGTGAGTGCATCTTGAGATTTAGACTTCTAGCATTGAGCAGCATGACCCTCAGATTGCATTTATTTATAACTGTTATGGTGGTAATTTGGTCTTTGGAACACCACCTAAAAAGGGCACTATAGTGGTGGCAAGAGCCTTAGCCAGTATCTGGAAAACCAGAGGTGACAGATGCAGGCCATCTCTGGCAAAGCATTGAGGTCTGTCAATCATGTCACCCCAAAAATACTGGATCCCCTAAGAATGACACCAGAAACTTAGCCAAGTCTTTGAAGTCAATCATTTTTTGTTTGTACTGCAGTATCATTCTGGGTGATGGTAGGATACTGCTCAGGGCTAGTGTCACACCTGCCTGGGCCACATAATCCGAGAGCTCCACCATGTCACTTTTCATGTAGTCCAGGCAGGTGCATTTCAGGTCATTTGCACCCACATGGACAATGACAGTCATACTTGTACTTGTTGTGGAGTGAGCATGTGTTATGTGCTGGATTCTGGCACCTGATAGACAGCTGACTGTTACTTTTTCCTTATTCAACCTAGTGAGTGGAACATCTGTGTACCTCACTACTGAGTCACCTATGATTAGTGTATTGGGCAAGCTGTTTAGCCTTAGGGGCTTAGGTTGAGGGGCACACTGTGGAGGCGAGCTATGTGTCCTGTGGTCTGTGCTGTGTTGTGGTGGTTGACTGCATTTCTGTCATGCAGGTCTCTGCTGTTTGGTGAAATGACTGTTGAGAGCCTCCACAAAGGTGGGTGTGTGGTTTGTGTTTTTATGTGAGAGCTGCAATAGTGGGTGTTCTGGAGGGCTATGTGTTCCATGTGGTGTGGTGCAGGTGTTGACCTTCTCCTCTTGATCAGTTAGTCCGGTCTTGACTGGAGAGGGCATAGCTTCCAATTTGGTGATATAAGTGTATCTCTCACAAGTCTGAGTGTTGGGAGGTCAGAGGAGAGGATTGTCTGTGTACATGAGGCAGTTGCTACACTGCCTCTGAATGCCCAAGTGCACCTGGTTAATAGGAGAAAGCACAGGGAACTGCTCTTTTATCATGTCAGGGGGGTGGTCATAACTACTAAGTACTGGAGCTATTTCCATGAAGAATGACTTTCCATCTTTCAACAAGTGACGCAGTCTTACTCAGTGGGCCTTATTCTATATATCAGCTCACAGAGCTCATTAATTCATATGAATTCAATAAACTAAGGCAATTACAGAGCTTCCAGAGATTACCTGACCCTCACAGTTGCACTTTTAATTTGTTCACAGTCTATATGTAGGTTCTTAAGATCATTCAGGGAGCATTTAAACCATAACATCAAGTCTTTGTCAAAACTCTTACTTCTTTATTTTAGTGACTAAAGCTAAGCTAACTAATTTCTTATCTAAGGAGCATGGATAGCTTACAGAATATTTTACATGTGACAACAGGTAGGTGCTTTGGTCTAGCAAGGGTATTCCACAAATATACATCCCCTTTACCATAACTTTGTAACTCAGTCTGGACATGTAGAACTGCCCCCTCAAAAAAAAAAAAACTTGACCAGCCTCATTATCCACTTGTAAATGGTACCTACTGGGAGTTATACCACTGAAGTAAGCAAAGGATGTAAAACCATGAGTACCAAGATGGCCTTCGGGTCTTCATTACCTCTAAGATATAATCCATGGCAAACAAGAGATTGGTATCAGTGATATCCAAGTGCCAGATAGTACGCCCTCCTTATCCCAAGAAATATTCACTCCCAAATAAAGAAGAGAAAAAAAAGCATCTTTCCCACCAAAAGATCATTAAAATTGACACTGCAGGGAACATCTATATAAAATAGATAGGGACTGAATTTTATTCAGACTGTGCTGTTAAGTAGATATAATCTCAGACTTATAAAACAATGAGCAGGTTACATTGATTAACATTTTGGGTGAGAGACAGTATGCAAAATGTCCTCACTGTAGATGTCCAGCCATGATGAAACACCTCAAACTCAGTAAAACAAAAGAACAACTCAATGGAGACAACACAAGATTTAATAAATCTCAAATAATCCTTCAGGCAAGCGATACAAGATTTCGTCCCACCAAAATAATACGGAACTTCATCAGATAACATAAAAAAATGAATCACACCTTTAAATATAATAAAATCCAATCCGATGCTGAAATTCATTATACACCCTTCATTTACAACCAAAAAAAGGCCATTTTAAAACACACCCCAATGCACTTCCTCTCCCATGAAAAACAACTTGTTCCCTTTTAAAAACAAAATTACAATATCAGATATTAAGCATTCCACTTCCTAACAATGTATAAAAACAAAATACTCATCTTAGGCAAGCTTTCAGTTTAAGCAGACACAAAAGTGATTCTGCTTCATTTAACCCCGGCCAGTTCTGGGCTCCTAGCTGCAACTGCCAGAAAGGCTCGGCTTTTTCAAGCAGCAGCGGCCGTGCTCCCCCTCTTCCTGAAACTTGTAATGTTTCCAAGACAATACATTTAAAACTATGCTCTTTATAGGAGTTGATGTGTCTAGCCAGAGCATTTGTAAGCCTCCCATTACGAGTATCAGATAGATGTTCTCCAATCCTACACTTCAATTTACGCTCAGTCTTGCCTATGTAGAAACATGGGCATGACTAACACAATGCACCATAAATGACTTTGGTGGAATTAAAATCAGTTTTGCCATGAACAAAAGCAGTTTGATTATTGATAAGAACCTGTCCTACATCCAATATATGTTTACAAAAAACAAAGGCTCCATATTTTCTCATACTACCTTCTTGGTTATTTTTTCTAGTTCACTTGATCATCTGCTTGAAATTACGACCTTTCCTATATACTAAAACAGGTCTTTCCCCCACTTTCTCCCTAATATTACAATAATTTATGAGGACACTCCAGTTTTTCTTTAAAATTGTTCTTATGGAGTAACTATCAACACAAAATGTGGTAATAAGGGTATTACAAAAATTCTTAGGTTCATTAATACTGTTAGACCCCAAACAGGATGTCTCACATATTCTAGTACTCCCACTGTCACTATCAGCTACACTAACCCTCTTACCAGGAATTAATTGGGAAAAAGCACAATTAAGTAGTGGTGTAAAGTGACCAATACCCCTCTTATTTTTCACTTCCATGAAAAGTTCATATGTTAGCCGCAATGGATAACCTCTCTTTACAAACATCCCTTTAATCATCTCACATTCTTCTATAAATCTATGCCAATTTGTTGTCATACGGGCCTGCTTGAATGAGCTGACCTTTCACTATGGCTCGTTTTGGAATAAACAGGTGATTACTTTGATAGTGTAGAAAGGTATTCAAATAAGTTGGCTTACAAAAAATTTCAGCAGTGTAGCAACCTTCCATCACATCTTTTTTCGTCAAAACATCCAAATATGAAATTTGCTGATGATCTACAGTGTGTGCAAAACTTAAAAAATGTGTGGTGTGGTTTATATAATCCATAAAAGGATTAATGATTTCTGGTAAATCTGACCATAAAATAAAAATACCATCCTGAAAACGAAGGTATAGATCACAATGGGAAAAATATGGTTATGGAAATAAAAACTTAGATTCCCACATTAGCATAACAATGTTGTCATATAAGCCCCCACAGCAGGACCCCATTGCTGTACCCTCTTTCTGGAGATAAAGCTGTTTTTCAAACCTGATGAAATTGGATTTTAAAACTAGGTCCAGCAGTGATTTATAAGTGTTAATCTTATCCTGCTCAATACCTTTGCTGACCAAAGTATTCGCAAAATCACTCTTCACCAATAGCATGTGGAATTACTGTGAATAAATCTTTTATATCAATTGTGATAAACACTGCTTTTTATTAAACACCACCCTATTCAGTCTTTTTAGAAAGTCCCATGAGTCTATACAAATGTGGGGTTCATCAAACACATGCATTTTTAGTTCAATGTCTAAAAATTTGGCCAAAGGATGTGTAATCGATCCTCTTGTGTCCACTATGGGATGCATTGGGGGTTGATTAATGGGTCTATATTATGTGATCGAAAATTCAGAATTCAAATTCAGAACACATAATGATCGACCCCAATTGAGCAAAATGGCAGAATGTTGAACACGTAAATGAAAATCTCCGTAAGGGGAGATTTCCATTTACTGCAATGTAGTGCGGTCTCGGAGTTGGTATATTTAAGTAGTGGGGGGGTGAGGGTTGCAACCCCCCACGTGGGGGGTGCAGGGGGGCTTGCCCCCCCCTACATAAAGCAGTTTAATGGTTTGTTTGGGTTTTTATTATTTTTTTACGGCTGTTCGACATTTTGCCGGTTGGCTTTATTGGGGTCGATCATTACGTGTTCGAACATCTGAATTTTCGATCACGTAATATAGACCCTTAATTAACATCCTTATGGATTTTGGCCAGCCCAAAAATGGTGGGAGTGATGGAGTATTCAACTGTAAGCAAGTTGTACTGATGTATATCAATAGAACCTTCAATGAATAAATCATGTAGAAAACTCCTAATCCTCCCATACACTGTATTCATTCATTTCACTGACTGAACTTTCTTGGTATGTGGCAGAGTGCAAAAGACATCTCATTTTATTATTATAATCGCACTCGCCCATAACAACCAAACCACCAGCTTTATCAGGTTTAATAAACCTGACACCTAAAATTCCTTTCACATATTCAAGTATGTCTTTCATCACTGGTTAAGTTGTTAACACAAGACCTTCCACGACTACCATTATGTAGTGCTCTAATATCAAGTTCACATATATTCTGAAATAAGGCAAGAAAATTGTGTAAGGGTGGGTTATATGTATTTGCTACTCTTAAGGGATTTTCTACATACACATTATTTAAAAATAGAAGGTGCAAATTCAATTTTTGTATATACAATTTCAAACTGATATTGTCAAAATCATTTTTTTTTTGTTTTACTCACTGTAAATGTTCATCATTGCTAAGGGAGTATCGCCAAGCCCATCTTCCATTTACTATTGAACTGCAATTGTCCAAGATTCAGTAGCTATGACAAATATAACCAGAGACTATGGACACCCCTGTCTCATGCCTCAGAACACATCAAAGTCAAAAGAAATAAGCAAGCCCTCTTTCACACATGGTCATAAGAGAGCATAGATTGACTAAAGAGCCGCAACAAACCCCCTGGAAAATAAAATCATCCAACACTTTGAACAACCATTCCCAGGACATTTGATGAATGTATTTGCCAGCATTTAAGTCTAAAACTAAATGAGGTTGTCCATCTACTTTTCAGCTGGTGTGACCCACAGTACCTTACATGTATTATTCTGAGACTGGTTACTTATAATAAATCCTATCTGATTCACTCCAAAATATTTTCACAAAGCTAAAGACTAGCTGTCTAGATTTCATAACTACAAGTTTATGACCTGAAAAAGTATTGCTTTTTCAGCATGGCAAAGGTTTTCTTAAAGGGTCATGGGAGGACCATTCATTCCTGGAGCTTTCTCAGTGTTAACAAGTTTAATGGCTGCCTCCTTCTCTTTCATGTCAGACAGTCATGCCTTGACTTTCACTTTGGTCAAAATAGTTGCTGCAAGACTTATTGTCAAAAAACTTGCCTCTTCTGGATTTGTATCTGCACTATTTTGTAAGTGATGCCCAAACACCTGTAAAATATCTAATGCTGTGAAGACCAGTTTCCTTTTTACATGCAGTGTACTGTAGTCTCTCAGTGGGATTGTTGACTTTTGACCTGTTGTGTAGCTCTACAATATTTAACCTTTAACCTTTAACCTGCATTCTCCTGCAGCACTGTTGGTTTCTTTGCTTAGGCAGCTTAACTAATATTAATGATACCCATTTGTTAACGAGGTAGGCAGGCCCACTGGTCACAAATTCCTTTTTCAAGGGTATTCTGAAGGCAATTGTCTGGATAAATTACTTGCTCAAGTTCACACAGTAACTGAATGAGGGCTGTGTTAATCAACCCACATACCACAGGAAGTGCACCTTGCAACCCTAACCCATAATAACTTACTAAACAAACCGGAATGTAGCTGATCAATTTTTTTTTCATATTAATTCCATTATAGCAAGTTACTGCAAATGTTATCATAAGACTGAAGTTATTTAATCAACAGCTTGATTTATGGATGCCCTCTTTATTTGATTATTTTTGAATCTCTTCATACAGTCCTGTTCAGAGATAATGTTAATGTTCTCATGTTATTAGTGTTGTGTGTATGGTTTTGTAAAAGTTCTTTTGAAATAAAAGTTAATGTGTGCTAAAAATATAATTATTTAACTCTCAATCATTCCATGGCTGTAGTGTCTGCATAATATGCAGTCTATTTTTCCTTCTCCCCCAGTGCTGCTGCAAAACTTGACTTTTCCTCCTTAGTCGGAGACATTATAATGTAAGCATTAATTGGCTCTCCACCCAGTGAATCATTAATCTGATGGTTCATTTCCTGAGCCCTACTTGCAAGTACCACCTATACTCCTTCCATACATCTCATTCATCTGAGCATTCACCTTGTACCACAAATACTCAAATTTCACTTTCAGCTACTCTTGGAAAAGGAGTTTTGTGTAAAATGGTGACAGTCTTCATAATATTGGAAGAGTCTCTTCCCTCACATTTCCAATATGATATGACAAGTTCCTATCATTAAACAATAGAGTAAATGACACCATTTCTTTATAATATTAACAGATGAATACAGTAATCAGGATTATTCAGAGAAATTCCTGTGATATAACAGAAATAAATAGAATGTATTACTGTGCAGCTAAATTAATAATGGATGAAGTGTTACCACAGAAATGCAGAGCAACAAAGGAAAGGAGAAAGAAGAAGAATGGAAGCATGAAACAAGAAAAGTATAAAGTAATTATGACAAAAAAGTCTCATTGATAGAAGGATATAGAAGACGGAAAAGGTCATTAAAAATACCGAGAAAGACTGATGTGGTAAAAACAGGCCAGGATTTATGATACACTATTGTCAATAATAAAGTAAAAATATCAGCGCAGGCAGGAAAGGCTTAGAATGTATGCAGATAAATATAAAGGAAAAGTGCAAAATAAACAATTCATTGATGACCCAAAAAGTTTTAAAGAGAAATTGGAGACAAAAGAAAAGGAATAGAAACACTACGAAAAAAAAGAAGGAAAAGGAAAAGAAACACTACCAAAAAAAGAAGGAAAAGGAAAAGAAACACTACAAAAAAGAAGGAAAAGGAAAAGAAACACTACCGAAAAAAGAAGGAAAAGGAAAAGAAACACTACCAAAAAAAGAAGAAAAGGGAAAAGAAACACTATCAAAAAGAAGGAAAAGGAAAAGAAACACTGCCAAAGAAAGAAGGAAAAGAAACACTACCAAAAAAGAAGGAAAAGAAAACGAAACCCTACTAAAAAAGAAGGAAAAGGAAAAGAAACACTACAAAAAAAGAAGAAAAGGGAAAAGAAACACTACCAAAAAGAAGGAAAAGGAAAAGAAACACTACCAAAAAAAGAAGGAAAAGGAAAAGAAACACTACCAAAGAAAGAAGGAAAAGAAACACTACCAAAGAAAGAAGGAAAAGAAACACTACCAAAGAAAGAAGGAAAATAAACACTACCAAAAAAGAAGGAAAAGGAAAAGAAACACTACCAAAAAAAGAAGGAAAAGGAAAAGAAACACTACAAAAAAAGAAGGAAAAGGAAAAGAAACACTACCAAAAAGAAGGAAAAGGAAAAGAAACACTGCCAAAGAAAGAAGGAAAAGAAACACTACCAAAAAAAGAAGGAAAATGAAAAAAACTAACAAAAAAAGAAGGAAAAGGAAAAGAAACACTACCAAAAAAGAAGGAAAAGGAAAAGAAACACTACCAAAGAAAGAAGGAAAAGAAACACTACCAAAAAAGAAGGAAAAGGAAAAGAAACACTACAAAAAAAGAAGGAAAAGGAAAAGAAACACTACCAAAGAAAGAAGGAAAAGAAACACTACCAAAAAAGAAGGAAAGGGAAAAGAAACACTACCAAAAAAAAAGAAGAAAAGGGAAAAGAAACACTACCAAAAAGAAGGAAAAGGAAAAGAAACACTGCCAAAGAAAGAAGGAAAAGAAACACTACCAAAAAAAGAAAGAAAATGAAAAAAAACTAACAAAACGAAGGAAAAAGAAAAGAAACACTATCATAAAAGAAGGAAAAGGAAAAAAAATAACAAAAAAAGAAGGAAAAGGAAAATAAACACTACCAAAAAGAAGGAAAAGGAAAAGAAACACTGCCAAAGAAAGAAGGAAAAGAAACACTACCAAAAAAGAAGGAAAAGGAAAAAAAACAAAAAAAAGAAGGAAAAGGAAAAGAAACACTACCAAAAAAAAAGAAAAAAGGGAAAAGAAACACTACCAAAAAAAAGGAAAAGGAAAAGAAACACTGCCAAAGAAAGAAGGAAAAGAAACACTACCATAAAAGAAGGAAAAGGAAAAAAAAACTAACAAAAAAAAAGAATGAAAATGAAAAGAAACACTACCAAAAAAAAGGAAAAGCAAAAAAAATTAACAAAAAAAGAAGGAAAAGGAAAAGAAACACTACCAAAAGAAACATTGCCAAAGAAAGAAGGAAAAGAAACACTACCAAAAAAGAAGGAAAAGGAAAAAAACTAACAAAAAAAAGAAGGAAAAGGAAAAGAAACACTACCAAAAAAGAAGGAAAAGGAAAAGAAGCACTACCAAAAAAAGAAGGAAAAGGAAAAGAAACACTACCAAAGAAAGAAGGAAAAGAAACACTACCAAAAAAGAAGGAAAGGGAAAAGAAACACTACCAAAAAAAGAAGGAAAAGAAACACTGCCAAAAAAGAAGGAAAGGAAAAAGAAACACTACAAAAAAAAAAAGAAGGAAAAGGAAAAGAAACTACCAAAAAAAGCAGAAAAAAAAAGAAATAGACACATTTTGGAGAAATATTTACAAATTCCCTGCAAAAATAACAAAGATGAAGAATGGATGGAAACATTAAAAGAAACAGTAAGGAGTTCTAATGCAGAGGCTATGAAATGGGATGAAGTAATAGCCAGAAAAACTGAGACAAAATTAAGAAACCTCCTAAACAGAAAACCCCGGGCCCAGACGTAATACCTACTGGCTGAAAGTATTAGCATGTTTACACAAATATTTACCCCGAGTAAGAATTATTTATATGTGCATCCCAAATAGACAGCAACCTGGTTAACAACAAAAAAATGATACTCTTCCATAAGAATGAACTTGCAAGCCCTCCTAGAAACTATAGACCCATAAGTTGCTTCCAAACAATGTGTAAATTATATACTGGAATTGATGCAGACAGAGTTTAGTCATTTGGAAAAAAAAATCAATCTTGGCAATCGAACAAAAGGGCAGTGAAAGGGAGTCATATAGAACAAAGGATCGTTTGTTGCTAAATAAAGCCCTAATAGAGATGTATAAAAAGGAGAAGAATCTGGGCAGCCATGGTGGTGCAGCAGTTAGCGTTGCCTCCTCACAGTAAGAGGTTCTCTGGTTCGATCCTCGGCTGGGGTGCCTTCTGTGTGGAGTCTGCATGTCCTCCCTGTGGTCGTGTGGGTTTCCTCCAGGTGCTCCAGTTTCCTCCCACATCCCAAATACATGCTGTAGGTGGATTGGATACTCTAAATTGGCCCTAGGCATGAGTGTGTGTGTGTGTGTGTGTGTGTGTGTGTGTGTGTGTGTGTGTGTGTGTGTGTGTGTGTGTGTGTGTGTGTGTGCCTTCTGTGGAAGGTTGGGTACCAGGCTGGTAACCCGACACCGTAAAACTCCACTGCCAATCATGAGTGGACAGGTGATCTGCTGTGGCGACCCCTAACCAGGAAAAGCCAGAAGAAAACGGAGAAGCATCTAAGTATGGCATAGATAGATTACAGAAAAAAAGCATTTGATAGCTTCCCACATTCACGGATTATAGAATGCTTACAGATGTATAAGATATACTCTACTTTAATCAATTACATTACAGTAATCATGAAACAGTGGCAAACCACTTTGCAGCTGAGCCATAATAAAGGAAAATGTATTGCCTCCAGGATAAACATTCAAGGGTGAGTATTCCCAGGTGATTCTTTCTCTTGTTTTAACTCATTAAGCTCTTTAATCAACAGATTAGGCTATTGTTACAGTTTGGCTCCCAGAAATCAACCTTGTTTAAAGACATCTCACTTACTTTTTTGTGGATGACTTAAAACTGCATAGTTCAGCAGATGAGGAGTTGAAAGTACAAATACAAATAGTTAAAACTGTTTCAGATGATTTATGAATGTCTTTTGGTCTTGATAAATGTGCAAAAGCAACATTTAAAATAGGAAAGTTGCAGCACCAAGAAATTTTCAATGTGAGACAGGAATGTGTTATATAGGAACTCGAGCAGGAGGGATTATATAAATATTTGGCAATAAATAAAGGATCAGCAATAGAACATGAACAAATGAGAATAACATTCAGTAAAGAATACTTCAGAAGACTAAAGCTTCACCGCAATCACTCCAGTGGCTCTACTTGATAGAGGCACTGGGAACTAACAATGGGTGGCATGATGCCAGAGCACTTCTATGGGCTAGCTTGCAAAGGCTCCAGGGTCATTAGACTAGTACTCACCTATGAAACTATGAACCTATGCCTTGACCTCTAGGAATAAAGTCCAAGCTATAAGCCAGTTTGCTATTCCTGTTCTTACAGTTTTTGGGTTATTGACGAGTCTCCAAAAATATTGGATCCGTTGGACATGAAAACAAGAAAAATGATTCATGCTTATCAAATGATATATAAAAAAAAAATCAGTGTATACCAAGACTGTATATTCCTTGCTCCAAAGGAGATATGAGCCTCCTCAAAATTGATTACATGTATAGATCTACAATTATTTATTTATTTACCATTTGTTTATTGGGAAAATCCAACTGGGACAGAGCCCATTTTCAGCAGAGGCCCGGGGGAAATGCTCCAGACATATTTCTTTGGAATGTGGGAGGAAACCAGAACATCTGAAAGAAACCCACATGAACACTGGGAGGACATGCAGACTCTGCACAGAAGGCATCCCAGCCATGAATCGAACCGGAGAACCTCTTACTGTGAGGTGACAATGTTAATCACAGCACCACTGCACTGTCCATCATGAGACAGCATAGATATCTGCTGACCTCACCAGATCCAAACATAGTGAAAGCTTTCAAATATGAAGAAAAGAAGTCTAAGATGACATCTTTTCTTAGTTTAGCAAAACCATTTCAGTGTCAGGCGGGAATGTAAATCAGATTAGAACTAGATAAAAATCAGTCCGCAACTGAATGTGCTAAAAAAACAAAATAAAGCAAACAAGGAGAATGATTAGATGAGAAGAAATAAAATATAGAAAATCTATAAATATAGTGGCCATCACAGGGATCTCCTGAAACAACCTTATGTTGAACAAGATTTGACCCAGGAATGGATAAAGAGAGGTGAATTGAAACCAGAAGATGAAAGGTTAATAATGGTGGCCCAGGATGGTGGGCTATCTGCATGTTGGCTGAAATCATCCTTTGGACATGTAGGAGAAACAGACAAATGCAGGTTCTGTAAAAAAGAACTGGAAGCAGTCATGCATCTTGTTGCTGGGTGTGCTGCATTCATGGCAGACAGCCTATATACTGAAAAGCACAAAGATGTGGCAGGACTGTTGCACTGGGTATTGAGCAAACACTATAATATAAAAGTAGCTGAGAAGCATTAGAAACATGGGCCACAAAGCATTATAGAAAATGATGAAGTTTAGTTTATATCACATAGGATCACCCATTACCTACAGTTCAAAAAATAGATGTGAGAAAACCAGATATAGTAGTCAAAGAAAATAGACAGACACAGTTAGCATTGATCATTGAATTTGCTACATACAGTTATTACAGTGTCTTACCCACATAGAGGCATAAGTAAAAAAATCAGGATTTGTAGGAAGAGATGAGAGCAATGTTGATGAAAGTACTCACTTTCAATAGTAGTAGGACCTAATAAAGTATAATTTACAGTCGTACCAAGATAGGCTACCAGTACATATAACCCCATATAAATTACAGAAGGAGGCAATTCCCTGCACATTGAGGGTGCTGATAAGAACAGTCTTTGCTAACATCAGCTAACTTTAGTGAGTGAAATAATACTAATTTCATGAACTGTAATCATGCCCTGACTTAAGAATGGGACCCATTTCCATCAAACTATTAGAAACCGAAATGACTTGGAAAGACAAAAACAAAAATAAAAGCAGTGCATGACCAGGATAACAGTATGAGCCATGGAATTATGCATGTCAGAATAATATATGGAAATCTCTGTAGATGAGATAGGGGTTTAACCTTCAAACTGACCTTTGTCATGCCAGAATCTCCTTTCATATGTTTCACTGATCAAGCAGTACTGCATGTCTGCAGAATTTTTAAAATGTTGAAATTATCCAGGCTCTTCCTGATATAGAGTGTTTAAGTGAACAAACCAATTAAAATCCCCTGCAAATAACAAACCGCCTTTAGTGAAATTCACAATACCGCCACAGATGTTTCTCGGCCCTGCTCCATGGAATCCAAGATAAAAGTAGCAGGGAATGACAGTATGCCCCTCTTTAATGACCTTTGTGCTCTGTTATCACTCTTCATCTGCTTTCTAATCCATTCTGTATAAAATGCACACAATAAGAATTATGAATCAAAATGGGTACCACTCTACACTTAGGTCCTTTATCATATGGGGATGAATTTCCAGTTGATTGCACTCTTATAATATCAATTGCATTTCCTGGATACAAAAACTCTTGAAGCATAGCTAAATAAAGTTGTTAATGTGACTTTACTTGCTTGATAGGACTACTCAGCCTTTTAATGTCTCAAGAAATTAATTTTAATTCTGACATCCATGCCACACCTGAATGTTATATTTTCAATTATGCCTATTATTTGTAGTCATACAGAACTATACTCTGTCTTTGTGCCCAAGGTATTTAATCTTACCTGCCTGACTATGAACATCAGTAGCTATCCCGCCTTCCAAACCAGTACAGTTCATGGATATATTTAAGAAAAAAAGCAGGAAATAAATATACCTGTTTGACGCAAGCACTACGAACATACCACAAAATAAAACCACACAGTGCTTGTGCGTGTACTTCACAATAAGTCTCACAAACAGTCCAAGATAAAATCCAAGGACAGCGTTTATTGAAAAAAACAGTTGTTTAGCGCTTTCATCCCTTCATCTATGCTCTGGGACATCATCAGAACTAAAATACAGGAAATGAGGTCACCATATATACCTAATTCTTGATTCAATCAATTATTTAAATGTCTTGCAGAAAATTAATACAGCACTTTAAAGTGAAACCTTTAAATACACAACCATAAAAAAACTTTTGTATACATTAAAAACATTACAAAATAAAAACCTTTTGATCTTTAAAGTTTGAGAGATCTCCTTTTTAAAACTGGTAGAAATGAAAACTAATCATTCAAACCTGGTCGCAAAGGCCTTTGACACCATCCCCCACTCTGGAAACATAGAGAAACTTACTAAGCTGGGCATTAATCCCTATGTCACTTGATGGGTTGCCAACTGGCTTACTGACAAAACCCATACTGTAAAAGTAGCTGACTCCAAATCCAGTTTCAGACAAGTGACAAGTGGAGTACCTCAGGGTTCAGTCCTGGGACCTCTCCTGTTTGGCATCTACTTCGCTGAAGTTCAGGCCAACACTAAGGGACTCTGGCTAACACAGTTCACAGATGACTGCAAACTGGGAGCCATTACTGAATCACCAAAGGGCCTTATAGAAACAGATGCTTGGTGCCAGAGCCATGGGCTCAAGCTCAATGCGAAGAAATGTATAGTTATCCCCTTTGGGAAAAAACATGTACCTGTGAAATACCACATAGGTGGCAGTACACTAAACACCAAAATTGTGATAAGAGACTTAGGGACAAAGGTGGACAGTGGTCTCACCTTCAATAACCACATCACCACAACAGTCAGGAAATCCTTCTATGGGGCACACCTCATCACTAAGGGCTTTTCATCCAGAAAAAAGGAGGTCATTGTCCCACTGTACGCATCCCTCATTAGACCCATTATAGAATACAATGCCCCATTTGGTATGTCCCTCTCAAGACATCTGCAACAACTAGAAAGGCTGCAGAAATACCTCACTAAAAGAATCACAGGAATAAAGCAGATGCCCTATGCTGACCGCCTTAAAAACTCCAGCTATACTCTGTCGCATATCGTCTACTCCGAGGCGATCTCTGCTTAGCATACAAGGCCATGTCAAACCCAGAGCTGTTGGACATGCTACACTTAAAGAAATCTCAATCCCTCAGAGCCACACACTCCAGGGATCTAAACCTTGTCATCACAATAAACAAAACATGCTGGAGGGATAGGTTCCTGACCCAGAGACTCCCCAGACTCTGGACTAAACTGCCCATACATGTCATGCAGAGTGCCTGTTTGGCCCTCTTCAAAAGGAACCTTGATGATTGGAAGGGAGAAAGGAAATTCATCCCGGGGATCACCTCAGTTACCCTGCTAGACAGGGGTCCAGGGAAATAAATAGTGTGGAAAGAAATAGCCAGGGAATTGTTATGGCTAGGCTTGTATAGGCCCTAGGGCTGATAGCCTAGTACCAACCTATGAAACTATGAACCTATGTGGCATATAGTCTAACTATCCAGTAAAATTCTCTTAAGTCAGCATTGAGTTCCCACCATCCCCTCTTGGACTGATGGGCACAATTTCCAAAATCCCAAACTTGAAGCTAGTGAATTCCTGACATTCAAGTGCATGTCTATACAGGGCATTGTTAGAATTACATCTAGACATGGCATATAAATGCTCGTATATTCTACATTTTAAAGCCCTTTCCATTTTTCCTACATATAAATATCTACACATCTGGCATACAGCTATATATACTAAACCCTTGGTGTTACAATTCCCTTTTTGTAGTTTGATTAATCGTGTTCTACCTTCAATTTGTACCACATCACTGTCTATTATAAAAGGACACTGTTTGCATGTTCCACATCTATGTGTGCCTTTCCTCTCTATGGGCTTCTGTGGGATATTATGCTCAAGGTCATACTTGATATTTTTACCTGTTTTATGTACAAATTGTGGGCCTTGCCCCACCAGGTTGAATAATTCTGCATTACCCCTAAATATATTCCAGTTGTTCCTAATAATAGATTTTATAGTGGTTTCTCCTTCCCAAAAGGGAATAACCATACTTAAACAGAAACTAGAGCTGTGTGGTATACAGTCAACATTTGTAGTGACCATACCACTACAAAGAAGTGGTTTATATTTAATACCCCATAAATCCACAATACTTTTAGTAGTTTTAGATAACAAAATCTCTGGATATCCTCTGTTTTTGAACATACTAGTGATACTATCTACTTCTTCCAAGAATAGTTCCTTTGTTGAACACATTCTTGCAGCTCTGATAAGTTGGCCCCAGTGAATATTTTTCTTTTGGTAATTGGGATGACAACTGTGAAAATCTACGTAAGCATTTGAAAAAGTGGGTTTTCTAAAAATAGTGGATGTGAAAATTCTCTTATCATTATCCTTTGAAATCAACACATCCAAAAAAATCATACTATTTATAGAATGCTCAGAAGTAAATTTAAGAAATGGTGAAATTTCATTAATATATTTAACAAACTCATTAGCCCAATTTTTGTTATATTTCCACACGATAAAAATGTCATCCAAATAACGGAAATATCCAAACCATTCATCTTTAAATGAACTAGTGAATATATGTTTTTTTTCCCAAGCAAATAAAACTAAATTGGCATAAATGGGGGCACATGTGGTCCCCATCGCTACACCTTGAACCTGCTTGTAGAGTTCACAGTCGAACAAAAAGTAATTACAAAATAAAATATATTCCATGGAAGTCATAATGAAATTGATTGTCAGAATAATATGTATTAATGTGTGTATTAGTAATATGCTTAGTGCATTTAGAGTTTGAAAAGGGTTAACACATTTATTCTATTTCATACTTTGTTAGGAAAATAATGAATAGAACAATACTACTTGTATAAATGTTATGAAACTTAGACAAGAAGTTCTGTTTGTGCTGTGAGAAAATACACAGCTGTAGAAGCTATAGATAATTAGAACAAACCCTGCTTGAAAATATGAACTGCAATCAGTATATGCTTGCATCTGAGTTAGAAAAGCACCTTGAAATGTAACACTGTACAATAGAAGCCTGTAAGGGGTTAGTGCCCACCAAGGCCAGGTTGTTTTTCTCAAAAGTTTCTCATAAATCTAGTCATGTCAGCAGAAAATTTGAGTAACATCTGCTGTAGAACAATACTGAAAGTTGTGTTTGATTACGTCAGCTATAGAAGGCCATGTCTTGTAAAACAGTATAAGAATAGCATGCTTCCTGTTAGTAGTTAGGCAAAATCCTGTATTTGCATGTTTTTGTCTCCTTGCATCAAGTTATTAAATGTGCCTTAACTGAACCTTACGTGTATTGGTCTTTGAAGTTTTTTCCTTTGACAGATTGGTCCTTCGGACCGGAAACCCTCACTTCGCCTCGGATTAGACAGGCCAGGTGGCTTGAAACCGTACGGGGAAGAAACCACATTGGTTCTTCTTATTTGAAAAGCCCTCTGACTGAATTGTCGTACAAAAGAGGCCAGCCACTTTTTGATCTGCGACTGAAGGACGGGTTTGCTTGAACCAAGTGATCAATCACGAAGGCTCAGGTAAGGTGAATCTACCTTTTTTTTCTGTTTTAGATCAGGGACTAGATTTGTATTGTTTTGTTAAGACTTTGTTTATACAAGCCAGGGACAAAAAGATTACCGTCTTGTCATAGATCAGGGAAACAGAGCAAGTAGGCAGTCATTCTGAAGAGACTATAACAAAATCCATGGTACCACGTTAAAAAATAAGGAGTTACGTAACGATTAAAAGGGTAGAACAGAATGGGTAATAATTGCACAAAAAGACCCCAAAATCTGCCGTTAACCGAAGACGCGAAATACATGCAGTCACAGCATGCTGATAATATTAAATACTACTCAAAATGGGTTAATAAGTATGAATTTGATGGTAAATTAGAAAAATCCTCACTTGTCAAACTTGTCAAACAGCTTAAAACCAATTCCAAAGATCGGGTAAAAAAGCAGTGCCAATTAGGAATTCCTCAGGCACACAGGTGGCTTGAGGAAGTAAACCATAGGGAACAAAAAAGCAATAATTCAAAGGCAATGTTTTTGGATAAGGAGGACAATAACTTAGTAATAGCATCGGACCCTCCACCTCCCTTACCAGAATATGAAGCAAGTGAACAAGTTAGTCCACCCCCGTGATATCCTGCTGTTACCATGAATAGAGACACTACAAAAGCAAAACCATTTATTAGAGATCCCATCGAGACCAGGTCTCGAACACGGGCAGGTAATTCAAAAGGGGACATTGAATTATATCAAATGGGTAGAAATTCACGATCTATGAGTGAAGAAGAAATATGCCCACTTATAGAAGTGCCTAATCCTCAGGCAGGGCAAGAAGGTCAGGACCCAACTATTCTAGTGTATAGACCCTGGACTCCGGAAGACATCCGGAAAGCCACTGAGGGAATTCCCCATCCAAAAGTTAATTTCAGAAATTTCTTAGAAGATTTACAAGGAATGAGGCTGAGTTATAATTTAAACAGAGAAGAGGTAGAAAAAGTAGTCAGACAAATTGTGGGACCAGATTGGCACATGATTAGTGGTGACTGGAATCCCCGTGATGCTGCGCTCAGGCCCCTCCCACATAGCAGCACAGAATTAGACAACAGAGTGAAAGGTCTTACAGACCGAATCTCTGAGAAATGGAAGCCTAGGGCAGACTGGACTTGCATTAATCAATGCATCCAACAAGAAGGCGAGACTGTTGACAGATATTATGCCAGACTGTTAGAATGTTTTAATAACCACTGTGGAATGCAGGTTCCTGAAGATCAAACACATGATTCCCCTTATGAGTAGCAGTTAAAGAATGCATTTTTGAACGGCAGTATTGCACCCATAAGCAGCTTTATCACAAAGCACATGGTAGATCATTGTACAAGCAGGTTACAATCATTACTTGAATATGCTAGGCATGCCGAAAGGCATTTTAATAGCAAAAAGAAAAAGAAAGCCCAAGTATTTTCTGTAGAAGATGGAGCAGAAGTTTATGTAGTACAGTCCAGGAAAAAGGGCAAGAGAAATGCCCAGGGAAACAAACAATCTGATCAGCGATCAGAGGACTTTGGAGGGCGAAAGAAAAGGGGTGAATGTTTTAAATGTGGTAAAAAGGGACACTTGGCAAGGGATTGCAAGAAAAACAAGAAGGCAACCACGGAAGATAAGGAGGGTGAGGACTGACTATATGATAGTCAGGAATCACTAGAAGGGGATAGCAGAGAAAGTACAAATAAGAATGTGATAGAGGGATTAGAGAATGTGACAGAAGAAATAGAGGAAGTGCAGGAAGTTAAGGATAGTGAAGAAAATGAAATATTGGATTTAGCTTTATTGAGCTTAGAGCTCTATTTAGCAGACACGAAACCAGAAGTTACACTCCTGATAGAAGGAAGGGAAGTCAAATTCTTGTGTGACTCAGGTGCATCACGGACCCTGATACATCCCTCCAAACTGCCAGAGAACTCAGAGTCACCTGATTACATACTAGTGAAAGCAGCTAATGGACAGCTGTATCGGGAACCCCTCTCCCATAATATTGCAATAACTGATCCTGTTCAGGATTGACCCAGAAAAGCATAATTGTTGTTTCTGCAAAATGCCCAGTAAACCTCTTGGGCAGAGACCTTATACAGCTATTGGTATAGCAGTAGTTCCGACTATGCAGGGTATGGAAGCACAGCGACAAATTGATACCTTTGCAGTGCAATTGGAGGGTGAAATGTTTTATTGGTACAGCCAGGACTTGGTTATGACTGGTCCAGGGGCAGTGACTGAAGAATTGATGAACATAGCCATCAGCAAGTTCCCCGCCCTTGACATTGATAAACAACATTTGTTGCACTGTACTCTGTATTATTGTAACACACCAGGACCTGATAAGGAATATGAGCAAGAATTTTTTTAGAAATCGTGCAAACAGATTGATATTACGTAATCTGTACTGGGACACAGAAGGGAACAGTGTAGCCAGCTGTTCATTGCCCCAGGAGTTCTTTGCACTTTATAAATCTAATCAATTACCACATGTTAGCTTAACTAAGGACAGAAATGTGAAATGGGTAGACTTAGGAGAAAAAGTCACGAGATGGGAAAAACAAACAAAGTTAGAACTGTCAGAACAGGGAATACAAATGCAGAAGTTGAATTGGATAACTCAGACACACCCAGGTGTACACTTGCAGTCTAGCAAGGACAGCTGATTAGCACTCCTACTGAAGGAGGAAGATAATGCCTTACAGAATATACCAGAAATTCTTTGGTCAACAGGAAAGTCAGATGTAGGACTTATTCGTACAGCGGGACCAGTTACTATTACGCCAAAGTCAGCATTTAGACCACAAAAAAGACAGTATCCCTTAAGAAAAGATGCAGAGGTAGGAATCAAACCTATTATAGCAGCTTTACTTAAGGAAGGGGTGCTGGTGGAATCTCCTGATTCACCAAGTAACACACCCTTATTTCCTGTTAAAAGAGCGAATGGAGAGTGGCGTATGGTCCAAGATTTACAAGCTGTAAATGACGCAGTAATACCAAGGGCACCTACGGTGCCAGACCCACACACCCTGTTAAATGATTTAAAACCTCAACAGAAATATTTTTCTGTGGTAGATATCAGCAATGCATTCTTTTTGATACCGATACACCCTGACAGCCAATATTGGTTTGCATTCACATTTCAGGGGAAAAGGTATACATATACGTGACTACCGCAGGGATATTGTGAAAGTCCGACAATATTCTCACAAGAAATGGCACGTAACTTGGCGGGATTTACCCCACCAAAAGGTAGCCAGATTTTACTTTATGTTGATGATATCCTGCTGGTGGCCTCCATCCAGCAAGATTGTAAAGAAGATACCATAGCATTATTACAATTTTTAGCCACTGATGGACATAAAGTAAACAAAAATAAACTGCAGCTTTGGAAAAAACAAGTTAAATACCTAGGATATGTAATATCCACGGAGGGTAGGACATTAGATGAGGACAGAAAAGTAGCGATCTTGCAAGCACCAAAACCCACTACCAAGAAGAAAATGATGTCCTTCCTGGGTACGACTAATTTTTGTCGGAGCTGGATTCCAAACTATGCCTTGGAATCTGCACCGCTGACTAACCCGATTTATAAAAAGCCTATGACAGCAAAGGATTTGTTACAATGGACACCAGAAGCAGAATCTGCTTTCTGCAAACTGAAACAGATAATAGCATCCTCATTAGTTTTGGGATTACCAAACTATCATAAATGTTTTTTCCAAACTGTAGATTGTAAGCAAGGTTATATGACATCAGTGTTAACACAGCAGCATGGGGACAAGCAATGCCCTATCGCTTATTATTCATCACAACTAGACCCAGTGGCACGGTCTTTACCCCACTGTGTACAAGCAGTAGTTGCAGCTGCAATGGCAGTACAGGCTTCGGCCTCAGTAGTTTTGTTCCACCCTCTCACATTGAGAGTGCCTCATGCAGTGGCAATTATTTTACTGCAAAAGAAGGTAGCATATCTTTCCCCTACTAGGCATCTTTCCTGTATGACTATATTGTTGAGCCAACCTCATATGACAATTGAATGATGCACGACTTTGAACCCTTCTACCTTGCTCCCAACCCCTGCAGATGGCACACCGCACAGCTGCCTGCAGGCGATTGAGCAAAAGACACTGCCTAGAAAAGATCTTACGGATGTCCCCTTGGATGATGCCGAGGTGACATACTGCGTGGATGGCTCGTGCAAAAGGGGTCCTGCAGGACAGAACCTAGTAGGATATGCAGTAGTTTCTGATACTGAGATTATAGAAGCGAAACCCTTACCACACAATTTATATGCACAGGCAGCAGAATTGATTGCTTTGACACGGGCATGTACCTTAGCAAAGGGTAAATGTGTAAACATTTTTACTGACAGCCATTACGCTTTTTCTACTGTATATGTTTTTGCGCAACAGTGGAAAAATCGAGGAATGATAACATCTACTGGCAAACCAATCAATCATGCACAGTTTATTTTAGATCTTTTAGAATCTATTCAGTTACCTCAGAAAGTAGCTATTTGTAAATGCACAGCTCATACCAAGCAACAGGACAGGATTTCAAAAGGTAATGTGAGAGCTGATACAGCTGCAAAACAGGCAGCTTCAGAAGTATTTCTTTTGAATGAGGAATTACAACCCTCTGAGATTTTAGACTTAGAAATGTTAAAGACAATGCAGACACTTACTATGCAAGCTGAAAAACAAAGATGGGTAAAATGAGGAGCAATTCTCGAAAAAGGGCTGTACATCTCTAAAGAAGGAAAACCGATATTGCCATCTAATTTGTTTAGATATGCAGCTTTGTTGAGCCATGGGCAGTGCCATGTCTCAACAGGGGGGATGGTACAGCTGGTGAACCAAGTGTTCACGACATATGGATTTTTAAATTACTCTAAAAAATTCTGCTCGATGTGCCACGTTTGTAATAAACATCATGCACAAGGGGTGTTAAAGCCCAAGCAAGGGAGTTTCCCTACACCACCGTATCCATTTCATACTATCTGTATGGATTTTATAGAACTGAACAAATGTGAAAATAAGAAATATTGTCTTGTCATTGTAGATATGTTTTCCAGATGGGTGGAAGCCTTTACGAATAAAAATCCAGATACTGCAACCGTGGCAAAAGTTCTTGTTAAAGAAATCATCCCTAGATTCGACATTCCAGAAAGGATCTACAGTGACAATGGCACGCACTTCGTAAACCAGACCATACAACAGTTAAGTAAACATTTTGGTATTTCTTTAAAAAATCATTGTGCGTATCACCCACAATCTGCAGGGCTAGTAGAGAGGCATAATGGGATTTTAAAGAATAAGCTAAGGAAGTTAATAGTAGAAACACAGAGAAATTGGGTGTACTGTCTGCCCCTGGCACTGTTGAGCATGAGAACTGTTCCGAATGCAAAAGGATTGACTCCTTTTGAAAAACTATTTGGAAGGGCTTATTATATACCTCAGTGGAAATCTCTCATGCCTGCAGACCAAGAAGCTGACAGTACACTAGCTGAGTATATGAGAAACCTGTTAAATTCTAAACATTTGTTGCAGTCAAATTCTGCTTCAGATAAAGAACGAACCAGACCATTAGAAGTGGCCGTGCCCCCGGGTACCTGGATCTGGGTGAAGACAGTAAAGAAAAAGAACTGGGTGTCACCAAAGTGGGAAGGTCCATATCAAGTGCTTCTGTCGACACCCACTGCAGTCAAGATAGCGGAGTGCGCCTCCTGGATCCACCTGACACACTGCAAACTAGTGAAAAACTTTGAACTGGACAAAAATCTTGTCACATGCCAAGAGTAAAAATTATAGAGTCCAGAAGAAACAGGAATGCAGAACAACCCTTTCCTCAGAAGTATTGCATAATCATCCTGTTAACTGTACTAGTGACAATAATCTTTTTGTTGTGGCCTTTCCTTTTCCCAGCCACACAGACTGAACTGAATAAATGTGAAGCGTTACTCATGGACTGGCATCCAAACTTTAACACTTACCAGGCAATTAAATATGTGTATGCTGAGACTTTCAATGTTTTGAATTGCTGGATTTGCACAGCTTTGCCGACAGCATACCGGGGGGGGGGGTTATTAATGACTACAGTCCCCCTAGGGGTCAATGATACCTGGGAAAACTTAATTTATGATAGCTCAACCATTACATCACAAGATAAAATAGCATTGCACTTGTCTGTTCCACAAAAGGGAACTGTGTGTTTTTATAAAAATGATACTGTTCAGGTGGGTTGGAGCAATTGCAATGTGACTGTTCCTTATAAATGTTACACTAAAGGTAACAATGCAGATTTTTATTGTAATAGAAATTATGATTCATTTCTTGGATTGATGCACAAAACACTTGATGAAGTAAAACATAATTCTGTTCTTTATAAACAACTGTCTATAATTGATAAAAAAAATGTTTCATGCAGGGCGAGTGTATATTCATAGCAAGGTTACTACTAAAGTAGAGGACTGTTATTTAGTGTGTGGCAGAAAGGCATACAAATAGCTACCTGAGAATTGGTCCGGCAGTTGTTTTTTGGGTTACCTGGTTCCGGCCATACGACACACTGCAGTTTTGCCTCGAGGAAAAATTCAAAATGTCCAAGAGGTCATCAAGAAACCTGTAAATCCAGTGGGACAAATCGATGCGCGTTGGAAAGACCATCATTCTATAGGCAAAGGACTGACACACATGGACTTGAGTGATAGCGTTATATAGTGGGCAGGCATATTACCAGCATATGGTGCAGTGAAATCGATCTGGGAGCTGAGAAAACTGTTGAAACTTCTTTAAGTAATGAGCAACGCAACTTTTTCCGCTCTCGAATTGGTGACTGATGAACTGAATGCCATGAGAACTGTAGTGCTTCAAAACCGCATGGCTCTTGACTTCACCCTAGCGGCTAGAGGTGATACTTGCACTTTAATCCAAGAAGAATGCTGTTCCTATATTCCTGACCATAAACATGAGATAGACAATCATCTTGAGGTAATTCAGCAAGTGTCGGCCATGACCAAACCAGGCCCAAACCCACTGACGGACTTTTTCCAGAAATGGTTTGGGGGGTGGGGTACCATCCTAATGGACATCCTGATTGCCATTTGTGTAGGAATGCTCCTATTGGGAGTATGTGTTTGTTGTGGTATCCCCTGCATGAAAAGACTGATTAAAGACTTTATGGACATGTCAGTTTCTGAAACCTTATATCAAAGTACTGAGTTCGATGAACTGTTAAAAGATTGAAAATGCTTTCATAAGTTTAAACTGAATGACTCTCTTAACTGCAAATCCTGAGTGGGAAGAGGTTAGGAGAAGAAAACAAACTGTTTATGCTTATTTTGAAAGTAGAATAAAAGTATTAATAGGGGGGAAATGTCAGAAAAATATGTATTAATGTGTGTATTAGTAATATGCTTAGTGCATTTAGAGCTTGAAAAGGGTTAACACATTTATTCTATTTCATACTGCATAAATCTGTACAAACTGCAGATGCTTTCTGACCTTGCATTGTCAGCTAGAATCTTTGCTTATGTGTGGAAATTTACTGAGAAGCAGATGATTTCTGCCTGTATTAGGAAAATAATGAATAGAACAATACTACTTGTATAAATGTTATGAAACTTAAACAAGAAGTTCCGTTTGTGCTGTGAGAAAATACACAGCTGTAGAAGCTATAGATAATTAGAACAAAGCCTGCTTGAAAATATGAATTGCAATCAGTATCTGCTTGCATCTGAGTTAGAAAAATATCTTGAAATGTAACACTGTACAATAGAAGCCGGTAAGAGGTTAGTGCCCACCAAGGCCAGGTTGTTTTTCTCAAAAGTTTCTCATAAATCTAGTCATGTCAGCAGAAAATCTGAGTAACATCTGCTGTAGAACAATACTGAAAGTTGTGTTTGATTACGTCAGCCATAGAAGGCCATGTCTTGTAAAACAGTATAAGAATAGCATGCTTCCTGTTAGTAGTTAGGCAAAATCCTGTATTTGCTTGTTTTTGTCTCCTTGCAGCAAGTTATTAAATGTGCCTTAACTGAACCTTACGTGTATTGGTCTTTGAAGTTTTTTCCTTTGACATTGATCATGGTGTTATTCAAAGTAGCTAAGGCTCTAATAGCATCATGAAAATGTTCTAACCCTTCCCTTTGTGGAATTGAAGTGAATAAGTCCACTACATCCACTGTGCTCAAGACACCTTATCAGTATACCACTCATTTTTAAATCTCATCAAAAAATCCCAAGAAGCAAGAAGGAAATAGTCTACCCCCTTAATTGAACTTTTCAAAATTCTATCTACAAAAATACTTAATGAGTAAGTACTACTATATCTTGCAGAAATGATGACTCTAAAAGGAGTTTTTTCTACTGACTTATGCACCTTCAGAATACCAAAGGCAACTGGTGTGTTGGGGTGTTGTAAAGACAAAAAATTATATAAATATTCAGAAATGGCCCTCTGCAACAAAGAATCTTCCAAGAAAAATTGAATCTTCCTATACGCTATCGAAACTTCGTTGAGAGAAGCCACCTAGTATTTTTCAGTATCTGAAAAAAAATCTGAAAAAGTTGATCAACATAGTCAGTGTTATTCAACGAAACTACCCCCCCCCCCCCGTCCGGCCTCATAACTCTAATTGAATTGTCTTGTCTAAGCTTATTTAACAGTTGAAACTCATCCTTATTAAAGTAAATTTTTTTTTTACCTTCGTAGAACCATTAAGTAAATTTTGTATATCACACTCACACGCCTTCTCGAATGCTTGAACTGTAGGATGTAATGAGGGGTTATAACAACTCCTTCTCTTAAACCCATCAATCTGTTTATTATCTTCCTGTCCCTTAAATGAAATCCTAAAATTCAACTTCCTTGTATATAATTTTAGCTCCTAAATAGCATCAACAATATCCACCTTAAAACTAGGCACGCATTTAAAGCCTTTTTTAAAAATAGAAAAAAAAGAGTATTATTAGCTACATATTCTGTATAATTAAAAATGTTATATCCCTCGTGTGTATAACAATTACCCTCTGCTGTAATACTATCTGTTATGGCTTTAGTTTGAATCATCTGTGGGAGTTTCTGTATTCTCCCTTGTTCTTCACCTTGTATATCCTAGGTCGATTTTGAAACCCTAAAAAAGGCTTTTGTCTATTTTGATTCTCTAAATGCTCTGATCTCCTTAAAGGGGTATAATTAGAATCATAATTATCATTGTTATAGTCAAAATTTCCATCAAAATCATTATTATTATTTTGACCAATATCTGTTCGTAAGTCGTTATCTGACCCCCTCCCCCTTCCTTTATTGGCATGGACAAAATCATTTCTTACAATTGAAAAAGATTTCGGCAAAAGATAAACTTCTTTTTTAGCATAATCCGCTTCATCCCTTAAAAGCTTCTTACTTTTTCTTTCCAAATTTACCTCTACATTTATTTTCACATTTTCAAAAATTTTCTCATAATTGATAACGTTAACACTAAACAGTAAATCATTTACCAAAACATCATTTAGACTGTCTAATTCATCCAACAAATTTTTAATATGAATTCTGTTAGTTTTTATAATTAAGTCCATGAACTCCAAACTAAAACGGTTGAACATGTCGAAACGTTCAGATAAAACAAACCAGTCCTGGGCTAGGTGCCTCTCAAGATAAAGTCTCTGTTAACGAAATAGAAAACAAAAGAAGCACTCCACGGCTTAGCGGCAACACTTTATTATAGAATAAAAATAGAATAAAAATAGTAAGCGCTTTCACGTTACAAGGAACGTTTCTTCAGACTTCAAAAAACACATATCCTGACTGCATTTAAATATATATCTATAAACTTACTAACCAACCACTAAAGGCAGATCATTAATCAATCAAGTGAGGTAGTTGATTAATTCATTTATCAATTAATTATGTCTTCATCAATTAGAAATATATACATCTATAGGGAAACTCTATATAAACCTTATATAACAAAACGTCCTATCTATACATTGTAATCAACTGTTTTAAAATTTTAACAAAAATTCTTGATACTATATAAAAATATATATATGGGGTAAAGGTTATAAATAATAAAATAAATAATGAATGATGATCCTATTTAATAATATAAAAATATATATAAATATAAATGAATATATAAAAACATTCTATAGATTTTATAAATGAATGTACTTATAATAAAATATCTATCCTTATGGTAAAAATAGTATAAAAACACACACTTGTAATAAAGACATATGTATATATTGTTGAAACGTTCGTCAATGTTACAGTCTGCCGTAGTCATCCCATTGGAGAACTTGAAAATTCTTAACCCCTTTGGTACGTGCTTTTTCTTTAAACTCTCCTCTAAGAAGAGATTGTTACACTCTATGTTACGTACCTTAAACAGGAGGTTCTCAAAGTCCTTTAGGGAAGTATTGAAAGTCTTAAAGTCTCGCCTGGCTAGTTGCTTTCCCCCTCCGTCTGGGAAACAAATATAATTTTTAATCTAGTCTTTATAACGTATTTGTTTATTAACAACTGTCGTACTTGCTTCCATTGATGTACCAGCAACAGGTTTCTGACAAATTAATGGATTAATTTGGGTGTGCTCATTGATGACACATTGTTTAGTTAACCCTCCTTTTGGCACAGTCAATTCCTTTGTTCTTACATCGGGTGGATAATCAGTGCTTTTAGAATTGTACAACATGTCCACCTTTTTATTTAATTCTGAAACTTGTGCTGAAAGTGTAGAAATAATTTTTACCAAATCTACTTCAGCTCCCATGCTGTTAGCAGTGGATTGGTTCCTAAAAATGGCAGGTGTGTTATCCAACGATGATGGTGATGCCGCTCTGTTATGGAAAATAGTATCTTCCGTAATGTCCATTCACAAAAAGTAGAACCCAAAAGAATAAAGGTTTCCCAAAAAAAAAACACTATAAAACCAAAAAGGACTGTGTCGGCCTTGGAATACATGAAACCAAATGGAAAAATATGACGCAGGAAATAAATATACCCATTTGAAGCAAGCACTATGAACATACCATGAAATAAAACCACACAGTGCTTGTGCATTCATAGGTTCATAGGTTCATAGGTAGGTACTAGGCTATCTGCCCGAGAGCATTTATAAGCCTAGCCAGATTGTGTCAGCTTTCGCCACCCCATTGATTAACTGAGCCTCTGTCAAGAAGAGCCAATGAAGTGATCCCAGGGGTGTATTTTCTGTTACCCTCCACTCGTCAAGGTTTCTCTTGAAGTGTGTTAGTGAGGAGCTCTGCCTAATGTAGTTAGGAATTTTGTTCCAAAGCATGGGGAGTCTCTGTGACAGGAATCTATCCCTCCAGCATGTTCCATTTATTGCTGTAGTGAGGTTTAGCTCACTAGAGTGAGTGGCTCGCAGTGACTTGGATTTCTTTAGGTGGGGCATGTCCATCAATTCTGAGTTAGACATGGCTTTGTAAGTCAGGCAGAGATCACCTCTGAGTAAGCAATATGCGACTGAGTACAGCTGGAGTTTTTCCAGTCGGGCTGCATAGGACATATGTTTGAGGCCAGTAATCCTCTTGGTGAGGTACTTTTGTGATCTTTCCAGCTGTTAGAAGTGTCTTGTGAGGTACATCCCAAACGGGGCATTGTACTCTATGATGGGTCTGATGAGTGATGAGTAAAGGGGCACTATAACCTCTTTATTTCTAGATGTGAACCCTTTAGTAATTAGATGGGTTACATAGCAGGATTTCCTAACTACTTTGGCAATATGATTGTCAAAGGAGAGATTACTATCTACCTGGTTCCACAGATCCCTTATTACCTCTTCTGTATTAAGGGGGCTGCCACCTATGTGGTAATTCATGGGTGTTTTGTTTTTCCCAAATGGGATGACTATGCATTTTTTGGCATTTAGCTTGAGACCATGACTTTGACACCAGGTGTCCGTCTCAGTAAGGCCCTTTTGGAGAATGTCCGTGTCAGCCGGAGAGTCAATTATGACTCCCAGTTTGCAGTCATTGGTGAACTTGGTTAGCCATAGCCCTCCTGTGTTTGCCTGTACTTCTGAGAAGTATATGCTGAAGAGTAGGGGTCCCAGGACCGAGCCTTGTGGGCAGGGGCGGCTCGTGCTATAGGACTGCAGCCCTCCCACCTAGAAAAACCAAAAGAAAAAACTGTGAAACAAGAAAACAACAAACAAAAAAAAATCACAAGTCCCGACTCCTCCACGGACACATTGGGAACTCAGACTGCCTTTGTCAGCAGTCCGGATACAGAAGAAGAGATACCCAGGAATCTGTGCGGTGACAACCACACAGAACAGAGGAGCTCTGGACTGCTTCAGCTGCAGGCAGAACCAATGAGGACTGAGGGGTGAGCTCTCGCGGGGATTTCACTGCTGCACAGGATTTGTTCATGACTTGTACTGCTGCTTCGTGAAACATTTGGACACAGGTAGGTGTGGAAACAGTCACTGGCTGGATACATGTGTGTGTAAAGGATTCGTGACTTGGATTGTACTGCTGCTTCATGAAACAGCTGGACACATGTTTTACTGTGTGTGTGTGTGTGTGTGTGTGTGTGTGTGTGTGTGTGTGTGTGTGTGTGTGTGTGTGTGTGTGTGTGTGTGTGAAATGCCCCAGTTGCTATATACTGGTGGCTAGAGATACTCAGGCTTGAACCCCGTACTGTGGATGCAGGTGGCAAGGACCTGAATTTGCTATCCACCACCAGTTACAAAAAAATTTGCAGATTTTTGCCTCATATTTGTGCTGTTCATCATAAAATCTATGGTTTCTGTATCTACATTTTTCCTTTCAAAGTCTGTAGTGCAGTGGTGCACTGGTAGCATTGCTGCCTGACAGCTACAGGTTTTCTGGTTTGATTCTTGGCTGGGGTGCGTTCTGTGTGGAGGCTGCATATCCTCCCATCTTACAAAGATGTGCCTGGCATTTCTCCCTGCTCTGCTGAAAATTGTCTTTTGTTCCACGTCAGACTAGTTTCCTGGTTAAATGTTTAAAAATAACAGGCATTTGAATTTCAGACTTCATATTCTTCAGAAAGTACATGGTAACACAAAATCGTTTATTCTGGCAGTTGTCTAAGTTTATAACATGGATATTTGAAATTTGTCCCTATTTTTGGGACTGTATTCCCCCCATTATTGGCGTCATCCAGGTATTTTGTGCTAAGGTTGAGAGCTATCTATGGTGAGAACTGAATTCACTGAATGTTTGGGGGCTGTATTCCCCCCATTACTGGCTTTGTCCACATGTTTTTTGCTAAGAGTTTGAGAGCTATGGTGAGAACTGAATTCACTGAATATGTTTGGGGACTATATTCCCCCATTATTGGCTTTGTTCAGGTGTTTTCTGCTAAGAGGTTGACAGCTATGGTGAGAACTGAATTCACTTAATGGTAGCCATTTAAGTTTGTCTTCCTCTCTTTCACAAAACAGCTGATTTGGCATAGTGGTATGTTTCTCTGATTGTTTTGCACAGGGTTCCCTGGGTTAAAGATGTGGCAGTGAAATATATGGTGGTAACACAGCATTTTATTCTAGCAACTTTCCAACATTATACAAGCAATGTTTAAAATGTGCCCCCCCAATAAATTTCGGCTTTTTCCAGATTTCTTGTGCTGCAAAGTTCAGAACTACAACTGTATGTTGAGTAGATTTTACAAGGAGCTGAGAGCTTCAGTGGAACAAAACTTTAGTGCTGCTTATGCTGAGTCAGCTTGCATTGTTAATAGCACAACAGGTAGTGTACTTGCCTTTTGATACAGAAGGCTATGGGTTCTACTCCCACAGTAGATAGATGGATTGCTGATACTGTACTGTGTTGTAAAAGGGATGGATGCTGCCGTCCTTTTTGGCGAAGATACCTAGAGTAGTACCTGTTATCAGTTTGCCATACATTCCCTATTGTGATATTACTAGCTTATCATTTTTTTAATGCATGCAACATAGGCAATTTATTCCTCAAGGGCAACAGGCACTTTATTTGTAGATGAATAAACAATGACATATAAAGTTGTTTGCTAGCAGCAACCTCTTCATTGTTACAGATTTCCTTAATGTGGAATTATTTAGATGACTTTTACTACTTCAGAGATTGTGCATATTTACTGATACTGGTGGACTGTAGAAGGTTGAGTAGACTTTTATGATGGCGATGTTCTGAATTGGGTAGTTTTGTCATTGGTGCATGCATTTTGTTTCACTGTTTACTGGAAAAATGTTCAAAACAATAAATTTAAAATGCCCTCTAACAACTGTACTGTATTGTACAAGGAATACAATTTAATACAATCGGGAAGGTGTATCAAAGAGCATGTGTATGTTTCATGTTCAAGGGGCCTATGATTTGAAAACAGCCCAAAAGGGGCCTATGATTTGAAAACAGCCCAAAGTTAATCATTATCTGCCACTGGCAAAATGTATTTTCTTTGAATGTGGGTTTCAATGCTGTTTCAATGCATGTGAGTTTCAAGGGCAGAGAAGTTTTAATGCTAAGTCTGTTTTCATTGTTAGACTGCATTGCTTTGTTTAGCAGATATCTATTGGGGTTTGTGCTGTAAAAATGCAAAATGAAACTTTCAAATGAAATCCAAATCATTGCAGAAGTAAAGCAGTATGCACATTACAGTGTTTATGGTAAATGGGGCAAAATAACCAAGGAATGGGACATTGGAATGGTTGCAGGGGGGAGGCTCCAATTGACCATGATTTTGAGAGGGGAAGGGCAGCAAACTCAGACAGCCCTGGTTGAACTATACCTTTCAGCTTGTCCATATTTTTGCAGAATGAATAGATATTTGCTTCTTATTTTTGGTTTGTTCCTCATAAAATGTGTGGTTTTCTGGCAAATCATTTAGGAATGAAGTCGCTAAATGACAGACATTGAGTTTGACGTCATAACCTTCAGAAAAATGCATGCTAAAGCAAGACCTGTTATTCTCTCAACTGTCTTAAGTTTATACAAGAGCAATTTTTAGTAATGTTTGTATGTTCCCCCAATATATTTGGCCTTGTCCAGATTTCCTGCATTAACAGGTTGAGAGGTACATGCAAATAAATTGCTTTATAGAATTAGGCATACCCAAACCTGTCAATTGTCCCCGATTTTGGCTCAAAATGTTGCTCTTCCCCTAATAACCCCTCTGCAAAATGGCAATTTTGGAAGAAAACATGGAGGGTTTACAATTAATAAATAACTGTAATAATCAGTTATAGGTTACTTTTATTTCAGAAGTGCATGTAGATTCTTTTATTTTGTTCATAGGTTCATAGGTTCATAGGTTGATACTAGGCTATCTGCCCTAGGGCATTTATAAGCCTAGCCAGAGTGTGTTTGGCTTTCGCCTTCCTTTTAGATTCCTTTTAGATTAGTTAACTGTGCCTCTGTATAGTAGGTCACAGAAGATAGCCCTTTTAAGGTTAGTTTACTGTGCCTCTGTCTAGCAGGGACATAGAAGAGATCCCAGGGGTAAACTTACAATCTCCCGTCCACTCGTCAATATTTCTCTTGAAGAGGGTCAGTGAGGGGGTCTGCCTAACATGAACTGGGATTTTGTTCCAGAGTGAGGGGAGCCTCTGGGATATGAATCTGTCCCTCCAGCATGTCCTATTTATTTCTGTGCTGAGGTTTAAGTCCCTGGAGCGTGTAGCTCTAAGGGATTTGGATTTTCTGAGGTGGAGCATGTCCATTAATTCTGGGTTGTACATGGCTTTATACATCAGACACAGATCGCCTCTCACCTCTGAGTAGGCAGTATGCAACTGAGTAGAACTGGAGTTTCTTCAGCTGAACTGCATAGGGCATCTGTTTGAGGCCCTTGATCCTCTTGGTGAGGTACTTTTGGGGTCTCTCCAGTTGCTACAGGTGTCGGGTAAGGTACATCCCAAATGGGGCATTGTATTCAATTATGGGCCTGATGAGTTATGAGTAGAGGTGCACAATGACCTCTCTTGATCTAGATGTGAACCCTTTCGTGATAAGGTAGGCTATATAGAAGGTGTTTCTAACCACTTTGGCAATGTGATTGTCAAAGGAGAGATTACTATCTACTTGGGTTCCCAAATCCCTAATTACTTCTTCCGTACTTAATGGAGTGCCACCTATGTGGTAATTTGAGGGCACTTTGTTTTTCCCAAAGGGGATGACTATGCACTTTTTGGCATTTAGCTTGAGGCCGTGGCTTTGGCACCAGATATCCGTCTCTGTGAGACCCTTTTTGGAGGATGCTTGTGTCAGCTGGAGAGTCGATTATGGCTCCCAGTTCGCAGTCATCTGCAAACTTGGTCAGCCATAGTCCTCCCGTGTTAGCCTGTACCTCAGAGAAGTATATACTGAACAAGAGAGTTCCCAGGACTGAGCCTTGTGGGATGCCACTTGTAACTGGTTAGAATCTCACATGGCACCTGCAATTCTAACCATGTGGGTTCTATCCCTGAGCCAGTTTGCAACCCATCTTGTGACATAGGAGTTGATATTTAAGCTGGTGAGCTTACTTATGATGGCTGAGTGGGGCATTGTGTCGAAGGCTTTTGCGGGGTCCAGGTAGGCTGTGTGGACTACCTTCCCCTTATCTATGGCTTTTGTAACTGTTTCAAAGAAGTCAACCAGGTTTAAGAGCCAAGATCTGCTCAAGTTAGCAGTACTAATATTAAAAAGTGACCCTTCTTTGACAGGTTCCCAGCTGTATTGTTTGGCTACTTTATATTTTGCATCACATTTTTGGTCCATTTTTCATAAAATTGTGTTTTTTTGGCAAATTAGTGGCAAATCATTAAAGACTGAAGTTAGAAAATAATGAAAGACATTTGAGTTTCAGATTTCGTACCTTTTAGAAAATTCATACTAATACAAGACCTACTATTCTATTATCTTTCTAAGTTTATAAGAGCAATATTTAAAATTTGTCCTTATTTTTGGGCCTTTGTCCCACTTCTATGTATGGCTTTGTCCAGATTTCTTGCTCTGAGGTTGAGAGGTATGACAAATGTGTCAGGGCCATCGCAGTCAGCCAGAGACATTTCAAATTGTGACAAACTTGTTGCACCCCACTCCCCCATGTAGTGACTCAGGATGTGTCCAAGCAAGGCAAGGAGCAGTTATGCAGTGTAAATGTGCAGACTACCCCCCCCCCCCATCCAAGGTAAACACAAGTACTACAGTGGCTTTTCATCTGTCATTGATTTTGCAGAATGTTCTGGTTTCTGTCATATTTTTATACTGTTGATTTATGCTTATTATTATTCAAAAAGTGCCTTTTGCTCTGTGTTTAAGTAGCAGTGCTTTAATGACCATCAGGTAAGCTTGTCTGATATTGTAAGATGCAAATAAGTTTTAATAAGCAGTATTGCCAACATTGAAAGCCTTTCTGTTGTTGACATGCAGAGAATACTTACATAACTAGATAACGTATAAGCCTTGGGTATTGAAATGCATATGACAATATTTGTAATAAAGGACATGATTACATTATGTTAAACTCATTACAGGCTTTACCTGCAAACTAAACAGAATGCCAATCTATCATGTGTGGTCCATATCCTGTGCAGTAATCCTTTAAGCAATATATGTTGAGCTTGTTTCTTGTTTGCTTTTCATTTTTTACTTTGATCATGTTTTCCCCATGAAACAAGTAGATAGTTGTCAGGCAGCAGGTCTTTTTGGATAAGAAACATTTTTACAAGTGAGGGTATCACAGAGATTGCTACTTTCAGCATGTTACTTGGTACTTTAATAAAGCTGAATATAAATTATAATTAGAACTGGAGTGCAAGGAGAAGTGATTTGAGTTAAGTGCTGCTTGTTTTTCTTATACTTGATTTTGACTGGCATTCCAGTAATGTATTTAAAAAGTAATTTATTTTTCATGCCTCACATCCTTTTTGTTTCCATCTAGATATTAAGTAAGCTGTCATGCAGCCAATGGATTGAAATATTTTTTTTCTTCTACACTTCATTTTGTCTTGCTTGGACTCTCATAATGATGGTTTGGCACCCAGGGCAGCGTATTTAATTAAAGTTACAGTTTTTGTGGTTTTGAGCATAGCTCCTCCCCTTTCTAGTTGGCCACACCCATTCCCATTGACCCCATCCATTCAGCTGTCTCCTGAAGTCCCCCTTTGATTTGAAGTCACCAGCCACCACTGCTTGTGGGACACCACTTGTGACTGGTTTAGAGTCGGACGTGGAGCCCACTATTCACACACCGCATGAGTTCTGTCTGTAAGCCAGTTGGCAACCCATCTCGTGACGTAGGGATTTATGTTCAGGCTGGTGAGTTTTAATATAATTCCCCAGTGGGGAATGGTGTCAAAAGCCTTGGTGAGGTCAAGGTAGACTGTGTGAACTACCTTACCCTCATCTATGGCCTTGGTGACTGTCTGGAAGAAGTCAACCAGGTTTAGTAGGCATGATCTGCCCTTAACAAAGCTGAACTGGGTCAGGTCAAGTGTTTGTAGGTTCCCAATGTCTTTGTTAATGAGTTCCATGATGATGCGTTCCATTGCCTGCAGACCAGGCTAGTCAGGCTTATGGGGCAATAGTTACCAGGGTCAGTTATGGCCCCTCCTTTGTGGAGAGGAATAAACGTGCGCCTTTCTATGGGCACATAGCCTGCGGAGTGGCTGAGGTTGAACAGTGTGTTTAGGTGGGGGGTTAGTTCATTCTGTAGTTCATGCAAGATGCAGCCTGGGACACCATCTGGCTCCATTGACGCTGGGCTTTTGAAACGGCTGTTTTCACCTGTGCATCTGTGATTTCTGGGAACACTACACTTTTCCAGTATTATTGTGGGCCCTTTTGGAGGTGAGAGGGGGGGGTAAAGTTTGCATTGAATCTATCTGCCAGGATGTTGGCAGTATCAGTGGGTTCAGTATATTTTGTGCTATTTTGCACTAGCTCAGAGCATATCTGCAAGTTGCACTTAGATTCTTGACATAGCTAAGGAAGGCTTTGTGGTTATCTTTCGAATCCTTGGCTATTTGTCTTTTGAAGTTAGCCTTAGAGGATTTTATGAGGGACCTTAGTTTCTTACTGATACTGATCAGGGATGTCGTTCCTTCTTGGGATTTGCTTTTTTTCTGAACTAGTTTCCTCCTTCTATTGTATAGCCTGTTTATGGCAGGGGTCTGCCAGACTGGTTTCCTTTTCTTAGGGGAGTGAGTCTTGGTTTTGCCAGGGATGGCACTATCCATGCATCCTTGTAGGTGCTCATAGAGTGCATTTGTAAAGGTTCCTGCATCTTGGACACTGTTATCCTTTAGCGTGGGGGCTATGAAACTTACCACCTCTTTCTTAAGTAAGGTGAAGTTTGCTATAGAAAAGTTTTTCACTGTGGTTTCCTTGGTTGAAGGTGGTGTTGTGGTGTGGACATCCAGAGTGATTAGTTTATGGTCTGATGTAACCAGTGACAGGTTGACCTCCGGTGTGGAACACCTGTCGCCCATTTTGGTGATGACCAGGTCCAATATGTTTTCACCTCTGGTAGGGGAGTTTACCAGCGTGTACTTCACAATAAGCCTCACAAACAGTCCAAGATAAAATCCAAGAACAGCGTTTATTGAAAAAAAAACAGTTGTTTAGAGCTTTTATCCCTCCATCTATGCTCTGGGACATCATCAGATCTAAAAGACAGGAAATGAGGTCACCATATATGCCTAATTCTTGATTCAATCAATTATTTAAATGTCTTGTAGAAAATTAATACAGCACTTTAAAGTGAAACCTTTAAATACACATAAACCTTTATAGGTTCATAGGTTCATAGGTTCATAGGTAGGTACTAGGCTACTGGCCCAAGGGCCTGCATAAGCCTAGCTAGCAAGGTTCTACAGCTTACGCCACCCAAGAAAGTTATTTTCCTGTGCCACTGTTGAGCAGAGACACAGAATCCCCGGGGTGTATTTCCTATTTCCCATCCACTCATCAAAATTGTTTTTGAAGCGTGCTAATGAAGAACTTTGCTTGACATAGATGGGTAGCTTGTTCCAGAGTATAGGAAGTATCTGGGACAGGAATCTATCCCTCCAGCATGTTTTGTTTATTGTGGTGACAAGGTTTAGGTCCCTAGAACGTGTAGCTCAGAGGGATTGGGATTTTTTTAGGTGTAGTATGTCCAACAGCTCTGGGTTTGACATAGATTTATATGTTAGGCAGAGATAACTACGGAGTAGGCAATATGCTACGGAGTAAAGCTGGAGTTTTTTGAGGAGGTCAGTGTAGGGCATTTGTTTGAGGCCAGTAATCCTCTTTGTGAAGTACTTCTGTGGCCTTTCCAGCTGCTGCAGATGTCTTGTGAGGTACATTCCAAAAGGGGCGTTGTACTCTATAATGGGTCTAATGAGTGTCAAGTATAGGGGAACAATGACCTCTTTTTTCCTGGATGAAAACCCTTTATGATGAGGTGTGCCATGTAGAAGGACTTCCTGACTTCTGTGGCGTTATGACTATCAAAGGAGAGACTGCTGTCCACCTGGGTCCCGAGGTCTCTTATCACGCATTAGGTGTTAAGTAGATTGCTGCCTATGTGGTAGCTCAGGGGTACAGAGTTTTTACCAAAGGGGATGATACTGCACTTTTTGGCATTGAGCTTGAGGTCATGGCTCTGACACCAGGCATCTGTCTCAGTGAGGCCCTTCTGTAGGATGCCCACATCATTTGGGGACTTGGCTATGGCTCCTAGTTTGCAGTCATCTGCGAACTTCGTTAGCCAGAGGCCTTCTGTGTTAGTCTGTACTTCAAAGAAGTAGATACCAAACAGGAGAGGTTCCAGGACGGAACCCTGTGGTACTCCACTTGTCACTGCTTTGAGGTCAGATTTGGAGTCTGCAACTTTTACAGTGTGGGTTCTGTCAGTGAGCCAGTTGGCAACCCATCTTGTGACGCAGGGATTTATACCTAGTTTAGTGAATTTAGCTAAAACTACTCAAAGTATTGTGGATTTATGGGGTATTAAATATAAACCCATTCTTTGTAGTGGTATGGTCACTACAAATGTTGATTGTATACCACACGGCTCTAGTTTCTGTTTAAGTATGGTTATTCCCTTTGGGGAAGGAGAAACCACTATAAAATCTATTATTAGGAACAACTGTAATATATTTAGGGGTAATACAGAATTAGTCAACCTGATGGGGCAAGGCCCACAATTTGTACATAAAACAGGTAAAAATATCAAGTATTACCTTGAGCATAATATCCCACAGAAGCCCATAGAGAGGAAAGGCACACATAGATGTGGAACATGCAAACAGTGTCCTTTTATAATAGACAGTGATGTGGTACAAATTGAAGGTAGAACACGATTAATCAAACTACAAAAAGGGAATTGTAACACCAAGGGTTTAGTATATATAGCTGTATACCAGACATGTAGATATTTATATGTAGGAAAAATGGAAAGGGCTTTAGAATATACGAGCATTTATATGCCATGTCTAGGTGTAATTCTAACAATGCCCTGTATAGACATACACTTGTATGTCAGGACTTCACTAGCTTCAAGTTTGGGATTTTGTAAATTGTGCCCATTAGTCCAAGAGGGGGGTGGTGGGAACTCAGTGTTGACTTAAGATAATTTTACCGGATAGTTAGACTATACGCCACAAAAGTACCAGGTGTGAATGATTATTTATCATTACTACCAGTTTTAAAAAGGAGATCTATCAAGTTTTAAAGATCAAAAGGTTTTTATTTTGTAATGTTTTTAATGTATACAAAAGTTTTTTTATGGTTTATGTGTATTTAAAGGTTTCACTTTAAAGTGCTGTATTAATTTACTACAAGACATTTAAATAATTGATTGAATCAAGAATTAGGTATATATGGTGACCTCATTTCCTGTATTTTAGTTCTGATGATGTCCCAGAGCATAGATGGAGGGGTGAAAGCGCTAAACAACAGTTTTATTCAATAAACGCTGCTCTTGGATTTTATCTTGGACTGTTTGTGAGACTTATTGTGAAGTACATGCACAAGCACTGTGTGGTTTTATTTCGTAAGAAAAAAAGCAACAGAAAAAGAACTATGTACAGCAATCACAGAAGCTACATTTCCAAGAGCGGTCTGGCTGGCAAAGCCATTAGTCACCAACAGTGAATAAACTCAAGAAAGGTGTAAGAAAGGTAGATCCTAACCTACAAAACTTAAAACTATAAGATTCAAAGAAACTTTATTGTCATTTAGGACCACACTAGTGCAGACTAAGCAAAATTACAAATGTCGGCTCACGAGAGAAATGCAGTGCAAATAATGTAGATACAGCGGTATCAAAGAATAACATTAGAAAGAAAATAACACTTATGACATGCAAGAGGTAGTTCACATTACATAAACACAAACTGAAAAACACATAAACATAGGCACTTCAACTTACTTAAACTTAGATAAACTTGCTATCATTAACATTCAACAAAACCCCTGTGATTGTTTTTTACTAGGATGTGGGTTTAGTGTTTACAATAATCTATACAAATAAGTCTAGGATATTAAAACCCCCAAAAGACATGCAAAGTGTGCTCATTTCCCTGTTTTAACAACAAAAGAAATATGTTATGCCTACCTAAAAGTCACACTATTCAGACTGAAAACAGGTGTCAAGCATGGTTTTGAATTTGTCTTAAATGCTGCTGCATTGTAATTAGAATTATAATATCTTACTGCGTTTATCCAGTTCCTCTTTTGTACACCACAACTTAGAGAAGAGAAGAGAGATAATCTATAATACAATTAAGTAATAATCAGCATATATACAGTTTTAAACTAGGTGATGTATATGAATTATTGTAAAGTTATTGCTATTAAAATGTTTTGTAATAATTTGGAACTCTTCTCCCCAGGCCTCTGCTGAAAATGAGTTTCTACCCAGTCAAACTTTCCTGGTAATCTAATGTTGATAAATGTCAGTCAATAAATAAATAAATAAATAAATAAATAAATAAATAAATAGACATCCCACATACCTGCATTTTTATGTGCGTCTCAAAACTGTTTTTGTTGTCACTTTCAACAGTTAACCCTAATACTGTATCTTGATAAGAAGCTAAAGTAATGTGGCGGTTACCTGCATCGGATTAATTTTCAGAAGTGATGAAGTAAAATCTTTATACAATATCCTGACGAATGGCTAAAACTTACTCCACACATGGTGGTTATTATCATCAGATAAACTTTCAGAAGTGATGAAAGTATCACTTGCAAACAAAATACTGTCACTATGTCAACTCTGTACCATGCAAGCATATCAAAACTCAGTAAATATGAATCTCCACAACACCAACACTAAGATCTCCACAACACAACACCAAGATAAATAGTTAAGACATAAACAGCATACACATATAATCTTTGGTAAAAGGAACATTATGTATGATCTCTACAATCATAGGTAATGATGTTAATGTCATTCTGGTGAAATTTTGTGAAACAGCAAGCATTAACGGTGATCTTATGATATAAAATGAGGACAATCAATCTGCCTTTTATCCTAAAGAAAATTATATCCATATCTTCCCACAATGAGATATGAGTGATTTGTTTTCCAAAGAGGAGTTTGCATGGCTTGCCATTTCTCCAAATAATTGTTTGATCTCACTGTTTTATTTATATCTCTTGACTGAAATACTGCAATTTTTCCTATACTAATAGTTGACAAATGGCTTCCTTGGACGATGTGTAGATGGGCTCCTATTACCTGATCAAATGTTTAGGTTAGCGAATACCCAAATGTCGATCTGGTAATAGTGAAAGCAAAAAAATGCGATTGGCTGATTTAACGCAGGGAAAGAATTCCCTTGGCCATTATGTGGATTTGCCCCTTTCCCCGCTGTAGAGTGATCTCGGAGTTGGCATATTTAGTTAGGGGGGGTGTGGGGGGCAAAGCCACCCACTTCATTTTGGTTTAATTTTTTAATTTTTTTGCGGCCAAGGGAATTCATTCCCTATATTAAATCGGCCATTGGCTGTTTTAATTTTTCGATATTACCAGTTTGATGTTTAAGTATTCGTTAACTTAAATGTTCAATCGGGTAATATAGACACTTTGTAGACACATAGTTACTTTCCTATAACTGACATTTAACATTATGGGCTCAAGCAGAGTGCAACAAACCCTTTTCTTTGCCTTAAGAGCTTCCACCAATGTAGGCAAAACTTACTCCTTGTATCATTACAGGTGAATAGTCACCTAAAATTAAATATCTTGCCCCTGACAAGTCATCTTTAGGTAGGACCAAGCAGCTCACACTATAGTCTGCTGATTCTGATAATTTAAAGTTTTTCAAACAATTTTCCTGGAGCAAGCTGATGAGAAAGTAGGATTCTGATGTTTGGAATGATATACCCATTCAAACTGTGCTGCAAATGAGATCGAGAGTTGAAACAAATATAGCAATCAGTCCACAAATAAAGGAGTCATTCTCAAGCTATCTGTATTGTCTGGAGTTTTCAAAATTCAGATATTATTACACCTGGATCAATTCTCATATTTCTCATGACACTAACTTAGGTGTGTTATTCTGTTTCTTAAGAAATCTTGTTTGCTCCTTTATTTCCTGGAGATGCTACGTATGTCTTTTGAGTTCTCTTCCATTTGCATGCGTATATTTGTCAGAATTTACAACTTTTTTTAAGATCATTGCATTTCTCTTTTCTTTAGGTATGTTGTGAAAGTTTGGCTTTATTTAGCTCTGAAATTGTTTCATCTAGACTAGATATTTTATTTACTGCCATTTTTTTTCCTAGTTAGAAGAGTGGTGTTTAAAGGGGCCTTAATTTGGTGTGCAAAGGACAGTCTGATCAATCTTACACGCTCTGTCACTTCATCTGGCAGTAGCTGAAGAAAATATTTTATTTTACATGCAAAGATTTTCTGAGGATTTTTCTTGGTGATCCCTCTGTTCCTGCAATATTTCAGACTCTTGAGTTGCACTTTTACTTGTCCAATGCTGCTGAAGTATTAGAGACTTTGAGGTAAAGATACCCTCCAAAGCTAAGGATAACCATAAGAGATTTTTCAGTTTTGCCCACAATCTTAAGGGCATCACCCAGGAATGTATGGAATTAATAGTAGCTGTCAATACCTATACCCAGCCGGAAGATATATCAAATCTGCAGGCCAACAAGTTCAGCTCAGATTTCACCCCCCATTCTCCCCCAAGAAATATCCTCCACTGCCAATTATCACAAAAGAACAGGTTGTGATTGTGCTCTGTAAAGCTAAAAATGTGGTTTCAATGGGGCTTGAAAATATACCAGATTGCCTCTTGAACAGTTAAATCAGGACTATTCAGGCCCATTAGGATGCCTATTTAGCCTCAGGCTTTGTACTGGCTTTGTCCTAATAGAGTGGAGGGCAGCACTGATCATCTCTCTGCATAAAGGTGGACCATCTACTGACCCAGGAAATTAGAGACCCATAAGTTTGACTAGTCTTATATGTAAGGCAATGGAAAGAATAATCATGGATTGAATACATAATGACAAAGGAAACTCCAAACACTGGACACAACCCAATTTGGCTTTGTCAATGGCAGGCCATATCTAATTAATCTGGTGCTTTCTTAAAGAATGCCACTCAGACCATGAATGAGGGTAAAATAGTACATACCACCTACCTGACCTGGCTAAGGCATTTGACACAATTCCCCACTCAGATATTATAAATAAACTTACAAAACTGGGTAGCCAATTGCTCATGAATGGACAGGACACTTGGATAAAGTTGATGAATCTAGATCCAGCAAAAGGCCAGTAACTAGTGGTGTGCCACAGGGCTCAGTGCTGGGACCACTACTGTTAAGAACATTCTTCTCTGAAGTCAAGGCTGATGTGGAAGGCCTCTGGGTGACAAAAATTGCTGATGACTGTAAGCTGGGGGCAGTAAATGAATCCCCTAGTGATATAGATATCCTTCAGGAGGGTCTACATCAGACAAAGGATTGGTGCCAGGACCATGGTCTAAAACAAATATGAAAAAATGCATTATCATACCCTTTGGGAAGTCAAATACACCTGCAAATTACAACATCAATAGCACACCCCTAAGAGTAGAGTCATTGGTGAGAGGTCTAGATATACAGATAGACAGTAGCGTAAACTTTGACCGCCATGTGTCCACAGTGGTGAGGAAGTCATTCTATGTGGCATGACTAATAAATGAATGTATGGCAACCAGATCCAAGGAAATTATAGTCCCACTGTAGTCAGCCCTCATTATACTAATAATCATGTCCAAAGTGCCATTTGGCATGAGCTTGACAAGGCACTAACAGCAGCTGCAGTGACTTCAGATATTCCTCACAAAGACAATACAGGATGTAAACAACATGTCTTGGGTGGCTAGACTAAAAGCTCTATCTCTTTACTCTGTCTCATACCTAATATTATAGGAGTGACCTATGCCTGACCTACAAGGCTCTCACAAATCCAGTCCTGATGGAGCTGCTGCACATCTATAAATTAAACAGCTCAATGGTCAGCCAATCTAGGGATGTGAACTTAGTCAGCAACTCAAACAAAACATGCTGGAGAGACAGGTAGGTGTCTCAGAGATTGCACCTTCTTTGGAACAGACTTCCTATTCCCATTAAGCAGAGCCCTTCCCTGCTCCTCTTCAAATGCAATTTGGGTCAATGGATGGGGAATCGCAAATTCATATCTGAGGTAGTGCCTATGTCCCTTATGGACGGGGCAATCTGTAAGACTGAAGGGATGGGCACAAATCCCTGCCATCATCTTGCCCCTAGGGGCCATATATTGGGTGAAATCAGGTTATATTGGCTAGGTTTGAAAGGGCTGTTAAGCCATTAGCCTAGTAATCTCCTATGAACCTATGCACCTATGAATCTATAAATTTTGTGATTCATTGGGTGATTCAAGTGGTGTTATCAATGCATTTATATGTTTTTCTCTGGCCATCCTTGCAAATTTGTGTGGTAATAAACTATCTTCCAGAATTAAGGTGTGCTGGGATTAAATGAAGGTAAACTTAGATTAGTTAATGGATTGCTAGTTATTAGAAGATGGAAACATATGATCAGTATGTCTTCTGGACCTGATGTATATTATGTAGAAGAGGACTCAGTGAGTTTAGACAAGATCTGGCATGCTGCTAGATAGCCTTATTTGACTATTGCCTGTTATTTTATGTTTTTTAGAAGTGTTAACATAGAAAAATTAGCTGCATTGCACTCATTGATGAAATAAAAATATACAGCGCAAACGAAAAAAATGTCACCATAAAGCATAGAAAAATCAAGTTCTAAATGTAATAATACTATCTGGAGTAGTAATTGGATATTTATTTTATTTATTTATTTACATTTGTTTGCCAGGAAATTCCGACTGGATGCAGGTCCTTTTTCAGGTTTCAGCAGATGCCCGGGGAGAAAAGCTCCACCTCATGTACATGATAAATAGAGATACAAAGTTGCCGCAATAGTAAACAACATTACAGGTTGTTGGCTTTAATACAATAACAAGATATTGATTATCAACAGTATATACAGTAAATGTTGCAAGTTAAGATAGTTTCTTGTCATTTATAATATTAGTAACAAAGTTGACAGACAAGATTTTAAAGTATATAAAGACAACTAGCTAATTCTGACTCTGGTTAGTAGTGGTGGTAGTATAGTTGGGTTAAGAGTCTAGGTGGGGGGGGTAAGGGGGGGGTGTTAGTCTGGATTAGAACAAGGACAAAGCCAGTGCAAATTTAACTGGAATTTGAGTATATCTATATATATATATATATATATATATATATATATATATATATATATATATATATATATATATATATATATATATATCATATTTTCCAGTGGAAAAAGCCTTCCAGTGTATCTGGGAAGGCTGCTATTTCCTGACACTATTCTCACTACTGTACTTGTCCAAGTGAAGTGAAGAATAGTATTATGGAGAACCTGAGAAGTCACAAATGGGGGAGTTAGTATATAACGTTACAGATGGGCTAGTGTGAGAAGTCACAGATGGGATAGTGTGAGAAATCACAGATGGGTTAGTGTCAGAAGTCACAGATGGGCTAGTATGAGAAATCACAGATGGTTAGTGTGAGAAGTCACAGATGGGTTATTGTGAGAAGTCACAGATGGGCTACTGTGAAAAGTTACAGTTTAGCCAGTTTATGAAGCCACAGACAGACTAGTGTGAGAAGTCAAAGATGGGTTAATATGTCAATCCAATATGGAATAGCTTGAGAAATCACAGGTGTGTTAGCTTGAGAAGTCACAAAGGGTTATGAGACCACAGATGAGATAATTTAAAAAAAATATGGCTGGGCTAGTTTGAGAAGTTATGCAGAGTTTATATATACCGAGAGGCAACAAATAGGTTACTTTCAGGAATATCTGATGAGATAGTTTGGGGCTATTAAAAGAACCTATAAAAAAAGCATCTTATAGGATTTACTGAGAATTTATGTTGCTAGACTGACAACCACAATTTCAAATATCAGGCAATCACAATCAAACCAGTGAAATGTCACCAAGACAAAGCTTTGCCATTTAGGTCCATTTTCTTTTTTGTGATAACTTTGTTATAGAGAATCAATTTTCGTATACCAGATGAACACAACTACTTAAAATGAAGGGCATAAAATCAAAATTCCTGCACAGTTCCATTTATAACCAGCAACCAGGCAATAGTACTTATCCACATATCAGGCTTTTAGCTAAGATTCCATTCTATAACCAAATAATCAAAGACCCATAACAGTTCAACATTAATCTTGTTTCCGTAAAAAAAAAAAAAAACAACTCCTCAACAGTTCATCTTCTTTATGTGCCTTCCAAGGATGTTTTCGTTGGGTACTGTCTCTGAACTTATCCAATCACTTTTCCCAACTGCTTATCAAATTCTATATGTATGCAAACAATGATCACCATTGCTTTAGGAGCTTTTGCTTTGCTTTGCTTTGCTTTCCCTCTCTGCCTTTCCACTTTCTTTTAAATTTATTTCCATTATATGAATCACATCCTATATGTTTGGTTGAGTACATTTCAGTTTTCTTGTGATAACTTTTTTAGTACTACCATGAGTACTACCACATCTATCCCTCTTTCTGTCAAAGCCATTTGGATTCCATTATATACCCTCAACAGAAATAACATTTGAGTTAGAGGCACCCATCCCAGAACCTGTGACCCCAAATACTTCTTGCACCTTCTCTTTAAAACACACTAACTCTTAACAGCTGAAAAACACGTCTCAGGTACCCTTACTTACACCAAACATTTGCCATTCATCTTAGAGAGCATGTGTTATAAACTTACTGGCATTACAAACAAATAAAAAATTGTGAACATATTTTCAAAGCAGAAATATGAAATTTCCTGCATTTAATACTAAATCGCATCAGGGAGCAGGCCTGTTTTCACTCGCCGTCTGTTAAGTGTTCATCTTTAGCCATGCACTTTTTAAGAGGACTGAGACTTTTTTGTTTAATTGTTTTATCCCTTTATGTATAACACTAATTAATCCCCTAATTATACTCAGGTTGCTTCTCCCATGTAACAGCAGTTTCACTGTCCCCAGTTTACTGGTGTAATTTTCCAAATAAATATTTAGTTACTCTCTGGCTGGTATCAGACTTTCAGATTCCAGTCTCCACAATAAGTAAACCTCAAATTTCTTAAAAATTGTTTCATTAGTATTACTGATTGTTTGTTAAACTCTTGGGGTGCACCCAAATAATTTGATCCCACATTGATTCCAACTGTCTAATATACTCTTAACACAGTTCGACAAAATGACTGTTTATTAACATGATTTCCACAACTGAAATTGTAACTGACAAAAAAAGTTTTATATGAACTGCTTCATAATACAACCTCCCCAGTCCTTACAGGGTGTTAGCCTCTTCCAAAAGGGTCAAGATTTGCCTCCCTCCCAAATGAAATCCAACACTGAGCTCTTTGAAACTCTAAGGAAGTTTTGTGTGCATTGGATTAGAATTGAAAAGCACAGAACCATAGCAATACCATAAAGAAATGTATCACTTGAGTATGTTGATACAATTCAAAATGTAGCATTTTACACTTTTTAACCTCATTTGTGAGTGTGTCATCAATAGATATACTTTGCTTACCACTGACTGATCTACAGAACTTAAATTCTAAGTATTTAAATGAGTCAACCCTCTGCAAAGTAAGGCAACCAAGGGCCATTTCTGTTGAGGGGCATCATTTTTGACAATAACCATCATCTTTTCAACATTAACAACTACCTTGCAAGCATACATGGTGCCCAATGTCTGAAGACATTTGATTACATATATTAAATCAATCCAAATGTCTGAAGAAGTTTGATTACATATCTTAAATCAATCCAAATGTCTGAAGAAGTGTGATTACTTATCTTAAATCAGTCCCGGGATTACTTAAAAATATTAGGACATCATCCATCTGTAGTTTTAGCTTCTGTTCTAGTTCACCTAAGTAACACCCCTGCAGTTCAGACATCCTCATTTTATCAGCTGCAGGTTCATGATATAGCACAAACAGTAATGGGGAAACCAAGTAACCTTGCCAAGTTTCCCCAGATATATTAAATGGCCCTTATAATCTAAAATTTATTTTAATTATTGGTTCTGAAACTTCACAAATCTCAAAAATCAGCCTTGGACTTCTTTCTTTATTCCCACACTTCAAAAATTCCTTATTATGACAGATCCATTCATCCTGTTAAATGCTTATTTCAGCATCCAGATTTATCATGGTCAGTTTGTTTACTGTATACGAGTCATTTTTCATAATATAAGTAGTTCTTAGTATATTATAAGAGGTTTTCTGTTCCCCCACAAATCCCACCTGATCCAGATGCAATAAGCCAGGCAAATAACTAACCAACGTTGAGCTAACAAGGACATAACTAGCTTATAGTCATTGTTAAAAATGGAGACAGGCCTGTATGAGTAATAAGGATTTGAAACCTTCCCTTTCTTGTAGATCCTTATTACCATCACCTTCTTCTCCTAACCAGTGATACACCCAGTAACCAGAAAGTAAATGAAACCCCTACCTAGCTTGCTGATCAAAGACTTTCTTGCTAATTTCCATATAGCTATGGTGACACCATCCACACCTGGTGGTCTTTCTCAAAGTTTGCTTGTAGATTACACTTGTAATTCTGCTCCATCAGCTGGTACTATCAAGTTGCTTCACTGTACCTCATTTGATCTTGGGAGATTCAAGGCTGTCGGGATAACATCTGTTTAACCCTTTAAATCCCTACCAATTGATTCAGATTTGTACAAGTTCTCAAAAATAATCAGTCTTCCACTATATTGAATGCACTTTCCAGTCTTTTCCCATTTACAGGGAAACAGAGAGGAGTTAGGATTATATACACTGCATTTTCTTGCTTCAACCTAACTGCTAACTTTATGTGATAATGCAGAGTTTTGATAAAATGTGTCTTTGACATGCTTCTATAGAAATTCACATTTTCTGCCCAGTTGTTGTACAGGTTTGACTTTCAGCTCCTTTATCTTTTAGTCTTTATGTAGTTTCTGTGATTTCTACATTTTATAAAAGCATCTTCTCATGTACCGCCCTCCTATTCCAGTCCCAGAGCACTGCCATATGCAATTTGATCATTCTAGCTAGCCTCTCTTTGAATTCAACTGACATCATTTCCTTTCCTTGTGACATCACCTTCTGAATTTCTTCTTCAAATTGCTCCCTATATCCTATACTTAAAGCACTCTGTCTTACATAATACACTGAGTGGCGCACATCTACAGTTATCCCACTCCACAAAGGGGGATCCACGTTGGATCCCAGTAACTACTGCCCCATCAGTCTGACAAGCCTGATCTGCAAGGCCATGGAATGTATTATCATGGAACTTATAAACAAAGACAATGGCAACCTTAAAACACTGGACCCCACCCAGTTTGGGTTCGTGAAGGGCCGACCTTGTCTCCTGAACCTGATTGACTTCTTCGAATCAGTCTCCAGAGTTGTGGACGAGGGTAAGGCAGTTCACACAGCCTATCTGGACCTTGCCAAGACCTTTGACACCATCCCCCACTCTGAAATAATAGATAAACTTACTAAGCTGGGCATTAATCCCTACATCACTCGATGGGTTGCCAACTGGCTTACTGACAGAACTCATACTGTAAAATTAGCTGACTCCAAATCCAGCTCCAGACAAGTGACAAGTGGAGTACCTCAGGGTTCAGTCCTGGGACCTCCCTTGTTTAGCATCTAATTCTCTGATGTAAAGGCCAACAGTAAGGGACTGTGGCTAACAAAGTTCGCAGATGACTGCAAACTGGGAGCCATTATTGAATCCCCAAATGATGATGAAACTCTACGAAAGGGCTTTACAGAAACACATGCTTGGTGCCAGAGCCATGGGCTCAAGCTCAATGCCAAGAAATGTATAGTTATCCCTTTTGGAAAAAAACATGTACCTGTGAATTACCACATAGGTGGCAGTACACTAAACACCGAACATGTGATAAGAGACTTAGGGACACAGGTGGACAGTGGTCTCACCTTCAATAACCACATTGCTACAGCAGTCAGGAAATCCTTCTATGTGGCACACCTCATCACTAAGGGCTTTTCATCCACAAAAAGGAGGTCATTGTCCCACTGTACTCATCCCTCATTAGACCCATTATAGAATACAATGGCCCATTTGGTATGTATCTCTCAAGACATCTGCAACAACTGGAAAGGCCACAGAAATACCTCACTAAAAGAATCACAGGCCTAAAGCAGATGCCCTATGCTGACCGCCTTAAAAAACTCCAGCTATACTCTGTCGCATATCGTCTACTCCAAGGTGATCTCTGCTTAACATACTAGGCCATGTCAAACCCAGAGCTGTTGGACATGCTACACTTAAAGAAATCCCAATCCCTCAGAGCTACACACTCCAGGGATCTAAACCTTGTCATCACAATAAATAAAACATGCTGGAGAGATAGGTTCCTGACCCAGGGATTCCCCAAACTCTGGTATAGACTGCCCATACATGTCAAGCAGAGCACCTCTTTGGCCCTCTTCAAAAGGAACCTTGATGATTGGATAGGAGAAAGGAAATTCACCCCAGGGATCACGTCAGTCACCTTGCTAGACAGGGGTCCAGGGAAGTAAATAGTGTGGGAAGAAACAGCCAGGGAATTGTTAGGGCCGATAGCCTAGTACCAACCTATGAACCTATGAACCTATAAAGTACATCTTTTTAGCCTTTTGAAATGAGATTGTTCATTCTCAGACTCACCAAGGTATGCCTCAAAATAACTTTCAGGTTGATCTCAAAACTTTCAAGTAAATAACAATACTTCCTGTATACATATACATATATCTATATCTATATCTATATTTATGTCCGTATATATATATATATATATATATATATATATATATATATATATATATATATATATATGTATGTGTCCTATTCAACCTTGCCTCTCTGTAGTTCTTTATGATATAAAAATTGAACACTAGCTGTTGATTAAATCTATTAAACCCTGAACTGCTTTAGGTAACTATCTGCTGGTAACAATATTCTAGGCTGCGATACAAACCAGCATCCCTTTACAGAACTGTGGAACTAATACCATGACCTCCTTAACTCCACCTGCATAAACCTAGGGGGATGGTAAAAAGCTAATGGATGCTTTTGCTCATCATGTCTACCTTTTATCTTTGCAAATATCCCATATGGTTCTGATTTTTTATCTTCTATAATGCACAGGCAAGTGTTGGCTACCAATATACCCACTCCAAGTTTCCTGGACCCCTATAAACTTATGTTGTTCCCCTATTTCATTGTCTGCTGGACAATTTATTATGTCCCATTTCATGTTAGTGTGTTACCTGCATGGAAGCTGTCTACAGATTTATCTGTCTAATGTATAGAAACACCCACTTCCTGTTGAATGGAACAGTCAGACTATTTACATTCAAGAGAGCACTTTTATTTTTCTACCCTTAGGATTATTGTTTTATCACTAAATGTTAATGTTTTACTGCACAGATTTGTTGCTAACCATATCTTCCCGCTGAACTCCTGACCTGGTGCTTGTCCTAATTTTTGTTTTTCTACTTCTTAACTGCCGTATGATTCCTTCCAATTCATATTTTCAAGTATGCATAAACTAATGTTATTTCACAGTCCTTTAAAAAGTTAAATCTTAAGGAAAAAATCTTCCAAAACATATTAACCAGATTAACAGATATAAACTAAAACCTTCCAGCAAGCACTCAAACATAAGTATGCACATGGATTTACAAACCTTACAGTACAAAGCCCTTTTTAGCACCCCATCCCAGACCAGTAGTCAGACAAACCTTGTTTTTCACCATTAAATCAGAGCCTCTAGTAGTGGCTAGGTCCTCCTTTTGTGTTCCGAGCTTGCCTTACTTATAGCATTAAATAATCAGTAGATTATATGGAATATTAAATAATCGTGTGAATACCAACACTCTTACATAACCAATACATCTGATTACCTAAGTTGCATGTTGGTAGGATGGTTTCACAATCAATGCTGACTAACTGGATTTTGATTTTGTTTAAAGACCCTCTTCTTCAGGCAAACAATATAACCATGTTCTACTCTGATGCACCTCTATCATATTGGTTCAACTGACCAGATAATGCGGAATTTAAATGTCACAATCGCACCCTTCTATCTTCTCTGGGACTCCAATAATCTACAAGTTCTTTATGCATGCCCCATCTTTCATGTCCATTTCTTTTTCCAGTATCTTTTCACATCTGGGTGGGCATAGTGGTTAAGGTGTTTACCTCGCAGCCACAGTATGTAGGGTTTGATTCTCACCCTCAAATGGAAATTGACTTGGCTTAAAATGACCTGCAGGGCAGTTAGCCTAGTACTTGCCCATGAACCTGTTTTTATGTTTAAAACCTTATCCCTTAATGACTGATTACCTTCTCCAGGGCAGATAATGAGTCTGAATGAGTGACCCAATGGCACTTTATCATTCTCATCATTTAGAATATTCTTTATAAATCCATTAAATTCAACAGTTACTTTCTGTAGCTGGAATAAGGTTAAACCTAAAGCAGCTTTCTATGTATCCACGCTCCTGCCTTTGTCTTTTATGGAAACTGAACTTTCCAAGTCCATGTTTTCCATACAGCTAGGGCTGCACAAGGGTGTAGCCTTCCTCAATAGTTTTTCTTTTTTTCCTCGGTTTGGACATAGAACAAGACATTCACATACAACTGCATTTAAATGCACTTAAAGAAACCACAATTACCAATGAATGAGCACTTTCTAGTGTCAATGATTAGATTTCCTGTGGAAACAACCAAGACTGTGACTACTTCACTAATTTTATTTATTCATCATCAAACAGAGTTGACAGTCAGGGAGGAATAGTGGAAATTTAAACAGAAAGAAATCAAAAACAGGCAGGATTTAATGTATAGGAATATCTATAAATTCCTTAATATAGTATGAAGTTAGAAAGAGTTTATCTGCAAATGGTGGGAGCAGGTTCATGTTAATTGTCACCTGGACAAAAGTCAGGTAAACTTCTAGAACATGAGCTCTACTTAGTGTATGAGCTTAAACAAAGAAGAATTTGCACCACAATTATTAGCACTTTCTTTTCCTGATAACCAGACCGCCTCTTCAGACCAGTGAGCTATTCAGTGTTTCTGCAATATTATTAGTCACCGTATGAAGACAAAACCCCATAAATGATGCCTGGCATTGAAGTCTGCATCTGTTTCTAGATGATATGGGTTTTCCATGATTGCAGGAATCCAAGAATGCATCATTTAAATTACTATTCTCCCTGGGGGAAACAAGTCAATATAAGTATTATCCATATACTGAGAATTAACATTTCAGCACTTAGATACCCTAAATTAGGAGCTATGCCAGAACCTCAAAACCTTAAATCAGGAGCTGTGCCAGCACCTCAATACCCTAAATCAGGAGCTGTCCCAGCACCTCAATACCTTAATCAGGAGCTGTGCCAGCACCTCAATACCCTAAATCAGGAGCTGTACCAGTTCCTCAATACCCTAAATCAGGAGCTGTGCCAGCACCTCAATGCCCTAAACTAGGAGCTGTGCCAACACCTGAATACCCTAAATCAGGAGCTGTGCCAGCACCTCAATGCTCTGAATCAGGAGCTGTGCCAGCACCTCAATACCCTAAATCAGGAGCTGTGCCAGCACCTCAATACCCTAAATCAGGAGCTGTGCCAGTACCTCAATACCCTAAATCAGGAGCTGTGCCAGCACCTCAATACCTTAAATCAGGAGCTGTGCCAGTACCTCAATACCCTAAATCAGGAGCTGTGCCAGCACCTCAATACCCTAAATCATGACTGTGCCAGTTCCTCAATACCCTAAATCAGGAGATGTGCCAGCACCTCAATGCCCTAAACTAGGAGCTGTGCCAACACCTGAATACCCTAAATCAGGAGCTGTGCCAGCACCTCAATGCTCTGAATCAGGAGCTGTGCCAGCACCTCAATACCCTAAATCAGGAGCTGTGCCAGCACCTCAATACCTTAAATCAGGAGCTGTGCCAGTACCTCAATACCCTAAATCAGGAGCTGTGCCAGCACCTCAATACCCTAAATCATGACTGTGCCAGTTCCTCAATACCCTAAATCAGGAGCTGTGCCAGCACCTCAATGCCCTAAACTAGGAGCTGTGCCAACACCTGAATACCCTAAATCAGGAGCTGTGCCAGCACCTCAATGCTCTGAATCAGGAGCTGTGCCAGCACCTCAATACCCTAAATCAGGAGCTGTGCCAGCACCTCAATACCTTAAATCAGGAGCTATGCCAGTACCTCAATACCCTAAATCAGGAGCTGTGCCAGCACCTCAATACCCTAAATCATGACTGTGCCAGTTCCTCAATACCCTAAATCAGGAGCTGTGCCAGCACCTCAATGCCCTAAACTGGGAGCTGTGCCAACACCTGAATACCCTAAATCAGGAGCAGTGCCAGCATCTCAATGCCCTAAATCAGGAGCTGTGCCAGCACCTCAATACCTTAAATCAGGAGCTGTGCTAGCGCCTCAATACCCTAAATCAGGAGCTGTGCCAGCACCTCAGTACCCTAAATCAGGAGCTGTGCCAGCACCTCAATACCCTAAATCAGGAGCTGTGCCAGCACCTCAATACCCTAATTCAGAAGCTGTGCCATCACCTCAATACCCTAAATCAGAAGCTGTTCCAGCACCTCAATACCCTAAATCAGTTGTGCCAGCACCTCAGTACCCTAAATCAGGAGCTGTGCCAGCACCTCAATACCCTAAATCAGGAGCTGTGCCAGCACCTCAATACCCTAAATCAGTTGTGCCAACACCTCAATACCCTAAATCAGGAGCTGTGCCAGCATCTCAGTATCCTAAATCAGGAGTTATGCCAGCACCTCAATACCCTAAACCAGGAGCTGTGCCAGCACCTCAATACCCTAAATCAGGAGCTGTGCCAGTGGTATATAGAGCTCATCTCCACATACCTTCTTTCAATGTATAAAGCTGGCATTAATACTGACTACAGGAAATCTAGCCAGGGCATTGGCAAACCTCCCCTGCTCTTTTTGATAAGAACCATGTGATCTTCGTTACATCCATCTGAGATACCACCAACTCAGGTAATATGGACCTTGGTCTAATGTCACATCTGGAAATGAGCACAGTCATGAGAGTAGCACCTCTCAACTTGCACTGTAGTGTCAGTGAACACCTATTATGAGAACAAAAGCCTTCTGAGCTTCCACCATCAAGATGAGTGTGCTACCAGTTGAGCTAATCTTAGCTTCCACCATCAAGATGAGTGTGCTACCAGTTGAGCTAATCTTAGCTTCCACCATCAAGATGAGTGTGCTACTAGCTGAGCTAATCTGAGCTTCCACCATCAAGGTGAGTATGGTACTTGTTGAGCTAATCTGAGCTTCCACCATCAAGGTGAGTGTGGTACTTGTTGAGCTAATCTGAACTTCCACCACAAAGGTGAGTGTGCTACCTGTTGAGCTGCTGACAAAAGTAAACTGCTCAAAGCAAATGTGGGGAGACAAAAGCATTAAGCCTGGTATTGTGGTATCTTGGGCCCTCTACTCTGAGTTACAGTCAATTTGAAGTTAGCAGGCTGCTGGAAACATAGTTTCCCTTGACAACAGATGCAAGGAGAGCAAAGCTTCATTTAAATAATGTGTTATTATTGTATGCACTGTTTTGTAGTTATAACTGAACTTTAATATCTGTAGTTTTGGTAATCACAGTTATAGTCCATAGGAATGTGATATGGACTTAGTTAAAACTCATGTGGGTGTGGGTACTAAACATCCAGTGGTACTTGCAGATTTTCCTCAGTATCCTGGTCCACTTCAACTTACCAGTATGACTACCACTTTGCATTTCCTCGGAAAACAGGCCATAAACCTAATGGGAGTTACACCATCAAGAAAAAGTAAACACTTAAATAAATGAAAAACTATATTTACAGACATTGTAAGAACTCCTGTTCTACATCAACAATTTACAATTCCCTGCCCAGGCAGTCAGTATCTTTGCCCACCTTTGTAATGACAAAACAAACATATTCACCACTGTATGAATATATCCCAATAAAATATGCTACTAGCTACCCCATCCCAATAATATATGCTATTAGTTACCAGTTCTACTAACTACCACTGTGTGAGTATATTCTAATAAAATATGCTACTAGCTGCCACATCCCAATAAAATATGCTACTACCTACCATTGTGTGACTATATCCCAATAAAATATGCTACTTGGTAACACTGTGTGAGTATATTCCAATAAAATATGTTACTAGCTACACATCCCAATAAAATATGCTACTAGCTATCACCGTGTGAGTCTATCCCGATAAAATATGCTACCTACGGGGTTTTGCAGCAGCTTTCACATACCTTCCTACTAGATATCAGCTACTCTGTCAGAAACAGAAGATTTACTAATGCCACAGATGATTGCACTCTTCTGATGACAAATGACACATCTTTCTTATAAAACAGATAGCCACTGTCTCTCTGCTTATATAAATTTTAAACTGCAAAGGTACTCTTGTCTTTTTTAATGATTAGCTATTAGCTAACAATGATGTACCCAATAGTATTAAATGCTCCTAGATTTAGTGAACACATGCCCTCAGTACATGCAAATAGGACCATAGGATCATAGGATCATAGAAAGTTACTAGGCTATTAGCACTGAGGCCCTTATAAGCCTAGAGAAGAATTTAGCCCATGTTTAGGAAAGTCAGCCCCCAAAGCCCCTGTCCAGCAGGGACAGAGGTGGAATCCCAGGGGTGTATTTTCTGTTTCCCATCCAGTTATCCAGGTTGCATTTAAAAAGGGATAATGAGGTGCTCTGCTTGATGTGGAGAGGGAGTCTATTCCACAGATGGGGGAGTCTCTGGGACACAAATCTGTCCTGCCAACAAGTCTTATTGATGTCACAGACCAGGTTGAGGTCGTGCATATGGGTAACTCAAGTGGCACTTGACCTGTGGATATACAGCAGTCCCATCAAGATGGGGTCTGAGATTGCTTTGTATGCCAAACAGAGGTCACCTCTGAGGAGTCTGCATGAAACTTAGTAGAGGGATAGGATTTTTAGCCTATCTGTGTAGAGTAGATGTTTGAGGCCCTGGATTCTCCTGGTGAGGAGCCTCTTTGGTCTCTTCCTCCTGCCACATGTTTTGTGTGGTAGTCACAACCTATATTAAAAATCCCTCCTGCCTCACTTCTTTCAAACAAATCAGCTTTTAATTGTAGTGTCTGGCTTCATTACATACAGTGAAGACAAAACTTCTGCTATACCAGACAATGAAGTGCATCCTGCCTACCCCTATAGGAACAAGGAGATACATAACCATATAGAAATCCAGGATGCAGCTTGTTTACATCTAAATATAGATATTCTTGTCAAGGCTTGGATTTCTACAGATGCTGTTATGAACAACAAAAATACAAACTTTCAAGGGTAAGTAAGTAGGACAATGCTTGGGCTCTGTTATTCACTAATTGGATAGAGATATACATGCCATGGCCTTAGGTTCCACTCCAGGGAGGTTAGAGGTGTAGCCAGCCCTTCAGGCATCCAGGGCCATTCCCCAGTCTAGCAACCCCTTCAACTTAAAGTTGAGGTTCAAAAAAACATCAACAACAAAAAAGCCTTTCAAAGTGATGAAACTGCTTGCTACAAATTTAGCAAGTGGCTTGCTACAGTTATCAGGGAGCACTACTTCAGCCCTGATCAAAAAGGCATTGTTTACATTAATTTCTGAATACCTATAATGAGCTAACTTGCACACATAGCTCTAAAACATTTCAACAAATGCAATACCAGCATTCAGAAACTGAACATTGTGCTCCTGACATCCTGCACCAAGGGTGTCTGCCCCCTTAGCCCAACCCTGGCTAGATCTCTACCTATGCTGACACTGTTATTATTCACAGAATCTATCACTGATCTATTCCTTCACACCCTGGAACACCAACTAGAAATCCATTTCAACTCACTCTCTCCCTGGATTAATAACAAAAATCTACTAATTAATTCAACCAAAGCCAAAATACATGATTTGTGGGACAAAATCTAGACTTGCTAAATTCATCAACTCCATATCAGTACTGTGGATAATAATTACATTGAGAATGTCGATTCTTTTAGATACGATTGCAGCTGTACTCATCCATCACCTTTAATATGCACCTTGACAAAATTAGTAACCAAATAAAAAATACTTCAGGGACTCACATGTAAAATAAATACAGGGGCAAAACCTGCTCTACTCCACACTAAATTTATTAAAGAATACAAATAAACTCACTGTTGCACACTTGGGTTCCTTATACGAGACAAGACTTATTAAGAACAGTTGCGTATTCACCAGATCCTCATTTTCAAATCTTTGTTTAACCATGTGATCGTGTACATCATTTCAAACCTAGACTAAAAATATTTATAGTGCTCGGACCTTCTTTCAGGAAAACACATAAAAGCAGCACATAATATAGAGTGACCACTAAATATAACAATCACTTAATTACTATATTGTTCATATAAAAGACAGCAAACATATAAAAAATTAAAAATAAAACAATGAAGGAAATATGCAGTTTTAAAGATTATTTTGATCTTACACCACTAGTGACTTCATCTGTAACACACAAGGCAGAAAAGAAACTAAATTTATCCTTGGGAGTTTTGGTGTTAGTTTTTAATTTCAAAAACAGTTCTCTGGTTTCTAGTCACTCAATCAACGCTCCACCTCTAGTACTGAAGGTTACGTTCTCTGGGATCTGAAATTAAAAACAGTGATCAGAATACTGGTAAATCTGCTTAGATAATGCATTATTTAGATTTTGCCTTTTAATGTCATAGTTATGCTCATATATTTTTTCTATAAAGATTCTTTTATTTTTATAAATACAAAACACAGGGCAGTTCTTGCATGTAGCAAAATAAACTACCCTTCTGGTTTCACAGCTGAAGTAACCAGTTATAATAAAAAGGGTTATGTCATAAATGACCATCTTCATACCTCTCAACCTCTTAGTGCAGGAACTCTGGACAAAGCCTGATAAAATGTGAGGACAAAGACCCCAAAATAGGGACATATTTTAAATATTGCTCTTATAAACTTAGAAAGTAAGCTAAAATAACAAGCTTTGTTTTAACATACATTTTATGAAAGATTTGAAGTCTGTCATTATTTAGTGACTTCAGTCCTCAGAACATACCAGTGATTTGCCAGAAAACTATAAATTTTATAAGGAACATACCAAAAATATGAGCCAAAAATCTGGACAGTTGAGAGGTATGAATCTTACAGCATTCTTTTACAACATTCTTTTATAGAGGGACATGGATAATGTCTACCACGTTTGTAAGTTCATGTTCTTACTCTTGTGGCACTTGAATTACCCTTCCATCCTTCTATCAAGTCTTTTTGTTCCATTTTTAAACACAAATCCAGGACCTTGGAGATGAGGTTACAAAACCAAATATCTTCATACTGGAATAGCTGTCCACTGAATATGTCACCCTCATTGCCTTTCCATAGCCATCATTAAGTACCAACTTCCTGTTGGAAACATTTTTGCAAAGGTTATTCTCTGCCCTACCCAGCCATGGGGTATATATTCACTCCTTCCCATTATGAACCACTTCATTCTGAATATTAATCAGAATCTCATCAGGGTACCCTGGCTTGTTTTCAATATTTCAATCTCTTTAAAAACAAATTGTCCTCCAAGACCTTGCAAGGTGTATCATTTGTCCCTTAACTATGACTTTTTTCTGATAGTGAGGATGACAATTACTATAGTGTAGGAGAGAATTAAAGTAAGTAGGATTTTGAAAAATGTCAGAAACAAACTTTTTTTTCACCAGGTCATTTGTTATTGACACATCCCGGTAGCACAATTTTTTATTAGAAATCTGACGAGTAATATTAAAACAAGCCGTGGTGTTGCTAATATAATCAAGAAATTCACCAAGGTTTTCTTTAGAATCAATCCAAAAAATATGTATGTCATTAAGGAAATTAATATACAGATTCCAGGAATTCATGAATTCAGAGATGAAGACATATTTTTTCTCCCATTCAGCCATCACAATATTGGCAAATATGGGGGGGGGGGGCAAAGGCTGTCCCCATTGTGTTTTTTTCTGGGGCTAGAAAAATATCCCACTTTATGGCCTATTCTTCCCGATCTACTACAGGTAAAGGAGTCCTCTCACAGATAGAATATGGTCTGCCACTTACTTGTGTTGCCTCAAAAAAATGAATGGGAATGCGACCTAGATACTTTCAAATAAAATAT